>NC_053024.1:257051987-257367959 GCF_003073215.2 Triticum urartu
CATTACTAATGAAAATGCTTTTTCCAGCACCTTATGAGGTGCCAGAGAAGACGGCCAAGAAAGCGGCCAGAGGGGACAAGAAGGGCCCTCGCCAAAAAGGCGCTCCGGACGTGATGTCGGAAGATGAGACTTCCTCTTCGTCCGCTGACGATGACGACGAAGAGGAAGAAGAAAGCGACTCCCCACCTGAAGTTGGGAGGAAGAAGAGAGCGGCCCCCACAAATCTGTAGGCGAAAGCGCCTAAGAGGGTTAGAGGCTCCATCATGGATAACTCCGTTTGGGATGTTGATAGCAGTCCGGAGCGACCTCGCCGGACCAAGCCCGGGCCGCCTCGTAAGTTCCAGAATCCTAAAACGCCTGGCCTTCCCAGTTTGTAATATTGATATACCTTAAACATTGTTATTGCAATCCAGCACACGATGGCTCCCCGCGATCCACGATAGAGGGGTCGCTAGACTCAAAGGAGATGGCTAGCATGTCTCCGCCACCTGCTCATTCCGTGGTGCCCCAGGACGATTCCTCAGTCGCCAGACGCATGGGGGAAAAAGCCCCTATCTGGACCAGTGACGGGGGCCGATTTCCCTTCGGACCTGAGCCGGATACCATTTCGGAGATCTATGCGGCTGCGGAGTCCAGTGAACGGCATTCCCCAGAAGGAGGGAATGTGCCTGTTCCGCGGTGATCTCTATCCAACCAGAGGCACCGGATAATCTGCTGGAGGCGCTACGAGGCGCCTCTATTGTGGATGAACACCGCGCCGTTATGGGCACGGTAATAGAGAAGGTCCAGTTCGTAAAAAGTGTTCTGACCGAAGCATGCACTAGCCTTCTATCGGGCTTTGAGGTAAGTAATGCCTTTGTAGGAAGAATATCACAGTATACACGGTAGACCCTTATGCTCTGTTTTGGTGTTCGGGAAGAAAAAGCCGAATAAAGGATCGAGAAAAAATATCGCAGGAGTCTAACATAAGTTGTCTATGTGAATAAGCAAGTATCACTGCAGGCTGCCACCTCTCATGCTGCGGAGGTCTCCGGACTGAAGCGGAAACTGGAGCGGGCTGAGGAAGAGCTCGGCCTCGTGAAGAAGCAGCTGGAGGATAGCCAAGGGATGCAGTAACCTGCGGGTGCATTTTAAGAAAAAATGAATAGTCCGTCCGGACTGAGGTGTCATAAACTTTATTTGGGGCCACGGCTGAGGTGGCAGCCCTCAAGAAGGCGTTAGCCGAGGTCGAGGACAAAGAGGCCAAGGAACGCGCCGTGCGCGAGAAGCACGAGGCCCAGGTTGGCGAGCTGCAGCAACAGCTTCAGGCGCGATCGAGAGCTTTGAGTCCTTGGAGCGCGATTGTAAGGCGCAAGAGTCTGAACTGGCGAAGGCCCGCCAGAGTGCACAGGATGCACGAGCCGAAGCCCAGAACGCCCTCCAGGAAATTCAGGCGATCAAGGAGATTGCGGCAGGTAATTCTTTCACCATGCAAAGCAAGTATGTAGAAGAAACGTTCCTTGTACTTATCCGAATTTGGGTTTTCCAGGGGCGTTTACGGATCTGCCGCGTAGTATATCAGATGCTGCCGAGCATTATAGAGCCGTAGAAGGGACATCTATGGAGAAGCTATTCTGGTCCCAATATCTTGGACCCGAACATCCTTTGCCCTTCAGCGACCAGCTAAAGCAGTTGGTCGAGCTGCACAGGTCGGCAGAGCTAGCCATGAAGGATCTAATAGTCCGGTTGTGGCCTGCCGAGCCTATACCTAGCAGCTACTTCGGACTTGTTAAACGGCTTGTAAGTGCCTATCCGCGGCTCGAAGCCGTGAAGCGGTCGGTCTGTATTGAAGGTGCGTGTATGGCATTTGCCCGCGTCAAGACGCATTGGGCAAAGCTGGATGCCAAGAAGCTAATGACCGAGGGGCCGCCGGAGGACAAGGAGCATCATCGACCCGAGCTCTATTTTGATGCTGTCCTGGAGGGGTCCTGCCTTGTGGCAGAGCAGTGTCCGAAGGATGTCATATTCCCATGAGAACATTTGTATTATCTTGTCCTGTAATATGGAACAATGATGTTATGTATTATAATGCTTGTGATTTATATTTTTGCCTCCTGTGCGACCGTTTATGAAATCTGAGGGTTGACCAGTCGTCGGCTTCTGCCCCCATGTAGATAGTACGAGGGTGTTCTGGATAAATCTAAACAACGAGGTCCTTAAAGGAGGTGTTAAGCGCAACGAACAAGGCAATCAGACTATGCGGCCTTTACCGCCCTTACTTAGCCATAGGAGTTTGACAATTAAGAAAGTGGGCGAAGCCCCTGGTATTTGGAAGGCCGAACTAGGGGCATTGTACACACCTAATCGGAGGAATCGATTCTTCACAAGAAGCGGAAAAAAATCTCTAACGATTTGGAACCTCTCGAACAGCTGATCAGCTCTCGCCGCATCATGACAGTCAGTTTTTGGCTTTCTCTATTGAGGTGCTCGTCCGGAAGAACCGGGACACAATCACAATAGTTCTCCCTTTACTACCCTAGCCGATATAGCGGAACGTAAGGTAGTAAGCATAGGAGCCGGGCAACCCAACTATTGACCAAAGACATGATTCGGACCCGATGCATATAATGCTATACGTTCGGGGTGCCGAACTATACTGGAAAAGTTTTCAGACTTTTATTACCATAATGCGGGGTGTAATGAAGCCCCTGGCGCCATAATACGTAGCATGGTGTACATGTGCAATAAGTAATATATACAAAGGAAACGAAAGAGGAAAATTAAGTAATAAGTTGACGCCACCATTTATTCACCATTGTGATGTAATTAGTACATCGAGGCGTACTTTGTGCAAGTAATTCGATAAGCAAGTAAAGCTATTTAACATGCTGCAACCAAGGGCGAGCTGCGTGCGGGTATGTAAAACAAGTATGGCAATCATTTAATAGAGACCACTTGGGGATTTTCTTGTATGCCAGCACACCTTGCCTCCATGGTGTGTTCTGCAAACGGGTGGTCCGCATAGACCTTGAAAAGAGAAAAAAACCATAATGAAAAGAAAAAATAAAGGGGTGCGAATCCCAGGGTCGGTCAAGCCGCACTGTGGATCACCAGCGAGTTATGCCTCCATCAGTACCCATGGGGTTTTGAGTGCGTAGTTATGTACACGTGGTACGGATGCCCTTTCCTCATTGGGGCTGGGACGGAGGCCGAATTTACTAATTCAGCTCTTGACGAACCGAGCTGCCCTATTGCAGTGTAGTCTGGCCCTTCTTAATGATGTCCATGGGCTCAGCAGCCCGATTATGGTGCCGCTTGAGAAGGCCGCTCTGTACTTCTACTGCTAGGGCTGCGGTATGCTCCTCTATACGGAGGGAACATTCTGTGTTTCCATTTACTGTAATGATGCCGTATGGACCGGGCATCTTGAGCTTGAGATAAGCATAATGTGTCACCGTGTTGAATCTAGCAGACGCAGTTTGTTCGAGCAGTGCATGGTAGCCGCTGCGTAGGGGACGATATTGAAGATTAGCTCTTCCCTTCGGAAGTTATCCGGGGAACCGAAGACCACCTCCAGCATGATAGAGCCCGTACAACGGGCCTCTACGCCTGGTATAAATCCTTTAAAGGTAGTTATTGTGGGCTTGATTCATGAGGGATTAATGCCCATTTTGCATACTGTATCCTGATAGAGCAGGTTGAGGCTGCTACCACCGTCCATTAGGACTCGTGTCATGTGAAATCCGTCGATGATTTGGTCAAGTACCAATGCGGCTGAACCGCCATGACGGATGCTAGTTGGATGATCACGACGATCAAAGGTGATCGGGAATGACGACCGTGGGTTGAATTTTGGGGCGACTGGCTCTACCGCATAAACGTCCCTGAGTGCGTGCTTGCGCTCCCTTTTAGGGATGTGTGTAGCATATATCATGTTCACCATTTTGACTTGAGGCAGGAATTTCTTCTGCCCCCCAGTGTTCGGCTGCCGGGGCTCCTTGTCTTCGTTCTAGCTCTGTGATTCCCCTTGTTTCCGCTATTTACCTTGCTGGCTTGCTTAAAGACCCAGCAACTCTGTTAGTATGGTTGGCTGGTTTGTCTGGGGTGCCATGTATCTGGCACAGACGATCGAGTATGCGGTCCAAGCTGGATGGTCCTCCGCCGTTCCTTTTATAGGGCTTCTTTCGTTGGCCTGACTTGGAGTCACTGAATCTGGCGTGAACTGTAGTGTCATCGGTGTTATTGCCATTGCTTCGGCGTTTGTGTCTGTTGCGCTGGAGCTTGCTGGTGCTGTTTTTGGCCTCGGAGGGGCCTGCTTCGTTGGCTGTGTTTGTACTACGAGCCAGCCAACAATCCTCTCCCGCGCAAAAGCGGGTCCTAAGTGCCGCGAGGGCTGCCATGGACCTCCACTTTTCTTGGCCGAGGTCGCGGGCGAGCCATTCATCATGGATGCTATGCTTAAAGGCCGCTAGGGCTTCGGCATCCGGACAGTCGACGATCTGGTTCTTTTTGGTTACGAACCTAGTCCAGAATTTTCTGGCGGACTCTCCAGGTTGTTGAACTATGTGACTTAAGTCATCAGCGTCAAATGGCCGGACATAAGTGCCTCAGAAGTTGTCAAGGGAGGCTTCTTCCAACTCCTCCCAGCTGCCGATGGAGTTTTTGGCGAGGCTATTTAGCCAGTGTCGGGCTGGCCCTTTGAGATTTAGTGGGAGGTATTTGATGGCGTGGAGGTCGTCTCCACAGGCCATGTGGATGTGGAGAATAAAGTCCTCAATCCATACTATGGGATCGGTTGTTCCATCGTATGATTCAATACTGACGGGCTTGAACCCCTCGGGGAATTCGTGACCCAGCACCTCATTTGTGAAGCAGAGAGGGTGTGCGGCGCCTCTATATCGGGCCGCGTCACGGTGCACCTCCAATGAAGTCCGTCTGCGGTTATCGGCCTGGGTGTGACTAGGTTTGTCACGTCCGAATAGGTAGCCGTCATCCCAAGTTGGGAAGCGTCCTCGCGATCCATAAATTGATCTGGGGTGTTCTGTTCTACTGTCTAGATCCTACCGAAGGTTGTATGTATGGTCCCAAGCTGTTCTATCCCTGTTTTTGCCAGGCGGTGGGCCGGGCTGTTGTTCGGCCTGAGTTGTCGTTTTATCCCGACCTTGGGGTGGTCGGTCCACCGGACTATCCCGACCCCGTGGTGGTTGGTCCACATTGCGTGAGGGGGGTACGAGATCTGGTGCCTCCTCATCGAACTGAGGTAGCAGTCTGTGCTTTGGGTAACTCTTGGCTAGACGCTTGAGGCCGTTTTCTTCGGCTGCCAGGACATCGGTGCATCTGTCAATGAGTAGGTCTTGATTGACTTCGAGCTGTTGCTGCTTTTTCTTCAGGCTTCTTGCAGTAGCTATTAGCTGGCGCTTGAAGCGCTCCTGCTCGAGGGGTACCTTGGGAACGACGAAGTCCTCATTGCCGAGGCTCTCATCATCCTCGGAGACTGGACGATAACTACCATCATATGGGTCATTGGGCATGGCCTGTTTATCAGGGTTATCTTGCCCGTTGTCATATTCCTCCTGTTCGGATGCAGCCTTGACAGGGTTTTCATTGTTTTCGGCGTCGCCTGGAGTACTTTTTTCTCCGGTGCCAGTGTTGTCATCATTTGAGCGACGAGGCTTAGAGCGGCGTTTAGGGAGCCGGCGCTTGGACTGTGTCTTAGGAGGTTAATTCGCAACTGGATCTCCTTTGTCATCGTCGCTAGCTTTTGTAGGTGTGTCGACCATGTACACATCATACCAATAGGTGGCCGTCCAACGTCCAGTAAATGGTGGGTCTCGGTGTCAAAACCGGCGGATCTCGGGTAGGGGGTCCCGAACTGTGCGTCTAAGGTGGATGGTAACAGGAGGCAGGGGACACGATGTTTACCCAGGTTCGGTCCCTCTTGATAGAGGTAATACCCTATGTCCTGATTGATTGTTCTTGATGATATGAGTATTACAAGAGTTGATCTACCACGAGATCAGAGAGGCTAAACCCTAGAAGCTAGCCTATGGTATGATTGTATCTTGTCCTACGGACTAAAACCCTCCGGTTTATATAGACACCGGAGGGGGCTAGGGTTACACAAGGTCGGTTACAAAGGAGGAGATATACATATCCGTATTGCCTAGCTTGCCTTCCACGCCAAGTAGAGTCCCACCCGGACACAAGACGAAGTCTTCAATCTTGTGTTGTCTTCGGCATTGCAAGGCGGGTTCCCCCTCCGAATACACCACGGAAGAGTTTGAATACAAGGATAGTGTACGACCTTGCAAAATAAGTTCCACATACCACTGTAGAGAGAATGATATTTCCACAAATCTAATCTGCTGACGCGTTTTGGTAGCATGACATCACGCCATGGCCCGGTAATTATTTTAACCGTTTCTCTTTAACCAGCTCCGCACATGACGCGAGGCGGTTTCTTGACACGCCTTGTCGAAGCAGAGATCGTGTTCCCCTTATTTCGGGATTCTCATCAATACAAACATGGGTAACCGAACCGTGCCTGTTGGTATGACTCCTAGATCTTAGGTAAGTCTCGAATGGCCACGAGGAGGACGCCTGATATTCATCCCCTTTATAAAGGGACAAGGCTTTTTCTTTTTCCCTCCTGTGCTCAATCGAATCCTTCCCCCGCCTCGAGTTCTAACACCCAAAGCTCAGGTCAGGTGCTTCGGATCTTCAATCATTCCCAGATCCATCCTTCAAGGCCGGTGGATGCCTTCCTCCGTCACGGAGGAGGACATTAAGAAGTTGAGGGAGGCCAGATATCTGACCGCCAAAATTTCGCATAGGCTGCTAGCCCGAGGACAGGTCGTCCCTCCTCCCGAACCCAACGGGAGTGTTGTGTTCGTCTCCCACTTCCTCCGAGGACTAGGCCTCGCTCTAGATCCCTTTGTTAGGGGTCTTATGTTCTACTACGGGCTGGATTTTCACGATCTGGCCCCGGACTCCCTTCTTCACATCTCGTCATTTATCGTCGTATGTGAGGCCTTCCTCCGCATTACCCCTCACTTCGGCCTGTGGCTCAATACCTTCGATGTGAAGCCGAAGATGGTCGAGGGGCAGTACGCAGCGTGCGGAGGTCTCTAATAAGCAAAATTGCTGACACTCCATGGCCAAAGGGTTCTTTCCAAAGATGTCCAGACTATGGCAATGGGAGTGGTTTTACGTCACAGCTCCCCGAAGTGCCAAATGGGTAGCTGCCCCCACCTTTCGCTCAGGCCCCCCACCACAACTGATGTCATGGATCAGCAGGGGGCTAAGCTGGGGTCCAGCCAAGGAAGTGCCAATACTGCAGAGCTGTATCCAGGATCTCTTCGAGGGAGATTTCAGTCTGGTTACGGTAATGCAAGTTATGCTGGTTCGTCGAGTCCAGCCTTGCAAACGCCGGCCCCTCCGCATGTGGAAATTCAACCCGGAAGGACCGCGCACTCTTCAACATTTCTTCGGCATGACGCAAGAGGAGATGTACAAATCGTTCTTCGGACCCCAGATAGAGTGTCCGGACACCACCGAGGACGTGGGCCTGAGCTGCAACTGCCCCGCTGCCGAAGTAAGTAATCCCATGGCCGAACACACTGTCCTTTTATTTATCATGACATCATTCTGAAGAATCGCTCTTTGACCAGGACTGGATAACAAAGGCGAAGATGATCCGGTGTTCGCCCCCCCTTCCCGAAGGCTTGGACAATCCGGTGCTGGAAAAGATGCTCGAGCCAGCACCTTTTCTAGTGCCCTCAAAGGAAGACGAAGGGGGGAATAAAGGGGGCGAAAGCGGGCCTCCATCGCTACCTATTCCAACCAAGGGAACGGGCGCCTCCATGAGGGAGGATAACCAAGGGGAATAATCTAACATTCTTTCTCGCCGGGGAAGGAAGAGGACTACTTCTGACGATCCGAAAACTAAGGTTTCGAAATGGGAGAAGAAATCTCCGCCAGAGGGTCCTGCCTTGGAGGGCATTCTTGCCGCACAATGTCCATGCGGAGATCAACCCTCTACTGAGCAGTAAGTAATCAAAAAGTACTCAATAGTGGAGATATCCTACCTTACTTCCAAAGACAATAACCGATGCTTGTAAATTGTAGTCCAGATCGCAGCTCTTCTCGACAGAGTTCATCTTCGGGGGATCTTCTTCCAGAGATGATGGAGAGCGAAACGCCTCCCCCGGACTCCCCAGCTCAAGAAGCGGGCGACCTTGAAGTGTCGCGGCGAAGGGTATCTCTGGATCCAATATCGCCAGAGGATAACCCTTTTGCTGCCCGGCATCCCCAGTATCCGGCTCCTGAGGAGAGCGACAGCAAGGGTCCTTATTGTGTGCGGTCGAACGCGCTGAAGGATCTTCTGGGGCAAGCTGTCATCTCGAAAGCACATCGTACACTAATGGGTACGGTAATTGAAAGGATATCATCCGCCGAAAGCGGTTTGCACGAAGCTTTTATGTGTCTTCTGAAAGGCTTTGAAGTACGTGGAATAATGTATGCCTTTAATAGTACCGCATAAGCTAGGTATGCCCATGTAGATAGTAGCCCCTGAGACTCTGGTTGTCATCGAGAACAGCGGCAAACAGAGGATCATAGTCCCAGGTAATAACCAGACCGCCTTTATCTGCAGGTGGTTGAAGATCTGGTGGCTAGCCGGACTGATGGGTTTGCCGAACTAAAGCGGCAGCTGGATGCGGCAGATGCCGACATCGTGCTTGTCAACAAGCGGCTTGACGAGGCACAGGGTGAGTGGTTTTTCTAGTGATAGTCACATAATAAGAGCAGCATGATGCCAATATCTTTAATATGTTGTGACTGCAGATGGAGTTGCCACCATGGAGACCCTTCGGGCGGATCTTACCCGAGCCAATGAGCAAGCAAGGAGTAGCAATGCAACTACTTTAAAGGCGGGTGAAGAGTTGAGGGCCGAACAGGCCGCGCATTGCAAGACCAAGGAAAAAATAGCCAAGATGGCTGTAGAGTTAAAATATGCTGCTGACCGTTGCCGGCTTCTTAAAGAAGAAGACCAGGCGAAAGCGACGGACCTAGAGAGGGCCCGGGTGGCTGCCAAGGAAGCCCGCTCCAAAATTAGAATGATGAAGGAGGAGCTGAATCAAGCTGCAGATATCGTGTCTGGGAAGCCCTTCTTGTTGCGGACTAAGTTCGGAGATCCGAAGTATGCTCCTATGGACCGGCTATGGAGTTTCGCGGACGAGTACATGGATTTGGCTGCAGGTGTTGCTGATGCAGCCGAGTACTTCAAGGATCAGAAAGGTCCCGAAGTGGAGAAGCTGTTCTGGTCACAGTTTCACGCTCCAGTCCGTTTGATGCTGCTGAATGTTTGATTGATCGGTTGGGCCGAGCTCCATAGGTTGTCCGGACTTGCCATGAGGTCCGTTGTGGATCACCTGTGGCCGGGAGGGCCAAGGCCAAGTAGTTACATTAACTTAGTGAAACATTTCCTTGAAGCTGTGCCACGCATAGATGCTGTAAGGAGATCAGCATGCATAGAATGTGCGCGGTTGGCCCTTGCCCGTGTCAAAACATACTGGGCGGAGATGGAGGCCACCACTATTGCGGCACAGGGTTCGGCCATTGGCCGAGTGGCTGCCGAGCACTACTTTGAAGAAGTCCTTGAAGGCGCTCGTTCGATAGAGGCTCAGTGCTCGAAGAATATTATTTTCCAGTGACATGTAGTCCCATTGTACAAACAATGTTTTTTGAATTAATCAAGGGTGTATTTATACTTTTGCCCGAAAGTACTATGGTGCCTCCTGTGCGGCAGTTTATGTATATATGTATATAACCTGAAAGTTTGCAATCGTCGGCTTCCGCCCCCACACATATAATGCGGGGGTGTTCGCAAAAGATGCATATCCACACTTGATCCAACGTCTTGGTCCGTTAAGGAGGTGATAGCGTAACGAACGAGGCAATCGGACTATATTGCTTTAACACTTTCACTTAGCCATAGGAGTTTGACAGTGGGGCTACTATATAGCCCCGGTACTTCTACGTTCGTCTGAATACGGTGCGCGTACGTACATGACCGAGAAACGGTCCTTCGTTAATGTGGAGGAATCCCAAAGATTCCGATTAGTCATCGAGTGGTTGACCAGTCTCTCGCTATATCATGACAGTCAGTTTTCGGCTTTCTCTACTGAGGTGCTCATCCGGATGAACCAGGGCACAATCGCAGTAGTTCTCCCAGTGCTACCTTAGCCAATATAACGGAACGTAAGGTACCAAAACATGGGAGCCGGGCAAACCCAACATTTGACCAAAGACATGATTCGGAGCTGATGCATATAGGGCCAAACTCGCGAGCCAAACACTCCCTAAGGTGTTTGGTCTTTATAACATATATCGGGCTAAACAATGCCCTTTATAAGAAACCCCATGTGTCCAGGTACGTGCGAAATCCTGGCGTGGCCACAAGCCAATAACGCCGGCATCCTTCTCGGTTGTGTGTAGTATCCGGAGGATGTGAGCAACAAGAGATTGTAAAAAAGGTTGACGCAGGGCCTTAATCTAAAAAGAAACCTTTGGGCGGGTCCCTGCTGCACGTCTGCACTTGTGTATCCATTGTGCCGTGTCTTGGACAGGTGTACCATGACTGTAACCTGCAAAAAGGAGAGAACTTAGATGAAAGTTGCTGCGCCGAAAATAAGAATGAGTTATCAGAATTCCAGAGAAGCCTAGTTGAGCCTGGCTGGCCCTGATTACACGCGGGAAGCCCCTGGTATCGTTTTATGAGGGTTTGAAAACCAATATTATACATGTATGATGGAAAGCCGGACTCGTCTAACCGTGTCCGTGGTCTTGACGACCTGCCATTTTTTCTGGTTGGTGAGGCCGTCTAGTGTGCGGCTGTTAGAGCCGCCGCGTCCTCTTCCATACGTAAGGAACGGTTGGTATTTCCGCTAACTGTAATGACACCTCGTGGACCAGGCATCTTGAGCTTGAGAAAGGCATAATGCAGTATTGCGTTAAAACGAGCGAAAGCCGCCCTTTCGAGTAGTGCTTGAAAATCACTTCGGAATGGAGCGATGTGAAAAGTTAACATTTCACTTCGGAAGTTATCGGGAGAACCGAATACCACCTCTAGTAGTAGAGATCCCGTACAGTGGGCCTCTTGGCCTGGTATTACTCGCTTGAAGGTGGTATTACTATGGCTTATTTGTGTCGGGTCTATCCCCATTTTTCGGACTGTGTCCTGATATATCAGATTGAGATCACTGCCACCGTCCATGAGGACCCTTGTAAAATGGTACCCATTTATTATTGGGTCTAACACCAAGGCAGACAGTCTTTCGCGCCGAATATGTGTATCATGATCCCTACGATCAAAAGTGATCGGGCAGGCCAACCAGGGGTTGGACCTAGGGGTGACGGGCTCTCTGGCGCGTGTGAATCGGAGTGCGTGATCGCTTCTCCTCCTTGTCACATGGATCATGTTTACTGTTTTAACCTCCGGTGGGAACTTTTTCTGTCCTCCGGTGTTTTGCTGGCGAGGTCCATCCTCGTCTTCGCTTGGTGTCTCTTCCCCTTTGTGTTCGGCGTTTAGCTTACCGGCCTGCTTGAAGACCCAACATTCTCTTTGGGTATGATTTGCAGGTTTGACTGGGGTGCCATGAATCTGACAGAGTTTGTCAAGAATTTTGTTTAGGCCGGATTGTCCTTCTCTGCTGCCTTTGAAAGGCTTTTTCGGCTGACCTGGTCGGGAGCCCCTGAATCCGGCGTTTACTGCCGTATTATCTGGGCTACCTTCTTTATTTCGACACTTGTTTTTATTGCGCCGTGATTTACCATTGCCATCCCGTACTTCGGATGTGCTTGGGTCGCTGGTGCTTCTACGGGCCAACCAACTATCCTCGGCCGCAAAAAATCCGGTCATGAGGCTTGTTAGGGCTGCCATTGTTCTTGGTTTTTCTTGACCGAGGTGTCTGGTGAGCCATTCGTCTCGGAAGCTGTGTTTAAAAGCTGCTAAGGCTTCGGCGTCCGGACAATCGACTATTTGGTTCTTCTTGGTGAGGAACCTGTTCCAAATCTTTCGGGCGGACTCTCCGGATTGTTGGATTATATGACTTAAATCGTCTGCTTCCGGAGGTCGGACATAAGTCCCTTGAAAATTGGCCCGGAAAGCGTCCTCGAGCTCCTCCCAACTTCCAATTGAGTTTTCGGGGAGGCTTTTTAGCCAGTGCCTAGCTGGCCCTTTAAGCTTGAGGGGCAAGTATTTAATGAGATGGAGATTGTCTCCGCGAGCCATATGAATATGGTGGATAAAGTCCTCTATCCAGACTCCAAGGTATGTGGTTCCGTCGTACACCTCTATGTTCACCGGTTTGAATCCTTCTAGGAATTCGTGATCCAACACCTCATCAGTGAACCATAGTGGGTGTGCGGCACCCCTATATTGCGATGCGCCATAATGTTCGAACGGTTGTAGTTTTCAGTGTTGTTTGTGTACCGTAACGCGCTTCCTAGATCCATAAATAGATCTGGTCGCGCCGGATTTTTGACGCAAGTTCTCACGTAGAACGTGTGCTGACTTATGCGTGACTTTGTTAGCCGCTCTATCGCGTTCACAGGGTGGTGGATCCGGACGGTTGGCTATATAACTTATCGGCTGTATGGGCTCTAAGGCCTCGTCGTCAAATTCTGGTAATAGCTTGCGCTTTGGATAGCTATTTGGGTGGTAGCTTCTACCATACTTTGTTACTTTGTTCCACTTGCTGTTGAGCATATCTTGTGCGACCGTGAGCCTTTGCTTCTATTTCTTCAGGCTTCTCGCTGTGGCAGTGAGCCTTTTGCGGAGGTTCTCTTGCTCCAAGTGTGTTTCCGGGATGATGGGTGCATCTTCGTCCGGACTGTTTTCTTCCCTAGACGGGGATTGATGATGATTATCTCTGGCGTCATCGTGTTCGGACGTCGGATCCGTACTATGTTTGATGTTTGCATCTGGATCGTTTTCTGCCACCGGGGTGGTGCAGTTGTCGTCTTTTCCTGAGTCACGTGGACTATTGTTATCGCTATTTTTGCTATGGCGGGACTTAGGGCGGCGCCACTGACGTCGGCGCTTGGGTTGCTTCTTGGAGGGGTCATCCTCTGCTTTCTCGTCGCCATTGGCTTCGTTGGGGGTGTCCACCATGTACACGTCATGTGATGAAGTAGTGGTCCAGTGCCCTATGGGCGGTGGTTCCGGTTCGTCTCCGGCTTCGTCGTCCATACCGTCGAAGTCCTCGGAGCCGAAGTCAAGCATGTCGGTTAAGTCGTCGACAGTTGCTACTAAGTGGGTGGTGGGTGGGTAGCGAATTCCTTCGTCATCCGCATCCCATTCTAGCCGGACATAGTTCGGCCAAGGTTCTCCTGACAGGGAGAGAGATCTTAATGAATTTATCACATCTCCAAAAGGTGAGTGCTGAAAGATATCCGCGGAGGTGAACTCCATGATCGGCGCCCAGTCGGACTCGACGGGCATGGATATGAGCGGCTCGGAGTCCGTGGCCGAAGATGAATCCAGTGGTTCGGCAACACGGCTCTCGTAAGGGGCGAAGTCAATATCCAGCTCTATTGCCGCTGAGAGTGCGGCCTCCATGGTGGGGTCCATCCCTCCGCTCTCGGATGGCGCGACTTGCTCCAGATTAAAAGCCGGAGTAGCTGCGGATGCGATCTCCCGAACACTATCCGATGGCAGAGTTATGTCTTACTCATTGTGACTGCGCGGCGCGTCCGGCATGGTCTCAAATCTGTCGAAGATTAAGTCTCCGTGGATATCGGCCGTGTAGTTAAAGATTTCGAATCTAACATGATGGCCAGGGGCGTAGCTCTCAATCTGCTCCAGATGGCCAAACGAATTGGCCCGGAGTGCAAAGCCGCCGAATATGAAGATCTGTCCGGGGAGGAAAGCCTCACCCTGGACCGCATCGCTAGCGATGATCGAAGGAGCCATCGAGCCTTATGGTGATGACACAGAGGAACTCTTAATGAAAGCACCAATGCAGATGGTAACAGGAGGCAGGGGACACGATGTTTACCCAGGTTTAGGCCCTCTTGATAGAAGTAATACCCTACGTCCTGCTTGATTGTTCTTGATGATATGAGTATTACAAGAGTAGATCTACCACGAGATCAGAGAGGCTAAACCCTAGAAGCTAGCCTATGGTATCATTGTATCTTGTCCTACAGACTAAAACCCTCCGGTTTATATAGACACCGGAGGGGGCTAGGGTTACACAAGGTCGGTTACAAAGGAGGAGATATACATATCCGTATTGCCTAGCTTGCCTTCCACACCAAGTAGAGTCCAACCCGGACACGAGACAAAGTCTTCAATCTTGTATCTTCATAGTACAATAGTCCGGCCAAAGGATATAGTCCGGCTGTCCGGAGACCCCTAATCCGGGACTCCCTCAGTGGGTCTTGGCCTTGCTCCTTGTCGGCATCGTCGTCCATACCTTCGATGTCCTCGGAGCCATAATAAAGCACGTCGGTTAAGTCATAGACAGTGGCTATGAAGTGGGTGGTGGGTGGGAAGAAAAATTTCCCATCATCAGCCTCTGGCTCGAACCGAACGTAGTTCAGCTATGAGTCCTTCTCCAAGGACAAATTCTTTAAAGAGTTTAGCACATCGCCCAAAGGTGAGTGCTGAAAAACGTCTGCGGCGCTGAATTCGAAGATCGACAACCGATCTAGCTCGGTGTCCGCAAGCGTACATGGTACGGAACTTATAGCCGGAGACGAGTACGGAGTTCCATTGGCGCAAATATTGCAGGTTGTCGAGTCTGCGTGCGGCTCCAGCACCGCGGACTCTGTGGCCCCGAATGGCATGATCTGCTCTGGTTCTAAGGCCATCGCAGCAACAAGAGCCATCTCCTGAATCTGGTCCGATGACAGATTTAGGTCACATTCATCGGAGTGAAGGGGAGCGATTGCCGCGGTCCCAAATCCATTGAAGATCAAGTCTCAGCGGATAACCACGGCGTCGTTCAGGCTCCCAAATCTGACCTAGTGGCCAGGGGCGTAGCTATCGAACTGCTCTAGGTGACCAAGCGAGTTAGCCCATAGTACGAAGCCGCCGAACACGAAGATCTGTCCGGGGAGGAAAGTTTCTCCTTGGACAGCGTCAATATAGATGATTGAAGGGGCCATCGAACCTTTCGTTGACGGCACAGTGGAACTCTCAATGAAAGCACCAATGTCGGTGTCAAAACCGGTGGATCTCGGGTAGGCAGTCCGGAACTGTGCGTCTAGGATCGATGGTAACAGGTGACGAGGGACATGATGTTTTACCCAGGTTCGGGCCCTCTCTATGGATGTAATACCCTACTTCCTACTTGATTGATCTTGATGAATATGAGTATTACAAGAGTTGATCTACCATGAGATCGTAATGGCTAAATCCTAGAAGCCTAGCCTATATGACTATGGTAATGAATATATCCTTTCCGGACTAACCCCTCCAGTTTATATGGACACCAGGAGGGGAACCTAGGGTTACATAGAGTCGGTTACATAAGAAGGAATCTTCATAGTCGGTCTCCAAGCTTGCCTTCCACGCCAAGGAGAGTCCAATCCGGACACAGGTACAGTCTTCGGCCTTCATGTCTTCACAGCCCATCAGTTCGGCCCATGGATAACAGGCCGGACGCCCGATGACCCCTTAGTCCAGGACTCCCTCGGTGTGGGAGGGAGGGTAGTGACACTCATATATAGTGATAAGGATTTTGTGTGACACATATCTATATTAAGGGATAAGTAGATAGCATGTGTGTGAGGCATACTTAAAGCATCACGGAGATAAACAAGCGGTGTGCATGCAAGTGCCGGAAAAAATGAAGAGAGAAACAATGTCTACATGTGTGTGTGTGTGTGAGAGAGAGAGAGAGAGAAATCTCAAAACAATAGGTGCTCTCACTACTAGGGAAAAGCCTAGCAGCAGCGCGGGTTTTGGGCCCCTCAGTAGCGCGGGGACCGGCACTACTAATAAGGCACTACAGCTAACATATAGCAGTAGTGCCTGTTGTCCCACGCTACTGCTATACATGAATAGCTGTAGTGCTCTTTAGAAAAGGGCGATGCTGATATTATCTGCAGCGCTCTTTACTGGGAAGCGCTACTAGTAAGGCGGCGCTACTGCTAAATTTTCCCCCCTCGCTACTACTAGTTTTATTAGTTTTTTCCCTGCATATTTGTTTTGTATTTGTTTTGTATTTGAATAGGCTTTACACAATAATATTTAGCATATCATACACATACAAATGTAATCATATCATATACATACAATTAGTCTCATCAAATCATGTCATCATCATAATCATCATCCAACACAAAGTGGTCTCTCGTCATCATCTCGAAAATAGCGATACAAGTCTCGATTACTTGCAAATACATCGTCATCCATCTAAACAATGATATATGCGAGAAGAGCTATCACTTTGAGTACATGAGTTCATATCCCTCTCTCGCATTAGTGTGAACCTAAACTAACTACTGCCTATCGCTCGAAAACCGGAAACCGGTACACTTGGGCCTGACACTCCGGCCACTTGTCGTATATATACTCCGGGCGTAGCACTTCTTCACCATCTATAATATATGCACCTGCATCGTCACATGAGTCGATGATATGCAACATATATAGTTGAGCAACAAAAAGAGATAGACTTGGCAAAAATAGAAACAACATATTATAAGCATAAATAACAAAGTTCATCGTACCCCAAAATGCCCTAACTAGAGTGATTTTCGCTAGTCGAGGAGGAGGATGGTTTAATTACATCACAAATAAAGTTCCACCGTGCATAACTCAAAGTTTTGTCATACAGAAAGTATGGACTAAATGGACACATCGTCATATATCGACAATCACTCCAACATGTCATTCCATCCATCCAGGTCAGGGAGATAGTCCTCGAGCTTAGTGAAAGGCTTCATGTCGAGACGCTGAGAGGCTATCCATGTTCAGACGTCTTCCCGCGACATTTGTCCTTCTCCATAGAACATCTCTGTTTTTTCGACGACCTCCTTCATGATGATTTGGGCAAGTTCGCGCTGGATGTTATAGAACTCAGCTCGAGGTCGATGATCCTCGATATCTCCTGTGTCCTTTGCCCATTGCAGAATATGGGCATCGCCGGATCTAGGTGACATGCGAAGGTTCTGGTGATCCCGTCTGTACTCCAGCATGTGGTGTAGGACATAGAATCTATCATTAAGAGAATCGTTCGGTTGCTGGATGCAGCAGAAGTCGGTCTTATGGCCGAAGGCGACCCTGCTGCCCCTTCTCTTCTTGTCCCTGACCTCTCCACCCCCTGCTTGGTAGTAAAACATAGCACTGTCGAGAACATCCTTGATGTGGGTGTAATCCTTTTTGTGAATGTTCTTCGACGAGTCCAAGTAAAGAGCGTGGGAGAATCGGGGGTAGAGGATGATGAGGACGGCGCGCCCGCCGCTGTGCAAAATAAGTACACCTCAAATTAATTAGCCTCCACCGTACAAATGAATGATTGAAATTGAAGGAAGGATAGAAGCGCGGATGACTTAGACGGGATGATAAGGCACGAGAATCACCTCCTTGTCCTTATTGGCGAGCATGAAACTGACGATGTAATCCCTCACATATTCACGATGCTTTGCGCAGACTCCCAAGAAGCCCTCGTGCATCTAGTACGGGTCAGCGACACAGATATGAGATATCTGCTCAACCCAGATGATGTAGTTCATGTGCAAGGCATAAAGGCGGACAAACGTAAAATCCAACTTCTTCACGTGAAACATGTAGAATATGTAATCGAATCGGAGGAAGAACTTATCCGTGGGGAAGCTGTCGATGTACGACATTTGCCAGGGAATGTTAACCACATAGAGTGGGTATCCTGGATCTTTTGAGGCGATGAGGCCTTTCTCTACCTACAACACATCGTCATGAAGTCTCCTTAGATCGCTGAATCTAGCCTGTAGCGCTGTTGCAGGTAGGATTGGTTGACCGGGGATATGCCAATTATCCGCATCGGGGATATCTATACGGTCCTAAAGCCGAGGCTGCTGAGGTGGCTGGATCATAGAATCAGCTTTTTTGCCTTTCCTCGCTCTCTTCCTAGACTTCTTTACTACCGGAAGGTCGTCCATAATACGTTGAGACAGCAATTCAGGCACCGACTCATGATGCTCAAACCCTGAGGAGGCGCCAGTATATAGATACTGTTCAGCGCCATCGTCATCCTCATCCTCATCAATGGCGATGTCATCAGCGACTAATGGAGCCTCCTCCTTACCCCGTCCTCTATCACCCAACCCGACACCTGACGCTAATTGGGTAGGTGGGGTGTTGATGTTCATACCTTGCTGAGGCTGCGTGCTCATGGGTGTGCTCCCGGCCGCCTCTAGACAAAGCAGACTCTTTGGCCACAACAGGACCCACCCATTGCAACAATCACCAAGCCGCGGTGGTGTCTCTCGTCATCCCCCACTAGTATTGGAGGAGGCAAATTCTCGTGGCCCGGTTTGACACTGGCCATGGAAACCTTGAAGACGTTCGGGGGGATTGGCCGGCTGTGGAACAATGGTTCCTTCGCCTCCATTATCATCGCCTTCCCCACGTCCACCTTCTGGTCGCCGATGGTGTACAATATGGTGCACGGGGTTTCGTCGGCCTACAAAGAAAAGTCTACGATGTGAGACATCCGAAAGGCAATGAAAATGGGAGATTATACATTTATATTAAAGGGGGCCAGTGTGACAGATACCGTGAGGGCGTCGAGCTCAGCCAAAGACGAAGCACCACCGAGCACGTCCAGTGCGGGAGCCGGTGCGGGAGCAGGTGCTGGTGCAACTCTAGTCAAGCTGCTCCCCAAGAAGTTAGCAAGGGGAAAGTCCTCTGCATTTTTTTCTGGATTTTGCCTTGTCCAAGTGATAACGCCCGTCACCAAGGAAGTAGACAAAACTGCAACCACCTGTTTTGCGGCAGCTACCGCTATTGCGACTGTCTGAGATGATTTCTAATCAACCACAATCTCAACCTTCTTGTCAATGTTTTCTTCAATTAACCTCTGTCTTTCCTTTCTCTCCTCCGTGGTCTCACGATAGTACTTCTTCCACGTGGCGCCGTCTCCGACACCATCCACGCGTCCATACGACGGTCGAGTATCCACCGGTTGTCGTTTCAATATGTTCAACGCCCGGTTGAATGGAGTGTCCCACTTGGGCCTCGCCAATGCCTCAGACGGTGAGTCGCTTTCGGCCGCAATCCGGTGCTGCTCTCTCTACAAAAGGCGCAAGGATCGTTTACAAATATGACTAACATGTGCAGTCGAATTGATCAGAAACTAAAATTACCAGCAGTCTCATGAACTCCGTAATGACCGGTTTTGTCTCGTAAACCTTCTTCACTGGGTCCCAATGGTGTCGGGCCCTGAGGACGTCACGCTCCTGCCGGACGGTGAAATCCGCCAAGGGGTCTGGGATGCCCAGACTCGCGGCTTCCGCGTCCTCCTTGGCCCATTTGGACATCTTTCCACCGTAACCACGGCTTCCAAGGTGGTGGCTCCCAATGTTCCTCTCTTGAAGCCCCTTCATGTACTTAGACTTTTTTTGACAGCTTCAGCCTCGCAAGCCTCCTTGAATATTTGAAACTGCTCTTCCGTGATTGTCGGATTATCCTTTACAATCTCGGATTAGGGTTCCTTCTTGTCGATGATCTTTTCTTTCACTCGATTTTTCCAGGCAGCCAACGCGTTGCTAAACTTGGTCATGGCGTGTTTGTTTATCTTCTTCATTGCTGGGTCCTCATCTGGATCTTCCTAATCCTTCTCATTCCGGCCCGGGAACAAGAATATCTGGTGAAACTTCTTTAGGAGGGAGCTCCTCATATTTTCTCTCTTCGTTAGTTTCTCATCATTGATGGTGGCGGTTGTCCGTACGATGCAGCATATTTGATTGCCGTAGCATTGACGCGCTTCCTCGGGCGCCTTTGGCTCAAAGTTGCCGTCGTCCACCTCCGTGACCACCAGTCTAGTAGTCTTGAGTTTGTTAGGAAGCCGTTGCCTCTTTGCTTTCGGTTCTACACCGGCTCCGCTCCCCGAGGCAGCGCTGGTCTCAGTCACAGCGCCGTTCTCGATGCCGGTCTGAGTCTCAGCGCCGGTCTCAGTCTTAGCACCGGTCTGCGTGTCAGTCTCAGTCCCCGATGCCACCGGTTGATCGTCGGCAAGGATAAAAAATTCGTCTGCCGCCTGATAGACTTCGTCGCAATCACCAGAACCCTGTCCTTCATCGTTGCTAGCCATGTTTCCTATGATTAAATCTAGTAAATTAATTCTAGACCTATTAAAATGAATAATGACATACAAAAGGCCTATGTTTTGCAGGAACGTTGACTCCTTCCTGGTGCGGCAAATCCCGGGCACTCGATATGTCCTAGTTTGTAGCACAAGTCATGCGGATGGTAATAGGAGGCAGGGGACATGATGTTTACCCAGGTTTGGGCCCTCTTGATGGAGGTAAAACCCTACGTCCTGCTTGATTGTTCTTGATGATATGAGTATTACAAGAGTTGATCTACCATGAGATCAGAGAGGCTAAACCCTAGAAGCTAGCCTATGGTATGATTGTATGTTGTCCTACAGACTAAAACCCTCCGGTTTATATAGACAGCGGAGGGGGTTAGGGTTACACAAGGTCGGTTACAAAGTAGGAGATATACATATCCGTATTGCCTAGCTTGCCCTCCACGCCAAGTAAAGTCCCATCCGGACACGAGACGAAGTCTTCAATCTTGTATCTTCATAGTCCAACAGTACGGCCAAAGGATATAGTCCGGCTGTCCGGAGACCCCCTAATCCAGGACTCCCTCAGTAGCCCCCGAACCAGGCTTCAATGAAGTCAAGTCCGGCATGCAGTATTGCCTTCGGCATTGCAAGGCGGGTTCTTCTCCAAATTTTCAATGTTTGTTAAGTAGTGTCCGGCCCCATAAATGTTGGACTTCTTGGCTTCTGTGCTCAATAAGGGCTATCTTCCACGCGTCGAATGAATACGAGGAGTCAGGGTGTTTCTACATTCGCCCCCTAGCCAGGTAAATAAATTGTCTATTAAAGGGACGGGGATTCTTAGATCCAATCCATACCATCCTCCCACAGCGAGAATCCATCGGAGCGCACTTCAGAAAAATCCACTCCAACATGGCCGACCACCGCAGGTCCTCCTCTCGCCCCCGTATCCCTAAGCCCGATGATTGGGAGAGGTGTTCCGTCCCACACAGTCGGTTAGTAGAACTGCAGACTCAGGGATTTCTCCCTCCAGCGTATATGGTTCCCGTCCGAGCCGGGCTCGCCATCTATAATGGCGGGGAGCAAGCGGAGAGCTTCCCCAGCCCCTCTACGGGGGAGCGGGTGTGCCTTGTTCCTTACTTACTAAGGGGACTCAGATTTCCAATTCTTCCGTTCCTCCGCGGGCTCCTGGAGTTTTACGGCCTCCAACTGCATAATTTCACCCCTGCTTCCATTTTACACATCGCCGGCTACATTGCCCTTTGCAAGTTATTCCTGGGCTGCGAGGCTCATTTCGAGGTGTGGAAAAGGTTATTTTGCCTCGTCCCCCGCACACAGAAGGGGTCACTTTATCAAGTGGGCGGAGCCGAAATATGGCGCATTGCCGAAACCGGATACCTGTCCAGTACTCCAAAGAAGACGTCCGAAGACTGGCCTTCGGAATGGTTTTATATGGAGGACGTCCCCCTTCTGGACCCTGTTCGGCGGGGTCTTCCTGAGTTCAACAATGCTCCTCTAAAGAAACGCCGAAGCTGGTGCCGACGGAGCCCCCAGGAGGAAGACAACAAAGAAGTCCTTTACCTGATGAACCAGATTAAAGCGCTGGTTCAATCAGGATTGACAGTAATCGAGGTTATGTCAATACGCATAATGCGGGGAGTGCAGCCACTTTAATATCGAGGGCACCGCCTATGGTGTTTTAACGGGGCAGATGATGCCACCCGTTGCGGGCGTAAGGGACCGGACTCCGCTGCTGCTTTAGCAAAAATTCTATCCGAGTTATTCAAGGGAGAGGAAGAGGATTTCATCCGTATCAAGCCACGGGATGGATTCTCCATGTACAACCCTCCAAGCTGGGTGAGTTATATCCCCTTACTCCCATTCTTCCCGCATTCTTTGTCGTAGGTACTCACCTTTCCATTTATGGCAGGAACTGCGAAGAGCTGTAAGGGAGGTCAACAGCACATCTCCACAACCAGAGGACCCTGACCGGGCCCTCGGTCCCGGACTCGAAGAAGATCCGGACATATTCATGGAGTTGATAGACAGGCAGTTCTATCAATTGAGCTATGATGACGCCATGGTGGCCATTACGGCCGACTATCCCGGAATGCTCCCTGCGTCGCACGTAAGAAAAACCAAAATCCCAACTCCAAAAACTAGGATCCCCTTTTAGACACTTCACCTACCGTACACATATGGTGTTTTACAGGGAAGGCATTCTGGACGCCGTGCCGAAGCCACAGCAACTCGCCAAAAAGAGGCACTGAGGCCGGGTAGGCCAAAAAGGAAGGCGGTCAGGACGGAGACGCCGGCGCAGAGGTATAACACAAAACCCCACTCCGTGGTTGTCGTCTTTCTCAAAATGTAATGACGTCCATGTTTCTTTAATAGAAAAAATGCTCGTCGGAATATGTCCGGAGAGGCTGTCGATCACGCTTCCACCAATCGGGCTCCAGGGCCGAACATAGAAGCGGAAGCCGACATGGGGTGGACACCGGATGCTCCTCCTACAGAGGATGCGGATAGACTGTCCGCTACAAATTCAGAAGTGGAGAGCGCCATGAATCATAGGTGTCGCCGGGTCGTACTCCGTGACGCTTGCTTCTCACCATAGGCATTTGATGCCTTCAATTCTGGAGACGCGTACTTCCGTGCTTCTCAAAATGGTCTAGCCAGAGCCACGGACCAGTATGTAAGGGATGTACGGGTAAGAAAATCTGACGATTATATGTATCAGTAGCCCCTGAGACTTGAAACAGTTGATGCAACTGATTTAAGGATCATTATTTGCGCAGGTTCTTACGGAGATGAATTCCAAACTGTCTCAAGAGCTGGACGAGTGAAACACCCAGCTAGAAGCCACTGTTGCCGCATTAAAGGAGTCCAAAAGGGGTCCCCATGGTAACTCTTTTGTCTATTGCAAAGAATACCAGTACTAGGTAGTATGCGGCATGTATGCACACCTAACAATAGATGTTGCAGGTGGCCTCAGAGTGAATCCAGAGGCCGTGGAGGCGGATATGACACGTGATGATCGACAGCGAAATGCTGGCGAGCGCGTGCTGACGTGAGTCGGGCAGGAGAAAAATGATCTCCAAGATGCCAATATCCAACTGGGCGTGGAACTGAAGGATGTCCGAGCCCAGCTTGCGGACTCCGTGAAGGAGAATAAACGCCTTCAGCGCGGCATTTTTAGTAAGTGCTTGAATGAACTTTTTAAAGGAGTTCGGCGAAGAAGCCTACTAACAGTGTTATGTTTGCAAGTATGCTGACGGGTCGTCCCGCGGAGGAGATGCCCGGGTCCTCGGGTGATCTTCTTCCAGAGCTCTCGCAACTGCACGAACAAGTTCGGCAGGTGATGCAGAGTATTGCCCAAGCCTTGTGGCCATCCGTGTCCCCGCCAGGAGGCATGGGGGAGCTTATAGAGAAGCTCAAGGGAGCGCGGTGTCGCTTTCGATTATGGAAGATATCAGCCTGCCGACAAGGTGCACGGGAAGCCTGGGCTATGGTGAAGACATGATACACCAAGGATGAACCAAACCACATGGCCGAGGTCGGACCTGTGGGGACCGATGGGAAAGAGATCCCCGTCAGCTTAGTGTATGATCAAGTAGAATTAGCCGCAAAGTATTCCCAATAGGATTGTAGGCTAGACAGCCTGTTGGATGTTATAGAAGAAGAATTTAATCAATCTTAGTGACTGTGTACTTCAAGTGACATATGTAATGTCCCTAGCCGAATTGTAAATCATTTGTCATGGCGGACCTTTTCGCTTCGACCTCTGGACCCGATAGTCCGGAGTGTATCCGAATACCCACTCGGTTATATAAAAACCGGGGTATGCATGGAAACCAGGCGTAGGGGTCATAAGTGCTTGAACATACAAGTACCCAACTAGCTATGTTATATTACATGGGTAGTAAGAAACATCTTTCAGGGAGAATAGTTCCGTTAAGGGTCCTTTCCCTGGGTATGCATGCCCTAATGTGCATGCCCGAACTGCGAGACGTGGGCTAAAAACATCTGGGGGCGTGTAGTAATTTAAATGAAAGTCATCTTTTATTCACCGACCGAATATTCCCTTAAGAATGCTAGCTTTTGGCTTCACCCAGTCTGAGGTACACATCCGCTGACCTGACAGTAACAATCATAGAGGTGCTCCCCTTATGCCCTAGCCGAATTAACGAGAACGTAGGGCATAAAAACAAGAGCCAGGCAACCCAGCTTGGCCAAAACTTAAGTCATATCGATGCATATAATGGCGAAAAAAGGTACATGCAGAAGAATAACACATGTGAGGGGCATAACGTCCAGAAAGATAATTAGATTAAGCTTCTGTATAGGAAGCCCCTAGGTATATTGAGCGCGGTTAGTGCGTCAAGATTGTGTAACGAAGACACAGGTTTAGCCATTTAGGGCTTTGAAGAGAAAAGAGAGAAAGAAAGAGAGAAAAAACAGTTGTGTAAAAAAGGTCATGGAGGTAAGGAGACGAACATAGAGTCCGGCGCTAGGCGTAGAATCTTCGCAGTCTGGCTGCGTTCCATGGGTTTGGCTCGAGTTGATTATTCGAAGCATCCTGCAGATGGTATGCTCCACCGGTCAGAACCTGGTCGATAATGAAGGGACCTTCCCATTTGGGCTTGAGCTTGTTCTTTTTCTTCTCCGGCAGACGTAGAACTAGTTCACCAACATTATAGGTTTTGGCCTGCACTTCTCTGCTTTGATACCTTCGAGCTTGTTGTTGATAGAATGCGGAATGGGCTTTTTCCACGTCGCGCTTCTCCTCCAGGGCATCCAAACTATCTTGCTGATCGAGCTCGGCCTCTCTTTCTTCGTACATGCGCACTCGAGGTGTGTCATGAATTATGTCGCAAGGCAGCACCGCCTCAGCGCCGTACGCCATAAAACGGTGTGTATCTGGTAGTGCGATTCGGCGTGGTCCGTAGCCCCCATAGTACGGAGTCGAGCTCCTCTACCCAATGGATGTCTAATTCCTTTAAGGGCCGGGCTAATCTGGGTTTAATGCCACTCATGATAAGACCATTCACTCGTTCAACTTGACCGATATTTTGCGGATGATAGACAGAAGCATAATCGAGCTTGATGTCCATGTTGCTGCACCAAAGTTTCACCTCATCGGCTGTAAAGTTCGTGTCGTTGTCAATGATGATGTTGTGGGGGATGCCATAACGGTGTACAACCCCGGATATGAAGTCTATCACCGGTCTGGATTCATCCGTTTTGACATGTTTGGCTTCTATCCATTTGGTGAATTTGTCCACCATGACCAGTAAGTATTTTCTCTTATGGGTTCCCCCTTTGAGGGGTCCGACCATATCGAGCCCCCAGACCAGAAAGGGCCAAGTAATGGGGATTTTTTGGAGGGCGGTAGGTGGCATGTGGCTTTGGTTTGCAAAAAGCTAGCAACCGACACAATGTTGAACCAGATGATGTGCATCTGCCTGGGCCGTCGGCCAATAGAAACCTGTATGGAAGGCCTTGCTTACAAGGGCCTGGGCTGCTGCGTGGTGGCCGCCGAGTCCGGCATGGATTTCTGCCAAAAGCTTCTACCCTTCCTCTTCGGAGATGCACCTTTGAAGGACTCCGGTTGTGCTTTTCCTATAAATCTCTCCCTCATGGATCTTGTAGGCTTTAGATCATCGCACTATGCAGCGAGCCTCATTTTGGTCCTCGGGTAATTCCTGTCTAGTTAGGTAGGCCAGGAATGGTTCTGTCCATGGGGTGATGACGACCATTATCATGTGGGCTGAAGGTGTTATTTCGGTGGCAGAGCCTCCGATTGTGTCAGAGTGTTCGGTATATGGGGTTGTGGTCGGGTCTGGACTATTTTTGTCGGTGTCCCCTTCCCATACCACGGATGGTTTAAATAGTCTTCCCAGGAAGATGTTTGGTGAGATAGGGTCGCGTTTAACGCTGATACGGGCTAGGATGTCCGCCGCCTGGTTGTTTTCCCGAGCCACATGGTGGAATTCCAGCCCCTCGAACCGGGCTGACATTTTGAGGACGGCATTGTGATATGCCACCATTTTCGGATCCTTGGCATCGAAGTCTCCATTTATTTGGGATATTGTGAGGTTCGAGTCCCCACGCACCTCTAGGCGTTGGATGCCCATGGAGACTGCCATCCGGAGGCCGTGTAATAGGGCCTCATATTCAGCTGCGTTATTGGAGTCCGTATATAGTATTTGGAGCACGTATTGCACCATGTCTCCAGTGGGGGACGTCAGGACGACGCCAGCCCCTAGACCAGCCAGCATTTTAGAGCCGTCGAAGTGCATGATCCAATTGGAGTATGCGCCGTACTCTTTAGGGAGTTTGGCTCCTGTCCATTCGGCTACGAAATCGGCCAGTACTTGCGACTTAATGGCTTGTCGTGGCTTGTATGTTATGTCATACTGGAGGAGCTCGATGGCCCATTTGGCAATCCGGCCCGTGGCATCGTAGTTGTTTATTATGTCATTGAGTGGTACTTCGGATGTCACCGTAATCGAACACTCTTGAAAGTAGTGTTGTCATTTCCGGGATGCCATAAATACCGCGTATGCTATCCTTTGGTAATGTGGGTACCATGATTTGCATGGAGTGAGGACGGTGGATACATAATATACCGGCTTTTGAAGTGGGAATTTATGTCCGTCCATCTCTCGTTCGACGACGAGCACTGCGCTTACAACTTGGTGAGTTGTTGCTATATATAGTAGCATTCGTTTGCCAGTAGTTGGCGCGGCCAGGATTGGGTTGGCGGCCAGGATGGCTTTGATTTCTTCCAGTCTGGCCGTGGCTGGGTCCGTCCACTCGAAGTGTTCAGTGCGCCGAAGAAGGCGATAAAGGGGAAGTGCCTTTTCTCCTAACCGGGAAATAAAGCGGCTTAAAGCCGCCACGCATCCAGTCAATTTCTAGATTTTCTTGAGGTTAGTTGGGATAGCCAACTGTGGCAAAGCTTGGATTTTAGCCGGATTTTCTTCAATGCCTCTACTGGAGACGATGAAGCCCAGGAGCTTTCCGGTGGGAATGCCGAAAACGCATTTTTCCAGATTGAGCTTAATGTCGTATGTTCAGAGATTGGTGAACGTGAGCCTCAATTCGTCTATTAAAGAGTTGACGTGTCTGGTTTTAATGACCACATCGTCTACATATGCCTCCACAGTCTTACCGATCTGCTTTTCCAGACATGTCTTGATCATGCGTTGATATGTTGTGCTGGCGTTTTTGAGCCCAAAGGGCATTGTGTTAAAGCAGAAGGGGCCGTATGGTGTTATAAATGCCGTTGCGGCTTGATCAGACTCTGCCATCTTAATCTGGTGGTAACCGTAGTATGCGTCGAGGAAGCACAATGATTCGTGTCCTGCGGTAGCATCGATGATTTGATCAATGCGGGGGAGTGGGAAGGGATCCTTTAGGCAGGCCTTGTTAAGGTCTTTGAAGTCGACACATAGGCGCCAGGATTTGTCCTTCTTTGGTACCATCACCAGGTTTGCTAGCCAATCTGGATGTTTTATTTCTTTAATGAATCTGGCTTCCAGTAGCTTGGCCAGCTCCTCTCCCATGGCTTGTCGCTTAGGTTCAGAGAAACACCGAAGAGTCTGCTTGACCGGCTTGAATCCTTTTAGAATATTAAGGCTATGCTCGGCCAATCTGCGTGGGATTCCTGGCATGTCTGAGGGATGCCAGGCGAATATATCCCAATTCCCACTCAGAAACTCCCGTAGTGCGGCGTCTACAACGGGGTCTAACTGTGCCCCAATGGATGTTGTTTTTGTAGGGTCCGTTGGATGGACTTGGAATTTAACTATTTCGTCCGCTGGTTTAAAGGAGGTGGACTTGGATCTTTTGTCTAGTATCACGTCGTCCCTGTCCACCGTGGAGCGCAGTGCGGTTAACTCCTCCGCCACAAGGGCTTTGGATAATGACTCGAGGGCTAGTGCGGCTGTTTTGTTCACGGCGCGGAGTGCTATGTCCGGATCACTAGGTAGAGTGATAATTCCCTTGGGTCCGGGCATTTTGAGCTTCATGTACCCGTAATGGTGTATGGCTTGAAAAATCGTGAATGCCTCCCGCCCTAGAAGGGTGTGGTATCCGCTAATGAACGGGGCCACTTGGAATGTAATTTCTTCAGACCTGTAATTCTCCGGAGTGCCGAATACCACATCAAGTGTGATTTTCCCACCGCAACGTGCTTCCCGACCAGGGATGATTCCTCGGAAGGTCATACTGCTTTGCTCAATACGGTTGCTGTCTATGTCCATTTTTTGGAGAGTTTCCACATAAATGAGGTTTAATCCGCTGCCGCCATCCATGAGCACCTTAGTGAGCCGAAAGCCATCCACAATTGGACTGAGGACCAAAGCGGCTGGTGCTCGGGCTGTTCAGAATTTAGGTTCGTCACTGGCGTTGAAGGTGATAGCCGTGTCGCTCCATGGATTTATTGCTGCCACGTGGCAGACTTCGGCAAGGCCGCGGAGTGCTCGCTTACGCCTATTATTTGAGGCAAAGGTCTCGAAGACCACTAATACTATGTTGTTATCCATGGGAAGGTGCTGTGAGGTATTTTGGGTGAGAAGATCCTCACCGCTTTTGGCCACCTGCCGGAGTACCCAACATGCCCTAAGGCTGTGTGTTGATATGGTATCCGCTGTACTATGGATTTTGCAGGGCCCGTTGAGCCATCCCTCCAATACAGTTCCACACCCTGTAGTGGGGTTTTGCTTCTTTGTAATTGAGTCGGGCGACTTATGAGAGTACGCCCTTTTAGTTCGGACGGGGGGTTTTGTCAGAGCCGGATTATCCCAAAATTGTGTTTGGGTTTTCCAGGCACTTTCCATCGCACAGTATTTCGTACTATGTCCGCCAAGTCAGCGAAGTGCGCTACGTCACAGCGACTTATGGCATTGAGGACTCCCTTGTCCGTGCAATTGTTGCAAAAGAACGAAATTGCATCTTCCTCGTGACAGTCCTTGACCTTGTTCATTACAAGGAGGAATCTGGCCCAATAGTGATGTACTGTCTCTTGGGACGCTTGCCTAATGTGGGAAAGATAGTTTGTATCTGGGTGGGTGGGTGGATTTAAGTCCAGACCTTGACCCAATCTGTGATCCCGGGGCAGGGGAGTTTCCGATCTTGGAAGTTCAGGCTCCGGGATGTTGCCCTGCGGGTTCGGTATGCGGCCTGATTCTGGATTCAGGGTTAGGGCGGCGTCATCCCGTGAGCGAGTATCCTGTTCGGAGAGCTCGGGAATCCGGACATAGTTCGTCCTCAGAATAGAGGGAGAATCGCCGCATTGCTCCTCCACCACCGCTATCTGATGGGTGACCGGCGGAGAGTTAATCTCCCTTTGGTCGGTTTTAAGCCCAATCCGATCGTAGTCCGTAGTGACTCCTAGAGCGGCAATATGATCCAAGAGCTCGTCCAAAGAGGAGAGCTCCATTGGATCCATCTTCTCGGCAAATTTTGAGCCGATGTGGAGGCTATTTTCGATGACCCGAGAGGTCATCGTTGGCGTAGCGACCGAGCGGGCGGTCATGACGAAGCCGCCTAGTCGGAAAGTTTGGCCTACAGCCAGGGCTCCCCCAGAGGTGATGTTGTCCTTGACAATGAGGCGAGTCATCTTCCTTATGATGACGACACAGTGGAACTCTCAATGAAAGCACCAATGTCGGTGTCAAAACAGGCGGATCTCGGGTAGGGGGTCCCGAACTATGCGTCTAAGGTGGATGGTAACAGGAGGCAGGGGACACGATGTTTACCCAAGTTTGGGCCCTTTTGATGGAGGTAAAACCCTACGTCCTGCTTGATTGTTCTTGATGATATGAGTATTACAAGAGTTGATCTACCACGAGATCAGAGAGGCTAAACCCTAGAAGCTAGCCTATGGTATGATTGTATGTTGTCCTACGGACTAAAACCCTCTGGTTTATATAGACACCGGAGGGGGCTAGGGTTACACAAGGTCGGTTACAAAGGAGGAGATATACATATCCGTATTGCCTAGCTTTCCCTCCACGCCAAGTAAAGTCCCATCCGGACACGAGACGAAGTCTTCAATCTTGTATCTTCATAGTCCAACAGTCCGGCCAAAGGATATAGTCCGGCTGTCCAAAGACCCCCTAATCCAGGACACCCTCATTGGTCAAACAAAACCCAAATATCGGAGAAGAAATACGAGGCTATAAGCAATCATGCATAAAAGAGATCAAAGAGACTCAAATACTTTCATAGATATAAAAAGATAGATCTGACCATAAACTCAAAGTTCATCGATCCCAACAAACACATCGCAAAAGAGTTACATCATATGGATCTCCAAGAAGCCATTGTATTGAGAATCAAGAGAGAGAGATGAAGCCATCTAGCTACTAAGTACGGACCCGAAGGTCTACAAAGAACTACTCACGCATCGTCGGAGAGGCACCAAAGGAGGTGGTGAACCCCATCCGAGATGGTGTCTCGATTGGATGTGGTGGTTTTGGACTCTGCGGCGGCTGGATGAATATTTCGTCGACTCCCCTAGGGTTTTGGGAATATTGGGGTATTTATTGAGCAAAGAGGCGGTTCAGGGGCACCCGAGGTGGGCACAACCAACCTGGGCGCGCCTGGGCCTCCTAGCGCGCCCTGGTGGGTTGTGCTACCCTCGAGGCACCCCCTAGGTGCAGCCAAGGCCCGTTATGTTCCTTTTGGCCCATAAAAATTCTCCGTAAAATTTCATGGCATTTGGACTCCGTTTGATATTGATTTTCTGCGGTGTAAAAAACATGGAAAAACAGCAACTGGCACTCGGCTCTATGTCAATAGATTAGTACCAAAAAATGATATAAAATTATTATAAAACATCCTAGATTGATAATATAACAGCATGGAACAATCAAAAATTATTGATACATTGGAGACGTATCAGCATCCCCAAGCTTAACTCCTACTCGTCCTCGAGTAGGTAAGTGATAAAAACAGGATTTTTGATGTGGAATGCTGCCTAACATGTCATATCATATTCTTTTCTTTATAGCAAGGACATTTGGACTTTTATATTGTTCAAAGCAATAGTCTAGTTTTGACATGATAATTTAAATACTCAAGCATATCAACAAGCAACCATGTCTTTCAAAATATCAATGCTAAAATAAGTTATCCCTAGCCCATCATGCTCAATCATTGATCCATTCATGAAACACACTCGCATATTAGCTACATCCAATACTCAAGTACGATCATATTGCCTCCTAATTGGTGCTTTTATAATAGAAGATGGAGGCTCAAATTCAAAAATAAAAATTGCATGAAGTAAAAGAAAGGCCCTTCGCAGAGGGAAGTAGGGATTTGTAGAGGTGCCAGAGCTCAAAGCGAAAAACTTAGAGATAAAAACATTTTAGGAGGCGTATCCATCCCACCAACAAAAATGACTTAGAGTTCCCAACACTTTCCATGATAGATATATAAATACCCCAATATTCCAGAAACCCTAGGGGAGTCTACGAAAATCAATTCCAGCCGCAGAGTCTAGAACCACCAGATCCAATCTAGACACCATCACGGAGGGCTTCACCACTTCCATTGGTGACTCTCCGATGATGCGTGCGTAGTTATTTGTAGACCTTGGGGTCCGTAGTTAGTAGCTAGATGGCTTCCTCTCTCTCTCTTGATTCTCAATACAATCATCTCTTGGAGATCCAAATGATGTAACTCTTTTGCGGTGTGTTTGTTGGGATCCGATGAACTTTGAGTTTATGATCAGATCTATCTCTTTTTATTCATGAAAGTTATTTGAGTTTCTTTGATATCTTATATGCATGATTGCTTATAGCCTCATATTTCTTCTATGATATTTGCGTTTTGTTTGGCCAACTTGATCTATTTATCTTGCAATGGGAAGAGGTGCTTGGTAGTGGGTTTGATCTTACGGTGCTTGATCCCAGTGATAGAAGGGGAACCGACACGTATGCATCGTTGCTACTAAGGATAAAATGATGGGGTCTATTTCTACATAAATAGATCTTGTCTACATCATGTCATTGTTCTTATTTCATTACTTCGTTTCTCCATGAACTTAACACACTAGATGCATGCTGCATAGCGGTCAATGTGTGGAGTAATAGTAGTAGATGCAGGCAGGAGTCGGTCTACTAATCTTGGACGTGATGCCTATGTAATGATCATTGCCTAGATATCTTCATGAGTATTTGAAGTTCTATCAATTGCCCAACAATAATTTGTTTACCCGCCGTTTGCTATTTTTCTCGAGAGAAGCCACTAGTGAAACCTACGGCCCCCGTGTCTCTTCTTCGTATTATTTGCCTTTGCGATCTATTTTCCATTGCCTTTATTTTCAGACCTACTAAACCTAAAAATACAAAAATACCTTGATGCAATTTATTCTTATTTATTTTATTTGGCGTTTGATCTATCAATCTACTACAATTTATTCACGTCCGTTTTGCCTATCTTGGGCGCCGTACCCGAAAGGGATTGACAACCCCTTTTACACGTCGGGCGAGTATTTGTTATTTTTGTGCAGGTGTTGTTTACGTTGTGTTGGTTGGTTCTCCTACTGGTTCGATAACCTTGGTTTCATCACTGAGGGAAATACCTACCGTCGCTGTGCTGCATCATCCCTTCCTCTTTGGGGAATTACCGACGTAGCTTCAAGCCGCTATCAAAAGGAATTTCTGGCGCCGTTGCTGGGAGGATCATCTACATATACCAGGTTCCTAATCACAAATCTCATCTCCTTGCAATTTACATTATTTGCCATTTGCCTCTCGTTTTCCTCTCTCCCACTTCACAAAAATTTGCTGTTTTACTCGCCCTCTTTTTCATTCGCCGTTTTCTTGCCGGATCTGTTTTTTAGTGCAATCTTATTGTGTAGTCATCATGGCTCAAGAGAACACCAAGTTGTGTGATTTCTCAAATTTGAACAACAATAATTTTATTGGCACTCCGATTGCTCCCGCCACTAGTGCAAAATCTTGTGATATTAATACTGCTTTGCTGAATCTTGTTATGAAAGATCAATTTTCTGTTACTCCTAATGAGGATGCCGCATCCCATCTTAATTCCTTCGTGGAATTATGTAATATGCAAAAGAAAAAAGATGTGGACAATGATATTGTGAAGACGAAATTATTTCCATTTTCTTTGCGTGATTCTGCAAAAAATTGGTTTACTTATTTGCCTCGAAATAGTATCGATTGTTGGAATAAGTGCAAAGATGCTTTTCTCACTAAGTATTTTCTGCTCGCAAAAATTATTTCCCTTAGAACCCAGATCATGAATTTCAAGCAACTTGAACATGAGCATGTTTCACAATCTTGGGAAAGGATGAAAATGATGCTAAGGAATTGCCCAACTCATGGGTTAAATCTTTGGATGATCATACAAAAAATTTATGCGAGATAGAATTTTGTTTCTCGTAATCTTTTAGATTCTGCCGCGGGTGGTAATTTTATGGAAATTACTTTGGGTGAAGCCACCAAATTGCTTGATAATATCATGGCGAATTATTCACAATGGCATACCGAAAGAGCTCCTACTAGTAAAAAAGTTAATTCAGTTGAAGAAATTTCTTCTTTGAGTGAAAAATTTGATGCTCTTAAGAAATTGGTTGCTAGTAAAAGTGCTCCTATTGATTTCAATGATATGCCTTTGTCTACTTTGATTGAGCAAAATAGTGATGCCGTAGATGTGAATTTTATCTCTTGAAATAATTTCAATAACAATGCTTATAGAGGTAATTTTAATCCTAGGCCTTTTCCTAGTAATTCCTATAATAATTATGGTAAGTCCTATGGAAATCCTTCTTATAATAATAATAGGAACACCTCTTATCTTGAGAGCAATATTAAAGAATTTATCAATACGCAAAAAGTTTTCAACACTTCCAAAGTTGAATAAGATTGATGATTTGTCTAGAAGTGTTGATAGAATTTCTCATGATGTGGAAAATCTCAAGATGAAAATTTTTGTGCTTAAAGTTGAGGAATAAATTAAAGCTCGCTATGTTTCTATGGATGAAATTAAGAAAAGAACCGCTATGCTTAGAGCTCAAAGAGAATTTTTAGAAAAAGCATTTTCTAGTGATTACTTTCGTAAAAGTGATGAAGATCTTAAAATGATTGGTGTTTCTTCTATTGATTCCTTGGTAAAGTTAAGATTGATGAAAAAGGGATTGGACAAGAGTCAACTTTAGCTGGAAGGCGTCCCGATAATTCGGAGGTTGAAATCTTGTTGAGAAAATTGATAAAAGTGGGTTTTAAGAGGTCAAAACTTTACCTAGTGATGTGCCCACTCTTTTGGATTACAAAGACTTTAATTATGATAGTTCATCTTTGATTGATTGTATTTCTTTTTTTAGTCCATAATAAATTCACCCCATGCTTATGAACAAAATAAAGCTTTTACTAAACATATTGTTGATGCTATGATGAAAGCTTTAGACGAAAAATTGGAATTAGAAGTTTCAATTCCTAGAAAATTGCATGATGTATGGGAACCTAATATCAAAGTCAATATTAAAAATTATGAGTGTTTTGCTTTGTGTGGCTTGGGTGCTAGTGTTTCTACAATTCCGAAGTCTCTATGTGATGTGCTTGGTCTTACCAATATTGAAGAATGCTCTTTCAATTTGCACCTGGCGGATTCTACTATTAAAAAGCCTACGGGAAGAATTAATGATGTTCTTATTCTTGCAAATAGGAATTATGTGATCATAGATTTTATTGTTCTTGATATTGATTGCAATCCCTCTTGTCCAATTATTCTTGGTAGACCATTTTTATGCACTATCGGTGCCATGATTGATATGAAAGAAGGAAATATTTAGTTCCAATTTCCTTTGAGGAAGGTTATGGAACACTTACCTAGAACAATAATTAGGCCACCATAGGAATCAATTATGAGGGCATATTATGGATCTCGAACCAAAGATGACAAAACTTAGATCCTTGCTTTGTGCCGAGCTAAGGGCGTTAAACTATAGCGCTCATTGGAAGGCAACCCAATGAATAAAATTTATTTTTTCTTTTTTCTTTACGTTCTTGAGTGTTAGCAAAATTATGCTACTGTTATGATTGTGAGTTTTGTGTTTTAATTAGTGTTTGTGCCAAGTAAATCCTTTAGGATCTTCTTGGGTGATAGTTGTTTGATCTTGCTAAAAAACAGAAACTTTGGCGCTCGCGAAAATAATTTTCATTTTTAACCGGAGAGCGATAAAATATCCATTCCTTTTGCAGTAGATTAATACACAAATTACCCAGGCTATCCTAAGTTTCTAGAGTTTTTGGAGTTACAGAAGTATTCAATATATCCAGATTGCTATAGACTGTTTTGTTTTTGACAGTTTATGTTTTCTTTGTGTTGTGTGCTTGCTTGGATGATTCTATGGTTTTCTTTAATGAGTTTTTGCCATAGAAAAGTTGGAATACAGTAGATATAATGCAACAACAAAATATGAATTGGTTTGCTACAACACTTATAGTAGTGATTAGTTTTCTTATACTAACGGATATCACGAAGGCTTTTGTTGAGTTTTGTGTGATGGAAGTTTCAAAGTTTTGGGTTATCTTATGATGGATGAAGGAATAAGGAGTAAGAAGAGCCTATGCTTGGGGATACCCCGGCATACCAAGCTTTTATCCAAAAGAGAGCAAGCAACTAAGCTTGGGGATGCCCCGAGTGGCATCCCCTCCTTCTTCTCTGATATTTGCGTTTTGTTTGGCCAACTTGATCAATTTATCTTGCAATGGGAACATGTGCTTTGTAGTGGGTTCGATCTTATGGTGCTTGATCCCACTGATAGAAGGGGAATCGACACGTATGCATCGTTGCTACTAAGGATAAAATGATGGGGTCTATTTCTACATAAATAGATCTTGTCTACTTCATGTCATCGTTCTTATTGCATTACTTCGTTTCTCCATGAACTTAATACACTAGATGCATGCTGGATAGCGGTCGGTGTGTGGAGTAATAGTAGTAGATGCAGGCAGGAGTCAGTCTACTAATCTTGGATGTGATTCCTATGTAATGATCATTGCCTGGATATCGTCATCAGTATTTGAAGTTCTATCAATAGCCCAACAGTAATTTGTTTACCCGTCGTTTGCTATTTTTCTCAAGAGAAGCCACTAGTGAAACCTACGGCCCCCGGATCTCTTCTTCATATTATTTGCCTTTGCGATCTATTTTCCTTTGCCTATATTTTCAGATCTACTAAACCCAAAAATACCTTGCTGCAATTTATTCTTATTTATTTTATTTGGCGTTTGATCTATCAATCTACTACAATTTATTCACGTCCGTTTTGCCTATCTTGGGCGCCGTACCCGAAAGGGATTGAAAACCCCTTTTACACATCGGGTTGCGAGTATTTGTTATTTGTGTCCAGGCGATGTTTACGTTGTGTTGATTGGTTCTCCTACTAGTTCGATAACATTGGTTTCATCACTGAGGGAAATACCTACCGTCGTTGTGCTGCATCATCCCTTCCTCTTTGGGGAAATACCGACGTAGCTTCAAGCCGCTATCAATTACATACTAGTCGAGATACTTCATAAGGGGAAAACAATATTACATTACTTGTTCCTTTATATAGTAAATGTTGTTAGGCCATGTATGTTATTGATGCGTGCATGTATGCATGCTTCCAACTCAACAGTTCAATTGCTTGTTTGTTTCAGGTATAGTTAAATTGCTCTTTTCAATTGCTTTATTTGTCCTCAGTTAATGAGATGCCCAAACAATGATGCCTGATGTTTGGTACTTGTATAACTATTACTTGACATAATTAAAGGCCTTACCATTTAATTACTCTGGCGAAGTGTGCCTGAAATTTTGAAGTCTATTAACCAACTATTACCGCATGAGGCTCACAATCTAGTTTATACTAGGCTAATGATTGCATAGTTTTGCTTGCTATAGTAGGTTTGTATGAATCCCTCTGTTGTTCATTATGCTCCCTAAGACTTTAATTGAGCTACAGAATGGTCAACTGCTTGCTTAGTTATACACAACATGCTGTCTAAATTTGTAACATGTCTGTGTTTTGGATTTGGCCCCAACACCATGCTCCTTTGGTGAGCTAAGAGAGATTTTTGTATGCAGGCTGCACAAACTACCATTTTTATAATTTTTAAAATATCACCTGCTTATGCTTCATGACGTGTAACATTATTGTTAGTCTTGTTTTGCCATGTACAAAATAGTCTATCTTGCTCGCTACACTGTTGTAAGTATATTTTTGCCCTAGCCATGTGTAGTTACAGAAACATTTCAGGATGAAGTGACACCAACACAAAGATCTGCGATTAGTGTGGCATGGCCATTACCAAATGATTATGGATTGGAATTGGAATGCGCTGATGTTCTCGAGCATCAACTAGAGTTGGCAAGACAACGTTTACATGATTCTCAACATGCAATCAACAAGTTGAGACTGGACTTGCGGGTATTAGATGCAGGAGTCAAAAAATGAAATGAAACAATGAGGTAACCACAAAGGAATTGGAGATTTTGCAGACTAAAATTTATGCTATGTGAATCCGGCCAATCCTATTTTCTGAAGAGATTATCGTTCGAATTGTAAGTTCTGTTGATGCATGTCCATGATGTATGAGCTTTATTTACCCAGTGTATGTAATTTTCTATTTGTGTACGCTTTATTATCACTAGTGCCGAACTATAATGCCCAGTGGGTATAATCGGCTGTAATTTCTTTATTGTATAGTGTACGATTATTCTATGTTTCTATGCCTTCGACTTTTTATTGTATAGTGTATGTTTTTTAGAGGCAATAGTATAGAGTAGGATAATTCTTTGAATATGCTATATCATTGAAACGGGGGCCAACATGCCCAAACATTTCTTGGACGCCATACAAACGAACAAACATGTGTTGTCAAAGTGGGCCTTAATTGGGCTGGTCAAAATAATATTTAGTGGATCCCAAATGATGTGGCCCACCGTAACAACGGCTCTTAGCAGGCCGTTAACAGGCCGAAAGCTTGATAGGGCCGTATAAATGGAGATGGCCCACAGGCCTCTAGCAGGCCGAAATAAATGTCAATTTTGTCTCGGCCCTTTTACTTTACGGGCCGGTAAGAGGCCGAAAGTGTTATGGGCCTGAGGATGCCCAATTTGCAAACTAGGCTTTTCACAGGCTGAAAGTCGCATCGGGCTGAAATTTTGCCCTGCGGAACGTGGGCCCCTAATGGACCCAAAATTAGGTTGTACAGTCAAAGCCCCAACTGTTGTGCGTGCCGTTAACAGGCCAAAAGACAAAATGGGCTTGGAATTGACCCATTTATCGAATGGGCCGAGGACAGGCCTAAAGTCACAATGGGCTAGAAGTTGGTCCAACTGCAAAATGGGCCGAGAAAAGGCCGAAAGACGTTCTGGGCCGTTAACGGGAAGGAGCTAACAATGGGCTGCTAAAAGGCCAAAAGAAGCTCACGCCATAATTGGGCCAAAAGACATAGCGGGCCGTTAACGGGCTAAAACTGACGATGGGCTGGTAATTGTCAAATCTAGAATGGGCCTTTGATGGGCCGATTCTATGTAACTTGTATGGGCGGTGCTTGTGAATGGGCCTGAATGAAGTAGGCTGCTAATGGGTCGGCCCTCTTATTTTGATAGGCCCGGCCTTTTAAGCTAAATGGGCCAATGTTGGGCCGAGACACGTGTCGACGTATCATAGGCGCATCCCGTCCATTTGCTGGATGATAACTGTCTGAACAACGGGCCGACACATGGATTTGCCAGCGAATGAGAAATTTACATGTTGAAAATCCCCATTGGTCTGGGCTGTTAACAGGTTATCGGATCCAAACCGGAACCCGATAGCTTAACGCGGCCCATTACGGTGGATGCCACGTGTCGGTTACCCTTGACGAAAGCACTTCTATGACGCGTGATTTATCGTCTAGGAAGTGGACACTTCGGTGATGATAATTTTGGTAATGTCATGGAACACTTCTACAACAGCACATGTACAATTATCTCGACTCTGTCATAAAATCGTCATGGATGTACATGCATGACAGAAAATGTGACCTATTGTGACAAACACGTATCTTCATGCAAGTGGTTTTTTTGTAGTGCGGCCGATCACCACTACCCCAAAACCACACCTCCTCTCTAGACCATTCCCTCACCTTTCGATCCCCTAGCCCGCATCATTCGTCCCCTAGTTCGCCAGAACGCCATGGTGTGTCGCAAGATCACGTACGACAAGATGCTGACGTCGGAGCACCACGTGGAAATCGCAGAGGTGATCGGTGCCACATACCTCCATTCCCAAGCTCGCTTTGTGGCAGGCCAATCCCCAAGTTCTCTGGAGCCAAGCTCCGAGGAGGAGGAAGCCGATCCAATGTTCACGGTGGAGGTCGTGGCGCAGAAGGCCCCTGATGCGTATGAGACGATGGACGTCGACTTCGTGCTGGCATCCGGGTCCCCCATGTTGCAAGGGGACAAGTGGTTCGACCTGGTGATCCTAAAGGAGGACCGGGAGGCGGAGGCTCAACTTGACGTGGAGCGCGCGGATGCTGCTGGAATCGGGGGCCTCCTACAGCCGGAACTGGATGTCATGGACGTGAACCGGGTGGCGGAGGCTCAACTTGATGTAGAGCGCGTTGATGCCGCTACCATCGAGGCCCTCCTGCAGGCGGAATCGGACGTCCCAGACTTGAACCGGCCGACGGAGGCTCAACTCGACATGGAGTGTGTGGATGCCGCTGCCAGCAAGGCCCTCCTGCAGGCTGAACCGAACATCATGGACATGAACTTGGCAATGCTCGCGTACGTGCATAGCACCTGCATGCTCCTCATGAACAAGTAGCTAGAGGCCGAGGACAACCATGGTGCGGAGACACACGTCGACAGCGATGGCTGGTTCGCGCCGACAGCCAAAGACGACGAGGCAGTCCCGTTCCATGAGTAGTGATAGTTTTTCCTTATGTTGTTGTTTTTAGGGATCTTTTGATGTGTAAAAACATATATTTATGCAAGTCACCTGACTTTCATCATTTAGGTCAGTCGACCATTTCAGGCGGTTGGATGAATATCCTACGTCTCCTAACCCTTCTTCTTCCTCACCTCTTCTTCTTCCCCAACAAACCACTGCCTGGGCCGCATGGATCTTCCCCAACATGCGGTTGGATAAACATACTGTATGAATGAAAATTATGTGTCAGCGGTAGGATGTCTGAGTTTGGTTTGATCACATGCGATAGCATATGTTAGTGAGGGTGCGTTCCCTTGGTTGGGTTTCCGACGTGCAGCAGCGACTATGTGAGGGTGCGATGCGACCGCGATAGCTGTGTGCAAGTGTACCTCCTTTTCATTTTGAAAGACTTTAGGCAAGCTTGGCAAAACTGTGTGGCAAAGTATGGCAATGCAACGCCTAAACCCAAATAGGATACAAGTACGTACTACTTAAAAAACGAAGGCAGGGTTTTCCTTCGCAGGGTTGATCGATACAGATCCTCATTTGTTGTGTCAATTAATGCGTATTTTTTTCTCCAAAGACCAAAGAGCTAACCATCTCACTCCTCATTTCTTGATTAATGCAGCGCCATGCATACCAACCTTCTCACTTCCGCATGTATGCAAGGGTATATTAATGTCCTTGGTTGCTAGTACGAGGCAAACCCCACCAATATTGCATTGATTAGTGTTAGTGGCCTTCTACAAATTGTAATTTTGATAGTGGCCTTATATACAAAAAATGGAGGTAGTAACTATTTGACTTCCTTCCCTATTGTGGTGACGTCGGCGATATCTCAAACATTGTGGCTTTCGCGAGGAAGTGTGTTCGATGGAGCACACCATTGGCGAAGACCACGGTAAGTCATTCGCAAGTGCCGCCTGCAAGCCGAGATAACTTCCTTCTTCGCATCAAGGAAGACTGTTGAACCAAAGGAGGCGTAAATGTACTAGTACTTGATGCGGCTTGAACTACGTCGGTATTTCCCCAAAGAGGAAGGGATGATGCAGCACAGCTACGGTAGGTATTTCCCTCAGTGATGAAACCAAGGTATCAATCTAGTAGGACAACCAAGAAACACTATGTAAATGGTACCTACACATAAAGAACAAATACTTGCAACCCGACGCTTATGAGGGGTTGTCAATCCCTCTTACGGGTAACGGCGTAGGAAATTAGCAAGTTGACGGGACAAAATTCTGGTAGATTGGATAAATAGATCTCGATAAAACGTGAAATAAAATAAGTAATAAAAAATTGCAGCAAGGTATTTTTGGGTTTTTGGAATAATAGATCTCAAAGGCAAATATGATAAAGAATAGAACTGGGGGTCGTAGATTTCACAAGTGGCTTCTCTCGAGAAAAATAGCATATAGTGGGTAAACAAATTACTATTGGGCAATTGATAGAACTTCAAATAATTATGACGGTATCCAGGCAATGATCATTATATAGGCATCAAGTCAAAGATTAGTATTGATTTTTCGCGAAGTAAAAAACAAGCAAAAAGCAGCAACTAGCACTAGGCACTATTGTCGGTGTCAAAACCAGCAGATCTCGGGTAGGGTGTCCCGAACTGTGTGTCTGAGGATCGATAGTAACATGGGACGATGGGGACTCAATTTTTACCCAGGTTCGGGCCCTCTTAAAGGAGGTAAAACCCTACGTCCTTCTTAATTGTATTCAATGAGTATAGGGGTTACAAGAGTTGATCTACCTCGAGATCGTAATGGCTAAACCCTGGCTGTCTAGCCTATGAGAATTCTCATGATCTCTACGGACTATCCCCTCCATTTTATATACACCCCGGAGAGGCCTAGGGTTGTACAAAGTCGGTTTGTAAGGGAAGGAAATAACATATCCGGATACCAAGCTTGCCTTCCACGCATATAGGAGTCCTACCCAGACACGGGGGAAAGTCTTCTACTTTTATCTTCACGGCCCATCAGTCCGGCCCATATCCAATAGTCCGGACATCTGAGGACCCCCTAATCCAGGACTCCCTCAGTAGCCCCTAAACCAGTCTTCGATGACGATGTGTTCGACACGCGGATTGTCTTCGACTTCGCAAGGCGGATTCCTTCCCCTGAACATTTTAAGATAATTCCCAACTGTATCCGGCTATGTATAATTAACACAATCCTCCAGCAAATCGGGCGTAATGGCGTCTCCCACCTCCCACCTCCCACCCCACCTCCGGCGATCTCCTCCCACCACCACTAAAATCCTAATCCTTCCCTACCAAACTCTCCGGCGTCTCCCCCTCTCCTAGGGGTCATGGTTTTCTCATCGGGATCAACCCTTGGCTTGGACTTCTCCAAGGGTTTGGAGTTTGCGGATAAAGTTTTCAGATCTACTGGTTTTTCGGTCCACCGTACGGAGGACACAGGCCACTTCACGTTGGTGGTGTCCTTTAGCCGTCATGTTTTCAGGCTTGATGATCATTCTGTGGTGGCGGCACTGGAGGCCGCTATTGGGGGATCTGCGATCGAGTTGGGTGTCTCATGCATACGTGACAAGGTTTATTCCTTCAACGTTTCCTCCAAGCAATTTGGTTTTTATATTGTTGATCTTTGATCTTTTGCTTGCCCACAATTCAAATGTTATTTTAATCTTTGGGGCCGTGGAGGACCAAATTGGGTTCGTGAGTTTAATCTTTGGAAGTTACAAAGTGATGCAGAATGGATCTTAGTTAGTCCATCTAAGAGAAGGGCGGCGCTTGGGATGATTGCTATGCATAAACCACCGTCTAAGTCCTCCTTTAGATCTTCTGGTTCTGTGCAAAAGAAACTTTCTTTTGCAACATTTCACAATTATGATGCATGCAAGGGTTATAGATATCCGGCCACACAAGCTTGTATTGATATAGTTTCTGATGCTGGATATGTAGTCTCTGCAAATGAGCGTCTGATCATTCGACCCTCGCTGTCGGCGAATCTCCAGTGGACTGTTGCTTCTCCGCCGATTGTTTTTGGTTGTGTTGGCTCGCCGCGGATCCAACGGTCTAATTTTCCGGCTGAGATTTCTCACTTGCCTTGTGATCCACCTGAGGCTGTTAGTTTGGTTATGTCCGCCCCTGATTCTCCTGCTTCCCATGTTGGGCGAGTTCTGCATGACGGGCCGCAGCCCACCACCCAGCCTATGGACATCCCATCTACTCAGGAAGCTGCCGATATGTTTGATGATATGGTCAATGACATGGTGGACCGTGTTCTAACTTGCTCTAAATGTCACCAGCGGGGCCACCTGTCGGTCTCTTGCTCTGTCTGCCTGGCTTGCTCACGTTATGGTCACCGTCGACGCGATTGCATTAATTGGGCAGAGGATAATGGTTACGTTTGGAGAGTTAAACAACCGAAACAAAATCCAGAAATATCTCCACTGTTGATTCCCACGCCTGCCATGAGTCAGCCTCCTACTCCCTCGCCTAGGGGCTCCTCGGGTATAGAGACGACCCACGCGCCGGTGCAGACGAGTCCCATCATGTCTTCACCTCTTCCCGTGCACCACCAGCTTGCTCCTCCTCCACCAGAGCAAGACATGGCAAACTTTCCCCTGGATCCTCTCGAGTTCCTTCCACCGGGGTTTGAGATCATCGATGGAGGACCAACCCGCGTGCCTCGGACCTTCTACTCTCCGGCCATTGCACCGAAGCGTCGCCACGAGCAGTTCGCCATTGGCTTTGTCGAGCCTCCGCCGCCACCTGGACAGATTCATCACTTCTGGCAACTAGTTAGTGATTTTGTGATGACTCAGCTCCACTGTGACGTTCTTAGTGATCAGCAATGGATTGAGGGAGTTGGTTTGTTTGAGTTTCGATCTCCTGCATCTAGGCATGCCATTATAAATTATCCTCCCTATGATCTTGGCAATTGCCACTTTGTTCGGTTCGTTCCTCATGATCAAGGCATCAATCACAGAGCTATTCAGGGTTTTCGTAGGGGCTGGGTTATGATGTTAGGTGTTTCTTTGGATTACCACACCACACAGCATATTTCTGAGGCAGTTAGCACTTTTGGTCGCTTTCATATCTGGCATCAAGATGATCCACGGCTGGTCAGGACTCTGGTTTATGTTTCTTTCCCAAGCCCTCAGCAAGTGCCTAGAGATGTAGTCTATCGTGAGTATGCAGACTTTGGAGCTACATGTATTTCTTTGGACTGCACCTATCTATGTTCTCTCTGCAGAATTTGCTGACATTATGCCAGCTGATGAAGATCCGATGCCTTTCAATGGAAACCCTCATCCGCTACCCGGCAACATGCCTTTTGATGATGTTAATTTTGTCATGCCTGAGTTTCCTGAGCTAGGTTGGAATGAGGCCCCTCACGCTCACAATGATGATCCGCAGCATCATAACCAGCATAACAATGTCATTATTGAGGAGATTCATGAGGATGAAGCACAACCTGCTTCTCAAGAGTCAGTGGTCTTGGAGAACTCAGGGCCTGTTGATTCTGCTGAGGGATCCGTCAATGATCAGCAAGGGATTGTGGCAGCTTATGTACCTCCTCTGATCCAGCCTCCTGTTGTTATTGGTCAAGTGTTGACAGTTTTCAGACCTGAGCTTCCTCCGGTGATGCAATGGACTAGATCTTTTCAGCGTATGATGCCAGTCTTTCATATAATGCATATTCCTCGAGGGTTGCAGTTCTTTAGTCCTTTTAAACCAGTTTTACTGTCTAAATGCTCTTGGGAAGTATCATTCTCTTACTCTGCTATGAAGAACAAGCTGGTTTTTCATCCTTCACCTGATCGTCGGACTGTGACTGTTCCAAGGAAGCCTCCTGTTGCTCGTACTCTTTGTTTTGACACTGTTGATGAGGTCTGTGCCATGGATGATCCAACTTTGTCTGCTGTTGAGATGTCTGCTTTCAACTTCTCTGCTGCTCCGAGTGAGCGTCCGGCTCGCGCTCGTAAACCAAAGCCTATGATAGTTGAGTCTGAGGTCAGGCGCAGTGCCAGGCTCTCTGCCTTACATGATGGCTTCATGCATTCTTCTCCAGCCAAGTCTGCCCCTCTGAAGAAACCTGCAGCAAAGCCTCAGAACAAGCGCAAGGTTACAATGGATGGTCAGTTGCCGCGAGCTCCTCCTCAAGATGCAGATCAAGTTGCTGTCCCGCCGCCCACGCAAATCAATGTGCTGCAGCAGGTTGGCCTTCGCCTCGGCATTGGACCTGAGAAGCTCACTAAGGAGAAGCTTGAGGCTTCTTCTTGCACGACTCCTCCTGCCTCTTCTAGTTCTAATGATAGTTGATCTTTTCAAATGGTGGGGTTTATGGTTAACCCTTGTGAAAACCATCTATCTGCTCTTATGTTTTAGGCTTTATCTGAACTTTTATGCTATCGCTTGGCTGAACTGGTACTGTCATTATGTGGCAGTCTTTTGCTGTTACTTTATTTATGGTCTGTAATGAATCAGTATGATGTTAGAGATTGGAAAGTACTTTGCTGGAATGTGCGAGGTCTGAATTTGGATGACAGAAAGCGGGCAGTTCGTCAGAAAATCGATGAAAGTGCTTGTTCCATTGCTTGCCTCCAAGAAACAAAATGTGAGATCATTGATCAGCGTTTCATTCGCAAGTGTTGTCCATGACGTTTTGTTCAGTTTATCCATGTGCCATTGTCTGGAGCTTCGGGTGGGTTGTTCGTAGTATAGAATACTGCTTTGTTTGCTGGTAAATTGATTGAGTCCAATAGCTTTGGTATTGCGGTGGAGTTCACTTCTGTTCATAACTCCCAAACCTGGACTCTGGTCACAGTCTATGGACCCTGTCAAAACCCAGCTAGGGATAATTTTATTAATTGGTTGCATGATATAATTATTCCTGATGATGCTAACTGGCTGTTACTGGGTGATTTCAATTTCATGCACACGATGGACAATAGGAACAAACCAGGTGGTGATATTAATGACATGTTTATTTTTAATGAGGTTATTGGGCCCTAGGCTTAATTGAGTTACCTCTCAAGGGCAGAAAGTATACATGGACAAATATGCAAACTGCTCCTTTGCTTGAACAGATCGATTGGTTCTTTACAACTCCCTCATGGACATGTTCTTATACTAACACTTTGGTTCTACCTCTAGCCAGAACTGCTTCAGATCATGTGCCCTGTGTGGTGCAAATCAAAACCTCTATTCCCAAGGCCAAAGTTTTTAGATTTGAAAATTACTGGACTAATTTGCCTGGTTTTCTTGATTGTGTCAGTGAATCTTGGAGTAGGCCAGTTCATAAGAGATCTTCTGCTGCTGTAATATCTGCAACATTTAAAGCTCTCAGGCAGGCACTCAAACAGTGGCACATTAGTGTTTCTTCAGTTAAGGCTCTAATCTCCAACTGCAATAAAGTAATACTTTGTCTGGATGGTCTAGAGGAGTTGAGGCCTTTGTCTGGGCCTGAGGAAAATTTCAGGAAAATTGTAAAGTTACATTTGGAGGAAACTCTAAGATTGCAATATATCTACTGGAAGCAGAGATGTACTATTAGAAACATTAAAGTGGGAGAGGAAAATACCAAATTTTTCCATGCCATGGCCACTGAGAGATACAGGAATAACTCCATTTCCAGTATAACTTCTGATGATGGTCAAGTGACCTCTGATCATGCATCAATTGCTGGACTATTTTTGCAGGAGTTTAAGCATAGGATGGGATGCACCAATAATACACAAATGGGTTCTGATATGCCAAATATTATCAAGAAGGTTCAGGGACTTGATGAATTGACCAAGCCCTTTTGTGAGCAGGAAATTGATTGTGTTATTAAGGAGATGCCTCCTAATAGAGCTCCTGGGCCAGATGGTTTCACTGGCCTTTTTCGTAAGAAGTGTTGGCACATAATTAAAGATGACTTTCATAAATTGGTCAAAGAGTTTTCTGAGGGACACCTTGATTTGGAGTGTATCAACAGGTCTCTCATAACCTTGATTCCAAAAAAGCTTTCACCTGAGGGTTTGAATGACTACAGGCCAATCTCTTTGACAAATACCTATTTGAAATTCCTCACTAAACTTCTGGCAAATAGGTTGCAGAAAGTTATTCTTTTCTGTATTCATGAAAATCAATATGGATTCATTAAATCCAGGTCTATTCAGGATTGTCTAGCTTGGTGTTTTGAGTTCATCCACCAGTGTAAAGCTTCAAAGAAACCAATAGTCTTGCTGAAATTGGATTTTACTAAGGCCTTTGACACTATTGAGCATGATGCCATTCTTAGAATCTTAAGATACAAGGGTTTTAATGACAAATGGATTTCCTGGATGCAATCTATTTTGTCTTCTGGCTCTTCTTCTGTGCTTCTTAATGGTGTTCCTGGCAACCATTTTAAATGTAAGAGGGGAGTTAGGCAATGAGACCCAATGTCACCTCTTCTTTTTGTCCTTGCTGCTGACCTGCTTCAGTCTGTTGTGAATGACATGTGCAGTAAAGGAATTTTGACTCTGCCAATCCCTTCTAATAGCCAGGATTTTCCCATAGTCCAGTATGCTGATGATACACTAATTGTGTTGCCTGCTATTGATCACCAACTGCTTGCTCTTAAAGACATGCTTGATGTTTTTTCTGCCACAACAGGATTATCTGTGAATTTTGCTAAGTCCCTTATGGTGCCTATGAACATGTCATCTGATGAAGCTAACAGGTTGGCCTCAGTTCTTGGATGCAGTGTAGGAGCCATGCCTTTTACCTACTTGGTCTGCGCATGGGGACTACAAGGCCCTCAATCCAAGACCTCATGCCTCTTGTGCATAGGATTGAAAGAAGATTGTCTGCCACTTCATGCTTTCTGAACCAAGGTAGTAGGTTGCAGTTGCTCCAGTCTGTTTTAACATCAATGCCCATATATTTCCTGTGCACACTTTTCATCCCACCTGGAATTCTGAAACAAATTGAAAGGATCCAGAGACAATTCCTATGGAGAGGGAACTCTGATACCCCAAGACAATCCCTGGCTGCTTGGGACTTGGTATGCTTACTAAAAAACAAAGGGGTCTTGGTGTGCTCAACCTCAGGGTGCAGAATGAGGCCTTGCTTATGAAGTTCTTGCACAAGTTTTATAATAATGATGACATCCCCTGGGTTGGTCTTATCTGGAATGCCTACTATGCCAACTCTGTCCCTCATACTACCACACTCTGTGGATCCTTTTGGTGGCGTGATGTGTTTAAATTGGCTAATAAATATTGTCACCTGGCTAATCCAAGGTTGGGAGATGGCAGGTCTATTCTCTTGTGGACTGACAGATGGGTGGTTGAGCTTAAGGGTTCCTGTCTTAGTGAAAAATTTCCCAGGCTCTTCTCCTTTGTTATTGATGAGCAGCTTTCAGTGTCTGATGTGCTTTCCCAGGAATTTTTGTCAAATTTGCATCTGCCCCTCTCTACACAAGCCTATGCTGAGCTTGAATGTCTTCAAAAGTTGACAAATGCTTATTCTTGCTCTGCAAATCATGACACATGGATTTGGCCTTTCCATAAGGGCTGTTTTAGACCTAAATCCTTTTATGTGTATGAGCATCAACATATTGTTGTAGATCCAATCTTCCAATGGATTTGGAAATCTTCATGTACCTTGAAAATCAGAATGTTTGGATGGCTACTGCTGAGGGATTGGTTAAACACCAGAGACATGCTACTAAGGAGGCATTGGCATGTGGAAGATCATACTTGTGTCCTATGTCCATATCTCATCCATGAAGATTGTGCACATTTGTTCTTCTCTTGTAATTTTAGTATTGGAGTCTGGAACTACTTGCAGATTCTCTGGGATCCCCAGCCTGGGATGACAACCTACAACATGGCTGTAAAGGCTAGGAAGCATTTTTGGGCATACTTTCTTCACTGAAGTGATCTTTACAGCAGCTTGGAACATTTGGATCTTGAGGAATGGCAAGGTTTTCAAGAATGAGACACCTTCTTTCAGAGCCTGGAGGCATAACTTTATCCATGACATAACCCTTCTTTCTCATAGGATAAAATGTAAATACAAGGATAGCCTTCTAAGTTGGATATCTAACCTCCCTTAGTTGGTGTTTTTACCCTGCTTGGGTTGTAAGTTTGTAAGTATTACTGTCTTCCACTTTTCTTTTCTTGTTTGGACTTGTAACAAGACTTTATTACTTTGTTGTTTTCAATAAAGAGCTGTGAGGCTGTTGCCTTGCAGTAAATATTTCAAAAAAAAATTAACGCAATCCTTAGCCACGACGGTAGAATGTTAAAATAAAATAGTGTCTTTTATTGACTACTATTTCGGCAAAGCGTCACATTTGGCTCTTTAACATTTCGAACCGCTTTCACGCCTCCTGTTTCGCGTTTCGAGGCATAGCCTCCATTGGCATGTCTTGTCAAAACAGAGATCGTGCCCGCCCATTGCGGGATTCTCGTCAATATGGTTTTTGGTAATCCAACCGTGCCTTTCACACGATCTCTTTGGGAACAGGCGAGTTTTAAGGCTTGAGTGAGGGGGCGTTTGGTATTTCACCGCCTATAAGAGCGCAAAAAATCCCTTCTTTCTTACCCACGCCTTCTCCTAGCTCCTACCCTCGAGCTCCAGTGCCTGAAACTTCAATCTTTCCCACCGCCAGCAACCTCCCCAGTATGTCTGGATCAGGTTCCAAGGGCAAGTGGGAGGCCTCCTCCGTCATCGAGAAGGACACCAAGGAGCTCCAGAGCGCGGGCTACCTATCCTTGGATATCGTGCACAGGCTTCCTGCCAAAGATCGGGTCATCCCTACTCCGGAGCCCGACGAGAGGGTCGTAATCATTCCCCACTTCCTCCGAGGGCTAGGGTTTCCCCTCCACCCCTTTTTCAAGGTCTCATGTTCTATTATGGGCTAGATTTCCATGATCTTTCCCCTAATTCCTTCCTCCACATATCGGCGTTTATCATCGTGTGCGAGGCTCTTCTCCACATCCCCCCACACTTTGTCCTATGGCTCAAAGTCTCCAATCTGAAGCCGAAGGTGGTCGACGGTCAGCATGTGGACTGTAGTGGGGCCATGGTAAGCAAGCTCCCCAACGCCGTCTGGCTAAAAGGGGCATTTGTTGAGACTGTCAAGGTATGGCAGCAAGAGTGGTTCTACATCACCGAACCCCGCGACACCAAGTGGGCAGCCACACCTGACTTCAGATCTGGACCCCCCCCCACACACGAGACTCACCTCATGGACTGCCAAGGGCCTTGATTGGGGGTCCCAACCGGAGGTGATGATGTTTCAGAAGCGCAACTCCAACGTGTTGGGCAAAAACACTAGTCTGACAAACGTGATCCATGTGATGCTCTTCTGCCGTGTCCTTCCCTGCCAACTCCGGGCCTCCCCTATGTGGGAGTTCAATACGGAAGATCCATGATACGTCTCCAACGTATCTATAATTTTTGATTGTTCCATGCTATTATATTATGTGTTTTGGATGTTTAATGGGCTTTATTATACACTTTTATATTATTTTTGGAACTAACTTATTAACCGAAGGCCTAGTGCAAATTGCTATTTTTTGCCTATTTCAGTGCTTCGCAGAAAAAGAATATCAAACGGAATGAAACTTTCGCGAGGATCGTTTTTGGAACAAATGCAATCCAGGAGACTTGGAGTGGACGTCAAGAAAGAAGCGAGGAGGCCACTGGGCAAGAGGGCGCGCCCAAGGGGGTAGGTGCGCCCCACCCTAGTGGGACCCTTGCAACTCCACCGACCTACTTCTTCCTCATATATATACCCATATACCCTGAAAACATCCAGGAGCACCACGAAACCCAATTTCCACCGCCGCAACCATATGTACCCGTGAGATCCCATCTTGGGGCCTTTTCCGGTGCTCTGTCGGAGGGGGAATCAATCACGGAGGGCTTCTACATCAACACCATAGCCTCTCCGATGATGTGTGAGTAGTTTACCATAGACCTTCGGGTCCATAGTTATTAGCTAGATGGCTTTTTCTCTCTCTTTGGATCTCAATACAAAGTTCTCCTCGATTGTCTTGGAGATCTATTCGATGTAATTATTTTTGCTGTGTGTTTGTCGAAATCCGAGGAATTGTGGGTTTATGATCAAGATTATCTATGAACAATATTTGGTTCTTCTCTGAATTATTTTATGCATGATTTGATATCTTTGCAAGTCTCTTCGAATTATCAGTTTGGTTTGGCCTACTAGATTGATATTTCTTGCAATGGGAGAAGTGCTTAGCTTTGGGTTCAATATTGGGGTGCTCGATCCCAGTGACAAAAAGGGAAACGACACATATTGTATTGTTGCCATCGAGGATAAAAAGATGGGGTTTATATCATATTGCTTGAGTTTATCCCTCTACATCATGTCATCTTGCCTAATGCGTTACTCTTCTCTTATGAACTTAATACTCTAGATGCATCCTGGATAGTGGTCGATGTGTGGAGTAATAGTAGTAGATGCAGAATCATTTCGGTCTACTTTTCACGGACGTGATGCCTATATACATGATCATGCCTAGATATTCTCATAACTATTCACTTTTCTATCAATTGCTCAACAGTAATTTGTTCACCCACCATAGAATTTTTCTATCTTAAGAGAAGCCACTAGTGAAACCTATGGCCCCTGGGTCTATTTTCCATCACATTATTTTCCTATCAACTTGCTATTACTATCCTTGTTTATTTTGCTATCTTTATTTTCCAATCTATACAACAAAAATACCAAAAATATTTATCTTATTATCTTTATCAGATCTCACTTTTGCAAGTGGCCGTGAAGGGATTGACAACCCCTTTATCGCATTGGTTGCAAGGTTCTTGATTGTTTGTGTAGGTACGAGGGACTTGCGCGTAGTCTCCTACTGGATTGATACTTTGGTTCTCAAAAACTGAGGGAAATACTTATGCTACTTTGCCGCATCACCCTTTCCTCTTCAAGGGAAAACCAACGCATGCTCAAGAGGTAGCAAAAAGGATTTTTGGCGCCGTTGTCGGGGAGATCTATGCACAAGTCAATACATACCAAGTACCTGTCACAAACTCTTCTCCCTCGCACTACATTATTTTCCATTTGCCTCTGATTTTCCTCTCCCCCACTCCACCTTTGCCATTTTATTCGCCCTCTTTTCCGTTCGCCTCTTTTCCGCTTGCTTCTTGTGTGTCCGTGTGTTAGATCGTTTGTTTCATCGTTATGGATAGTACTTCTATCATTGTTAGTACTCCCGATCATGAAGTGCTTAATTTTAAACAAAGGGAGGGAGAAAATCTAAAAGATGCTTGGCATAGAATTTGCAATGCTCAGAATAGATCTACTAGGAAGCCATCTACTTTCAATCTTATTTGCAATTTTTATGTAGGCATCACTCCTTGGAACATATATATTCTTGATACCATTACCGGAGGGAATTCCTAGGGTAGCCATACTTTTGATTCTTATAATGCTATGTTAGATTTGTTTGGCCCACCACCTCTTTTGGTTAATGGAACCATTTTAACTTTGGAACATGTGATGCAAAGGCTTGAAATTATTGAAAACAAAGTTGCCACTGTAGAGTTGATTGAGAATTTGGATAAAAAGATCCACAACCAACTTACCCAATATGGATATAAGGTAGGAGTTACTTTGAATTTTTTTAAAGAAAAGGAACCCATAGTTAACGAAAAGGTAGATCAAGATTCCACAAGAATTGATAAACTTGAGGATATTATTACCAACTTACGGTCTGCATTTTATTCTGTGAAAAATACTCCAAATCCTCCTATTACTAAAGTTGCCAAGCTTATGTATCTGCCTAAAAATAAAGGTGAATCTTCTAGTAAGGAAAATGCGGATCTCAAATCAATAAGTGTTCACCCCAACTTTTTTGCTATCATTAAGGAACCTTTTGCTACAAATGAATTTCTTGATTTCTTGCCTAGGAGTTTGATATTTAACAAAAAGAAGGAAACTGCCAAGGGTTATAAGTGTTCTATTGAAGAAATGCAAACCAAAGATGATAATACCTAGATCTATTCTTGTTTTTATGCATAGCTAGGGGCGTTAAACTATAGCGCTTGTTGGGAGGCAACCCAATTTTATTTTTGTTTCTTGCTTTTTGTTCCTGTTTAGTAATAAATGAATCAGCTATCTACTGTAATGATTGTTTTTTTAGGTTTTAATTAGTGTTTGTGCCAAGTAAAGCCTTTAGGATCTTCTTGGATGATTGTTGTTTGATCTTGCTGAAGAAAAAACAGAAAGTATGCGCTCACGAGAATAATTTTCATTTTTAACCAGAGAGCAATAAAATATTGATTCCAATTGCAATAGATCATTATACAAATGATTTAGGTCTTCATAATTTGGTTGTATTTTTGAATTTACTGAATTATTCGAAACCTACAGATTACTACAGACTGTTCTGTTTTTGACAGATTCTATTTCCGTGTGTTGTTTGCTTATTTTGATGAATCTATGGCTAGTATCGGGGGGTATGAACCATAGATAAGTTGGAATACAGTAGGTTTAACACCAATATAAATAAAGAATGAGTTCATTACAGTACCTTGAAGTGGTGGTTTGTTTTCTTATACTAACGGAGCTCATGAGATTTTCTGTTGAGTTTTGTGTTGTGAAGTTTTCAAGTTTTTGGCTAAAGATTTGATGGATTTTGGAACAAGGATTGGAAAGAGCCTAAGCTTGGGGGTTCCCAAGGCACCCCAAGGTAAAATTCAAGGACAACCAAAAGCCTAAGCTTGGGGATGCCCCCCGAAGGCATCCCCTCTTTCATCTTCGTCCATAGGTAACTTTACTTGAGGCTATATTTTTATTCACCACATGATATGTGTTCTGCTTGGAGCGTCTTGTATGATTTGAGTCTTTGCTTATTAGTTTACCGCAATCATCCTTGTTTTACACACCTTTTGGAGAGACACACATGAATCGGAATTTATTAGAATACTCTATGTTCTTCACTTATATCTTTTGAGCTAGATAATTTTGCTCTAGTGCTTCACTTATATCTTTTTAAGAGCACGGCGGTGGCTTTCTTTTATAAAAAATATTGATCTCTCATGCTTCGCTTATATCATTTTGAGAGTCTTTTAGAACATCAAGGTAATTTGCTTTGGTTATAAAATTAGTACTAATATGATAGGCATCCAAGATGGGTATAATAAAAACTTTCATAAAAAGTGCATTGAATACTATGAGAAGTTTGATTCTTGATGATTGTTTTAAGATATGAAGATGGTAATATTAGAGTCATGCTAGTTGAGTAGTTTTGAATTTGAGAGATACTTGTGTTAAAGTTTGTGATTCCCGTAGCATGCACGTATGGTGAACCGTTATGTGATGAAGTCGGAGCATGATTTATTTATTGATTTTCTTCCTTATGAGTGGCGGTCGGGGACGAGCGATGGTGTTTTCCTACCAATCTATCCATCTAGGAGCATGCGCATAGTACTTTGTTTCGATAACTAATATATTTTTGCAATAAGTAGTGAGTTCTTTATGACTAATGTTGAGTCCATGGATTGCACGCACTCTCACCCTTCGACCATTGCTAGCCTCTCTAATACCACACAACATTCACCGGTACCATAAACCCACCATATATATTCCTCAAAACAGCCACCATACCTACCTATTATGGCATTTCATAGCCATTCCGAGATATATTGCCATGCAACTTTCCACAGTTCCATTTATTATGACGCGCTTCGTCATTGTCATATTGCTTTGCATGATCATGTAGTTGACATCGTATTTGTGGCAAAGCCACCGTTCATAATTCCTTCATACATGTCACTCTTGATTCATTGCATATCCCGGTACACCGCCAGAGGCATTCAGATAGTCATATTTTTGTTCTAGTATCGAGTTGTAATTCTTGAGTTGTAAGTAAATAAAAGTGTGATGATCATCATTATTAGAGCATTGTCCCAGTGAGGAAAGGGTGATGGAGACTATGATTCCCCCACAACTTGGCATGAGACTCTGGAAGAAAAAAAGAGAGGCCATAAAAAAGGCCCAAATAAAAACTAAAAAATGAGAGAAAAAGAGAGAAGGGGCAATGCTAATATCCTAGTGGGAACTTTTCAAAGTAGCACCATGATCTACATGATAGAGAGTCGCTTATGTTGTCACTTTCATATACTAGTGGGAACTTTTCATTATAGAACTTGGATCGTATATTCCAATTACGGGCCTCCTCAAAATTCCCTAGGTCTTCATGAGCAAGCAAGTTGGATGCACACCCACTTAGTTTCTTTTGTTGAGCTTTCATACACTTCTAGCTCTTGTGCATCCGTTGCATGGCAATCCCTACTCACTCACACTGATATCTATTGATGGGCATCTCCATAGCCCGTTGATACACCTAGTTGATGTGAGACTAGCTCCTTCGTTTTGTCTTCTCCACAACCACCATTCCATTCCACCTACAGTGCTATATCCATGGCTCACGCTCATGTATTGCATGAAGATTGAAAAAGTTTGAGAACGTCAAAAGTATGAAACAATTGCTTGGCTTGACATCGGGGTTGTGCGTGATTTAAATATTTTGTGTGGTGAAGATAGAGTATAGCCAGACTATATGATTTTGTAGGGATAACTTTCTTTGGCCATGTTATTTCGATAAGACATAATTGCTTAGTTAGTATGCTTGAAGTATTATTATTTTTATGTCAATATTAAACTTTTATCTTGAATCTTTCGGATTTGAACATTCATGCCAGAATAAGGAAAATTACTTTGACAATATGTTAGGGAGCATTCCACATCAAAAATTCTGTTTTTATCATTTACCTACTCGAGGACGAGCAGGAATTAAGCTTGGGGATGCTTGATACGTCTCCAACGTATCTATAATTTTTGATTGTTCCATGCTATTATATTATCTATTTTGGATGTTTAATGGGCTTTATTATACACTTTTATATTAGTTTTGGGACTAACCTATTAACCAAAGGCCTAGTGCAAATTGCTGTTTTTTTGCCTATTTCAGTGTTTCACGGAAAAGGAATATCAAACGGAATCCAAACGGAATGAAACCTTAACGAGGATCGTTTTTGGAACAAACGCAATCCAGGAGACTTGGAGTGGACATCAAGAAAGAAGCGAGGAGGCCACGAGGCAGCAGGGCGTGCCACAGGGGGGTGGGCGCGCCCCCCACCCTCGTGGGCCCCTCGCAGCTCCACCGACCTACTTCTTCTTCCTATATATACCCATATACCCTAAAAACATCTACGAGGACCATGAAACCCTATTTCCACCGCCGCAACCTTCTGTACCCATGAGATCCCATCTTGGGGCCTTTTCCAGCGCTCTGCCGGAGGGGGAATCAATCACGGAGGGCTTCTACATCAACACCATAGCCTCTCTGATGATGTGTGAGTAGTTTACCACAGACCTTCGGGTCCATAGTTATTAGCTAGATGGCTTCTTCTCTCTCGTTGGATCTCAATACAAAGTTCTCCGCGATTCTCTTGGAGATCTATTCTCTGTAATTCTTTTTGCGGTGTGTTTGTTGAGATCCGATGAATTGTGGGTTTATGATCAAGATTACCTACGAACAATATTTGGTTCCTCTCTGAATTCTTTTATGCATGATTTGATATCTTTGCAAGTCTCTTCGAATTATCAGTTTGGTTTGGCCTACTAGATTGATCTTTCTTGCAATGGGAGAAGTGCTTAGCTTTGGGTTCCATCTTGCGGTGCTCGATCCCAGTGACAGAAAAGGAAATGACACGTATTGTATTGTTGCCATCGAGGATTAAAAGATGGGGTTTATATCATATTGCATGAGTTTATCCCTCCACATCATGTCATCTTGCCTAATGTGTTACTCTGTTCTTATGAACTTCAAACTCTAGATGCATGCTGGATAGCGGTCGATGTGTGGAGTAATAGTAGTAGATGCAAAATCATTTTGGTCTACTTGTCATGAACATGATGCCTATATACATGATCATGCCTAGATATTCTCATAACTATTCGCTTTTCTATCAATTGCTCGATAGTAATTTGTTCACCCACCGTAGAATTTGCTATCTTGAGAGAAGCCACTAGTGAAACCTATGCCCCCGGGGTCTATTTTCCATCATATTATTTTCCTATCAACTTGTATTTCTATCATCATTTATTTTGTTATCTTTATTTTCCAATCTATACAACAAAAATACCAAAAATATTTATCTTATTATCGATCTCACTTTTGCAAGTGGCCCTGAAGGGATTGACAACCCAGTTATCGCGTTGGTTGCAAGGTTCTTGATTGTTTGTGCAGGTACGAGGGACTTGCGCGTAGTCTCCTACTAGATTGATACCTTGGTTCTCAGAGACTAAGGGAAATACTTACGCTACTTTGCTGCATCACCCTTTCCTCTTCAAGGGAAAACCAACGCATGCTCAAGAGGTAGCAATCCACGAACCTTGAAGCGCTTCTTCGGCACCACGCACGAAGATATATGGAAGCAGCTATTCAAGGCCTAGAAGAGCTGGCCGATGAAGACCGAGGACATCAGACTCGATAGTGAGAACCTGGCCTCGGCGGTAAGCATAACCCTTCCGAAGTCATATTCGGCCAACACCTCATATGCACTAAAAGATTATGTTATTCGCTTTCTGTACAGGGCTGGACGGCGAAGGCAAGGCAGATGAACTGCCTTGCTCCGCTACCAGAGAACCCGGCCACCTCCCAGCCAACGGAGATGCTATTCCCGGCGCCATACCAGGCGCTAGAGAAGAAGGCCAAGAAGAAGAAGGGCAAGGAGTCCAAGGGCGGCCCCCACCACAAGGGTCCTTCGAACATAGTGTCTGGAGAGACCAAAGCGCTCTCTTCCCACGAGGGATATGAGGAAGAAGAAGAGGAGGAGGAGGTCGAAAGTGACTCTCCTCGTAAGGGGAGGAAGAAGAAGAGGACAGCCTCCGAAGACCCGAAGGGGGGCGCCCAAGAGGGGGAAGGTGATCCTCAAGGACAGTTCAGACTCAGATGCCGAACTGGTCCCCAAAAAGCCTCCCAGGGTGAGGCTCCTGGCCGAATCGTAAGTATTCAGATACTCACTGTTTATCTTCAATTCTCCCTTTTTATTATGTAAGCCTTTTTGTTATTTTCCTTTTAGCCCTCGACACGAGCTTCCAAACACTCTGTTATCACAGGGGAAATCTGTGCCGCCCAAGATGGTAGAGAGCGAGACGCCGCCACGAGCCCCCTCGCCTATCACCATGGATGACACCGAGGTGTTATCCTGAAGGACCTCTCCTGGCTGTAGAGGGGCGGACGAGGCTATCGAGAAAGCGCCCAAGGTTAATACATCGGTCGCTCAAGACATAGGGGAGGCGACCCCTATGACAACTGATGGTGGGGACCCCCAACAATTTGGACCCCAGCCGAACACCATTCTGGAGACCAATGCAGCTCTGGGGTCAGGTGAGCAACCCCCTTTGAACGAGGGGGGAGGAGCATTAGTTCCGTCGATGACCTCCGCTAATCCAGAGGCGCCGAACACCCTGGCGGAAGCACTACAGCGTGCTTCCATCATGGAGGAGCACCGCACCTTGATGGGTGCGGTGGTGGAGAAGGTTCAGTTTGCAAAAAGTGGACCAAACGAAGCCTTCACCAGCCTACTGACAGTCTTTGAGGTATGAGATGTAATGTCCTGAACATTTTTATTTCGTATAGAGGAATATACTTGTATATAGACAGTAGCCCATGAGGCTCTGTTTGGTTTAAAAGAAACCAGACAGGCTTCCCTGTTGGCGGCAACCGCCCATGTTGCAGAAGTTTCTGAACTCAACCAGAAAGTTAAGGTGGCCGATGAAGAAATTGACCGCATCAACAAATGGTTCGATGAGACGCAAGGTATGTGTAAACAGTTTAGTTGTATATCATAAGTGGTAGTTATATTCAGAGATTAACGCATGCAATGCTTTGATTATGAGCATAGTTGGTGCCGCCGAGGTGGAGATCCTCATAGGCGCCCTTGCCCAAGCCCAGAAGGAGGCGGAGGCGAATAAGGCAGTCGCTGACAAAGCAGCTGCAGAACTGAAGACCGAGCAGGCTGCCCACCGACAACACGAAGCTCTGGTGGCCGAAGTCGAGCAGGAGCTGAAGGATGCCATCAGCAAATGCGAGGACTTGCAGGAGAAGACTTCGGCCCAATCGTTCGAACTCGCCAAAGCTCTCTAGGAGGCTAAAGAGGCGCGGGTCGAGTACCGGAGTGCTCGCGAAGAGATCCGTCAGGCGAAGCAGATAGCGGCTGGTAAGGCCTTTCTTTTGCAGAGTATTTTTGGAGGTGAAAGATATGCTTTGCTCACTCGAGTGTGGAGTTCTCCAGTCATTTTTGCGGATCTTCCGAGGAGTGCCGCCGATACCGCATAGTTCTTTCGAGCCCAGGAGGGGAACTCAACCGAGAAGCTGTTATTGTCGAAGTTTCTTGCACCACAGCACCCGATGCCCCTGCACGGCTAGCTAAAGCAGCTGATGGAGCTGCATAGGGGTGGCCAGTTTGGCCATGAAGGATCTAATCGTCCAGCTTTGGCCCACCGAACCCACTCCCAGCAGCTACTTCAGTTTGGTGAGGCGGCTCGTCGACGTGCTACCTCAGATTGATGCTATGAGGCGTTCAGCCTGCAGAGAAGGTGCCCGGATAGCCTTTGCTCGCGTCAAGATGCAATGGGCAAAGATGAAGGCCACCAACATGGTGACCGCAGGCGCGCCCGAAGGCAAAGATCATTGGAAGTCGGTGTCGGATTTCGGGTTCCGGCAAAACCCTTGAGGTTCGAACACTGTGGTGCGCACGAAGATCTCTCCTCCCTCTAGCTCGCACACATCCTGATCTCACGGCCTAGCTCGACGAAACCAAAGAACAAGAGACACAAGAGTTTATACTGGTTCGAGCCACCGTTGTGGTGTAATACCCTACTCTAGTGTGGTGTGGTGGATTGCCTCTTGGGCTGAGGATGAACAGTTACAAGGGGAGAACAGCCTCCTGAGGAGAGGTGCCCTTGTGCTCGGTGAGCCTGTGTGGTTGAGGATGATCTGGATCCTGGATCTGTTTTCTCCTATTGTGGTGGCTAGTCCTATTTATAGTGTCCTCGGTCCTCATCCCAAATATTGAGGGGGAAGGGATCCCACAACGGCCAAATTCCAAGGGAGACAACTTGTATAAGTTATCCTGACTAAAGGTGGTCTTCGCCTGCCAAAGGTTCTGGTGGTGACGCCGTCTTGGGCTCCACGGTGACCTCCGTCCTACCGTCCTGCTGGTCTTGGTCTTGTTGCACCGATATGGAAACCTTTGCCTGATGCCTCGGGACTCCTCGCATGTGCTTGACTCTTTAGCACCAAAGAGGAAACGAGGACGCTGCGCACGCCGGCGCCCGCCTGGCTCCAGTCGTCATGGCTTGCGTCACAGAAACCTCGCGAGGTGTCCCTTGCCTTGATCTCTCCGCCCCTCACGAGCCAGCCTGGTGAAGCTGCCCCCGAAGGGGTCTTGTGTCTTCCGCCTCATGAGGCTTGGCCCCTCGCGAGGGTCTTGAGTGTTTGCTGGTGAAGATGGGCCATACGGGGCCGCTGGTGGAGCCACGCCGCGGGCTGCTGGCAGGCAAGTCTGGGGATCCCCATTCCCAGAAGGCCGACAACCGGAGAGATACTTCGATGACATCCTAGAGGGTTCCCGAATAGTAGAGGGCCAATGCCCAAAGGACATCATATTTGAGTAGATGTATTCGGGTTGTAAAAACTATGTTATGAACCCCTTTTTGTAAAAACTATGTTATGAACCCCTTTTGTAATATATCTATGTGTTCCCAAAGGACATCATAGCGCTTCCGCATTTGCATAGGCATAGCCGCTCCTCGCCAGTGTCGACTACCAGCACAGAGCATGGAGCTTCCATTGGCACGTGGGAGGGGACTCCCTACTGCGGAGAGCCCTCGAGGCGTGTACAGCCCCGCCCTGACATGTGGCTTGCACGGTAGGGCTAGACGAGGTGTGTCTAGGTACTCATGAGCCAGCGCAGGACTCACGAGGCCCTACCTCAAGGCAGGTTGCGCCTGGTCTTGGTTCTTGATGGCTGTGGTGTTCCTGCGAGATGGTTAGGCATCCTGCGCCGAATGAATTTCCTAAGGTTATCGCACGAGAAGGCCAAGCACCAACGACCCCAGGAGGTGACGTGAACGGGGCCGGCCCGCCAGATAGAGCTCAGCAGTTGGATTTATTAACGCTGCGGGGACAGGCCCAAGCACAGACGCCGTGCCTAGCCTTCTTATGCGAAGGATCCTGAAGAAAGACGATCGGCGCGCGGCTCCCATGGTGGGTGACTATAAAGCAGGTGATAACCATAGATAGATTATGCATGAAAAGCAAACTAGCTCAGGTAAATGCAAGAACGATACATGCCACTGGGTTGGACCCGAGCGGATTGGGGATGATGCAGCCCGAGGGGCGCCCCCAGCAGAGTAAGCTAAATACGTAAAAGGATACATGCCGCAGGGATAGACCCATGCAGCCTGGGAATGATGCAGCCCAGGGGGCGCTCCCAGCTAAATAAACTTGGAAAATGTCACCTGGTATGCTTGTCGAAGGAGTGTTGGGGTAGCTGAAGACACGTGGCGAAGGGGTTGCTCCTCACGAGCCACCGGGACCCTGACCCTCGGGAGGCCCTGAGGGTCCAGGCGGCTCCTCAAGGACCGTCCCCATCTCCACCAGGACTGCACGATGCCTGGCCTCCTGACCTGCCAGGATGCTCCGCAGGTTGCACTGGAAGGCGGCTGCCACGCTAGGCAGGCCGAACGACATGCGAACGTAGCTGTGAGGTGGGCCCTCGCAACGTCCCACCCACGAAGGCCAGAAGAGCTCCTGAGATGCGGCCCTGTTGAGCCCTGGGATGTCAACGTAGACGCGCAGCCCGTCATCAGTGCCTGGATGGGGAGCAGCGCCAGGTGGGCGGCGGTCGCCGCGCATGGTTCTTGCATCCTGCAGCTCCTAAGTGGCCTTGGTGATGAACCCCTGAGCGCCGGGCGCTCCTCTTCTAGTGTCCTCCTGAGGGAAACATGTCCTGAAGCATGCCTCATGTGGTGCCCGAGCGCCTCCCTCGTGATGCTAGCTAGGTCGGAGGCCCTCCAGAAGAGAGCTCTCGAGCCCTGCCCGAGGAGGGCGCCGGGCGCTCCTCCCTATGCGAGGGAGGGAGGAGCCCCAGGCACGGGCGCCGATCCTGAGGTGGCGCCGCTCCCCTAAGGCCCAGTGTGGGGTAGCTGCATCTTCTTCTTGTGGCTGGCCTCAGGAGGGTGCTGCACATACACGCTGCCAGGGTTTCCGACTGCTGCAACTTGGAAGGCACACTCGAGGGAGCACACCGCGTCTCTTTCTTCGCAGGGGACTGTGATGATTCCACCACTTCCGGGCATCTTGAGGACGTTGTAGCCATGGTGGGTGACTGCCATAAATTTGGCTAGCGCTGGGTACCCGAGGATGGCATTGTACGGCAGGGGGATGTGTGCGACGTCAAAGTCGATGAGCTCGGTGTGGTAGTTGTCGCACTGACCGAAGGTGACAGGGAGACGAACTTGCCCTATCGGGGTGGTGGAGCCGTCAGTCACTCATGAGAAAGGCTTGGTGGGCTGGAGCTGATCGTATGGCACTTGAAGGCTGTCCAACGTCTCGACGGACACGACACTGAGCCCTGCGCCGCCGTCGATGAGGGTCTTGGTGACTTGGATATTGCTGATGACGGGTGAACAAAGCATCGGGAAGATGCCGGCGTTTGCCGCACATTTGAGCTGGTCCGCCGAGCTAAAGGTGATGGCATACTTGGACCATCATAGCGGTCGTGTGGCCTCGAGCTTGGGGAGGGTTGCATTCACCTCGCGGGAGAACTGCTTGAAGATGCACTGGGAAGCTGGGGCCTGAGCGCCATGTAGGCGATGGCGCGTGGCTCCTGGAAGCCCCCAACCCCTTCGTCCTGTTGGTGGTTGTCATTCCTCCTTGGTGGTGGCGGCAGCGGAGGGAGACCAGGATTGCCCTGAGGACGGTCCTCACGAGGCTGGTCCCTCCAAGCGCCCTCATGAGGCTGGTCCTGCCAACAGTCCTCGCGAGGCTGGTCGCGCCACTCCTGACGGGGCCCGCGGTTGTCCCAACATCCTCCACCTCGTCCACCTCCTCGGCCGTAGCCCCGGTCGTTGCACTCGGGGCATCGACCAAAGCGTTGATGCCGGATGGCCCTGAGCTCCTACCAATCGTTGGTGTTGTGGCTGCGCACGTTGTGGAAGGCATAGAACGCTCGGCTGCCCTTGGAAAACTCGAGAAGGTCTCGTCCGTGCTTTGTGTCTGGCTCTGCCGCGAGTACGACCAACCCTTTGCGCTTCACATCCTTAACCTTGGCCTTCTTCTCCTCTGGATCCGCAGTAGGGAGCTCGAGGAGAGAGAGACGCCCCTCCTCAGCTCTTGCACACTTGGTTGCTATGTTGAACAGCTCCAAAGTTGTGCACAGCTCCTCGTGGATGGCGAGCTCCTCCTTCATCTTTATGTTGCGTACGCCATCGAAAAACGCTGAGATGATGGCCTCGTCCGTCACCTTGGGGATCTTGAGATGCACGATGCTGAAGCGCTAGATGTACCTCTGCAGGGTCTCTCCCGGCTGTTGCCTAATGCAGCGCAGGTCACCCGCGGCTGGGGGTGGTCGCGAGTGCCCTGGAAGTTGGCGACGAAGCGGTCACGCATCTCATCCCAGGAGGAGATCGAGCCCGGGGGCAGGTTTAGGAGCCATGAGCGGGCGCCGTCCTTGAGAGACATGGGGAACCAGTTCGCCATGACCTTTTCATCGATGTTGGCCGCCTCGATGCTCAGCTCGTAGAGCTGCAAGAACTCCGCAGGGTCAGGGGTGCCATCGTAGCGAGGAGGCAGACCCGGCTTTAACTTGCCCGGACAGACGATGCTATGTAGCTCAGGAGTGAAGGTGCGGCAGCCTGCCGTGGCCACCGGGGCCCGTCGTGGAGGCGGAGCTTGATCTTGGTGTCCCCGCGCCGCCACGGCAAGTGGTGCATGGCCCTGCCGCGGCAAGCGATCCTGACGTGGTGGTGCTGGGAGCGGTGGAGAGTTTTCTTGCGGCTCGGGAACCTCTTGGCAGCCTCCTCCTTCGTGCGCGGGCACACGGCATGGTGGATCATGCCGCGGGACCGCACATCTTGGGGCGACGACACTATCTTGACGCGGACGGGGCGGAGGCGCTCCATGAGCCGCGTGTCTCTGCGTGAGGGCACCGTCTTGATGGAGAGGGGGCGGAGCCGCTCCATGAGCCACGTCGCCCATAGCCGGGGGCGGGCGAGGCAGCGAGAGGGATGGTGCAGGGGAGCCCCCCGCGGCGCTAACGATCTCGGCGATGCGGTCCAACCAGTCCTCGTAGAGTTCATCGACCGGGTGGTAATCCAGGAGCTCGCGTGCCATGAGCAGCGCGGCCTGCGCGTCCGTGTGTGTGCAGCGAGCGTGAGATAATGAGCCGGCTGGAGTCAGCGACGGGGTGGCGGTGCGGCCTTCTCGCCGCATGAAGGGGTGCAGTGAGGAAGCTTGTTGCTCGTTTGTTGCCGGGCCGGTAGCAACGTTGGTGGCGGGTGACGGAGAACGACGGAGAGGCCCTCCGACAGGGGCTGTTTGAGCGACAAGGGTGGAGAGAGCGGTCCGACGCTCAGTGCGGGCCCGACGAGCATCGGCCATGAACTTGGTGGAGTGGCGAAGCATGGATTGACAAAGGGGGAAGCTTCAGCGCACCCCTACCTGGCGCGCCTAATGTCGGATTTTGGGTTTTGGCAAAACCCTTGAGGTTCAAACACTGGGGTGCACATGAAGATCTCTCCCCCCTCTATCTCGCACACATCATGATCTCACGGCCTAGCTCGACCAACCCAAAGAACAAGAGACACAAGAGTTTATACTTGTTTGGGCCACCATTGTGGTGTAATACCCTACTCCAGTGTGGTGTGGTGGATTGCCTCTTGGGCTGAGGATGAACAGTTACAAGGGGAGAACAGCCTCCTGAGGAGAGGTGCCCTTGTGCTCGGTGAGCTTGTGTGGTTGAGGATGATCTGGATCCTGGATCGGTTTTCTCCTATTGTGGTGGCTAGTCCTATTTATAGTGGCCTCGGTCCTCTTCCCAAATATTGAGCGGGAAGGGATCCCACAATGGCCAAATTTGAAGGGACACAACTAGTACACGTTATCCTGACTAAAGGTGGCCTTCGCCTGCCAAAGGTTCTGGTGGTGACGCCGTCTTGGGCTCCACGGTGACCTCCGTCCTGCCGTCCTGCTGGTCTTGGTCTTGTTGCACCGATATGGAAACCTTTGCCTGATGCCCCAGGACTCCTCGCCTGTGCTTGCCTATTTAGCACCAAAGAGGAAACAAGGACACTGCACGCGCTAGCGCCCGCCTGGCGCCCGCCTGGCTCCAGTCGTCATGGCTTGCGTCACCGAAACCTCGCGAGGTGTCCCTTGCATTGATCTCTTTGCCCCTCGCGAGCCAGCCTGGTGAAACTGCCCTTGAGGGGGTCTTTTGTCATCCACCTCGCGAGGCTTGGCCCCTCGCGAGTGTCTTGAGTGTTTGCTGGTGAAGATGGGCCATACGGGGCCACTGGTGGAGCCACGCCGCGGGCCGCAGGCAGGCAAGTCTGGGGACCCCCGTTCCCAGAACGCCGACAGCCGGAGAGATATTTCGATGGCGTCCTAGGTGGTGCCCGAATAGTAGAGGGCCAATGCCCAAAGGAGATCATATTTGAGTAGATGTATTCGGGTTGTAAAAACTATGTTATGAACCCCTTTTTGTAATATATCTATGTGTTGCGCCTTTTCTTTCAAGCGATGTTTACCTCCTGTGCGGCCATTTTCACTTATAAAAGTTGCCAGTCATTGGCTTCAGCCCCCACGTAGATGGTACAGGGGTGTTCATCGTGACGCGTGACCACACTTTATCCAACGTCTTGGTCCGTAAAGTAAGTGTCCGCGAGATGAACCAGGCAATCAGACTATGTGGCTTTATTGCTTTTACTTAGCCAAATGAGTTTGACGGTGGGGCTACGTACTAGCCCCTGGTGCATGTGTGGCCATCCGGAATACGATGTCATTTTCCATGCGGCTGGACGAAGACCAGCCCCTCGTATAACACAGAGTGAATCCCGTATAAGACTAAGTCACCGGATCACCGAACAGCTCTCGCTTTGTCATGACAGTCAGTTTTCGGCTTTCTCTACTGAGGTATTTGACCGGACGAACCAGGAATACAATCGCAGTAGTTCTCCCTTTACTACCTTATCCGAACAAGCGGAACGTAAGGTGGTAAGCACAGGAGCCGGGCAACCCAACTATAGACCTAGGACATGATTTGGAGCCGATGCATGTAATGCAATATTCGGGATGCCGAAGACTACCCCATAGGAGTTCGGACTTGGAAATGTTCCGGGCCAGATATAGCTCCCGGTGTATGAGGCCGGACTAAAGCACATGTGGCAGTTGCGAGTAGGGAGGGAATACAGATGATAATATAGAATAGATAAATACCCAACAAAAGTGGTGATCAACGGCTTCCTTTATACCCTGATTAATACATCGAGACGTGTCATACCAAATAATGGCTGAAGGGCAAGGTCATTTTACATGCCGAAAGTTTACACAAGGGAAAGGTTTATAGAGGGCCTTCTGGAAAAAAATAATGGCTTAAAGGTCCGAATGATGCCCAGCTGCATGTCTGCGCCGTTTCTCCTTGGTTAGAAATCCTTTGAGAGTAGGAGTTGATGGTCGTCAGCGAGAGGGGGGTCCTGGAAAGGAGTCCCTATACAACCGTAGACTAGGTGGCTTTTTAATGAACCTGTAGTGAAGGAAATATAAAAAGTCTTAAGGTCTGAATAGGGTCTAGCCATACTATAAACCTGTTCCACAGTATGCCTCTGGCGCTGTCCAAGGTATTTTAAGTTCATAATTATGCACGCGCGGTACGTATGCCACAACCTTATGGGGCGATCGGCGGAGGTTGAACTTCTATTCAAGCTCTAGATCCGCCGGGCTATCGTGTTGTAATGTGGGTCTGACACGTTTAGCACTATCATGGGGCTTGATGACCGATGAGTTCTTCGGCTTGATCAGGCCGCCTTGTGCTTTGGCTGCTAGGGCCGCGATGTGCTCCTAAGTACGAAGGGAGCGCTCCATATTTCCATTGACTGTGATGATGCCACGTGGCCCGGGCATTTTGAGCTTCAAGTAGGCATAATGTGGGACTGCATTAAAGCGGGTGAAAGCAGTTCGTCCGAGCAGTGCGTGATAACCAATGCGGAAAGGGACAATATCGAAGATCAAGTCTTTGCTACGGAAGTTGTCTAGGGAATCGAAGACTACTTCTAATGTTAAGGAGCCCGTACAACGGGCCTCCACGCCTGATATCACTCATTTAAAGGTGGTAAGCACAAGCTTGATTCTTGAAGGGTCGATACCCATCTTACGAACAGTGTCTGGATAGATCAAATTGAGGCTTCTGCCGCTATCCATTAGGACTCTAGTAAGATGGTATCCGTCGATTATAGAATTGAGTACCAGGGCCGCCGAACCTTCATGATGGATACTGGTTGGGTGGTCCCTCCAATCGAAAGTGATCGGACAAGCCGACCATGGGTTGAATTTTGGGGCGACAGGCTCTACGGTGTAGACATCCCTTAATGCGCGCTTGCGCTCCCTTTTGGGGATGTGAGTGACATATATCATATTCATAGTTTTCACCTCGAGGGGAAACTTCTTCTATCCCCCGGTGTTCGAAGGGCGGGGTTCATCATCGTCCTCGTTGTGAGGTCCTTTCCCCTTATGTTCAGTATTTAATTTACCGGCCTGTTTGAAAACCCAACAATTTCTATTGGTGTGGTTGGCAGGCTTGTCAGGGGTGTCGTGAATCTGGCAGGGTCTATCCAATATTTTGTCCAAATTGGATGGACCGTCTCAATTTCCTTTAAACGTCTTCTTTCGTTGACCGGGTTTTGAGCCACTGAATCCGGCGTTTACTGTCGTATCCTCGGTTTCATCGTTGCTGTTCCGATGCTTATTTTTGTTGCGTCATGGCCTTCCATTGCCATCCCTAGCCTCGGAGGTGCCTGGGTCGCTGGTACCGTTGCTTCTACGAGCCAGCCAGCTATCTTCGCCTGCGCAAAAGGGGGTCATAAGTGTAGCAAGAGCTGCCATAGTCTTTGGCTTTTACTAACCGAGGTGTCGAGCAAGCCATTCGTCTCCGACACTGTGCTTAAAAGCCGCTAAGGCTTTGGCATCCGGACAGTCGATGATTTGGTTCTTTTTAATTAAGAACCGGGTCCAGAGTTTGTGGGCTGACTCTCCGGGTTGCTGGACTATGTGACTTGGGTCATCAGCGTCCGGTGGCCGGACATAAGTGCCCTGGAAGTTGTCCCGAAAAGCATCCTCTAAGTCCTCCCAACTACCAATGGAGTTCTCTATGAGGCTATTCAACCAGTGTTGTGCTGGTCCTTTTAGCTTTAGGGGGAGGTATTTGATGGCATGGAGATCATCTCCGCGAGCCATGTGAATGTGGAGAAGACAATCTTCAATCCATACAGCGGGATCTGTTGTGCCATCGTAAGGCTCGATGTTTACGGGTTTAAACCCCTCCGAAAACTGGTGCTGCATTACCTCATCGGTAAAGCACATGGGGTGTGTGGCACCTCTATACCGGGCGACATCGCGACGGAGCTCGGATGACATCTGTGTTCGGGGCTGGCCCCGGGTTTGGTTATGTTTGTTGTGCCAGGCCTAATGGTTGTCTTCTCGCGCCGGGACGCATCCTCTTGATCCATAGATTCATCTTGTCTGGACGACTCTATAGTCCAGGTCCTGATATAAGTCGTATGTGTAGCCCGGATCCACTGTCTCTTTGCCTCTATGGCGAGGTGGCCCGGGCTAGTATTCGGCACAATTGGCAGATTTGTCCCGTCCACGTGGTGGTCAGTCCGGTTGATTAGCGTGATTGTATTTTGATGATATTGGCTCAAGGTCCTCGTCGTCGAATTGTGGTAGTAGGGTAGCTCTTTGTTGGGTGCTCGAGGCCGTACCGTTCGGCAGCCAGGACCTTGGTCCATCTGTCGTTGAGCGTATCCTGTTTGGCTTGAAGCTGTTCTTGTTTATTTTTCAGGCTCCTCAAAGTGGCAATGAGCTGTCTCTTGAAGCGTTCTTGTTCCAGGGGTTCCTATGGCACGACGAAATCTTTGTTGCCGAGGCTAACATCCTCCTCGGAGGCCGCTATATAGTTACTATCTTCCGAATCCTCATGATTGACAAGTTCGTCAGGGTTAACCTATCCCTCTTCCCTCTCATCCTGCTCGAACGCAGGCTCAACGGGGTGGTCGGAGTCTTCGGCATTGTCTGGAGTGTCATTATCTTCGGTGTCGGTGTTTCTTTCCCTTTCCCGACGCGATCGTGAGCAGCGTCGTTGAAGTCAGCATTTTGGTGGTTCATCGACAGGCTTATCCTCATCTGGGTCATGAGTGCCATTGTCGTCCTTCTTCTCGGGTGTGTCCACCATGTATACATCGTAGGTAGAAGTGGTCGTCCTGCGCCCAGTGATAGGTAGGTTTTGACTTGGTTCGGCTCCAGCATTGTCGTCCATACCATCGATATCTTCAGAGGCGAAGTCTTGCATGTCGGTTAGATCCTCGACGGTGGCTATTAAGTGGGTGGTGGGTGGGACGTAAAATTCCCTGCTCTTATCCCCAAGTTTAGCCTGGATGTAGTTCGGAAGTGATACTTCCGTGATGGCGAGAGATTGCATTAGGTCCAGTGTCTCACTTAAGAGCGCAAGCTTGACGGGCGTATGAGGATCTGCAGAGCCAGGTTTGGTGATGACCACTTGACCCAGCCCGATGGACGCACACCTCGAGAGTTCGGACTTGTCGTCTAGAAGTGAGTGCGGCGACCCGATGACAGGAAGAGTCACGTTTGACTCCAGGTCTGCTGATGGCATGGCCGCCTCTGGGTCTCCGACAGTAAGCTCTGTAATGGGAGAGAGTCCGGCAGGGTTTATCCTCCCATTTTCGGACAGATTGGTCCGCTCTGGATCTAACGCCAGGGTGGGCACGAGAGTCGATCCTTGAGTGAAATCTAATGGTGGATCCGACAGGCTTCCTTCATGTGGATGAAGAGCGGCGGCTGAGGACGAGAACCCTTCGAAGACCAAGTCTCCTTGGATATCAGCAATGTAGTTCAAGCTTCCAAACCTGATATGATGCCAGGGGCGTAGCAGTCAATCTGCTTGAGGCGACCGCTTGAATTGGCATGGAGAGCGAAGCCGCCAAACACAAAGAGTTGACCAGGGAGAAAAGTCTCCCCGGAAACAGCATCGTTGCCGATGGCAAGTTGAGCCATCGATCCTTCTATCAACGACACAGTGGAACTCTCAATGAAAGCACCAATGTCAGTGTGAAAATCGGCAGATCTCGGGTAGGGGGTCCCGAACTATGTGTCTGAGAATCGATTGTACCAAGGGACGATGGGAACTTGATGTTTACCCAGGTTCGAGCCCTCTTAAAGGAGGTAAAACCCTACGTTCTGCTTGATTGTATTCAATGAGTATAGGGGTTACAAGATTTGATCTACCTCAAGATCGTAATGGCTAAACCCTAGCTGTCTAGCCTATGAGAATTCTGATGATCTCTATGGACTGAACCCTCCAGTTTATATACACAGCGGAGAGACCTAGGGTTGTACATAGTCGGTTTGTAAGGGAAGGAAATAACATATCCGTACACCAAGCTTGCCTTCCACGCATATAGGAGTCCTACCCGGACACAAGGGAAAGTATTCTGCTTTTATCTTCACGGCCCATTAGTCCGGCCCATATCCAATAGTCCGGACACCCGAGGACCCCCTAATCCAGGACTCCCTTAACTATGTCAATAGGTTAGTCCCAAAAAATGATGTAAAGCTGCTATAAAATGATTGTAAAACATCTAGGAATGATAATATAATAACATGGAACAATCAAAAATTATGGATATGTTGGAGACGTATCAATATCCCCAAGCATAATTCCTTCTCGTCCTCGAGTAGGTAAATGATAAAAACATAATTTTTGATTTGGAATGTTTCCTATCATGTTCATCACATATTATTTCTTTTGTAGCATGGACATTTGGACTTCTATATGATTCAAAGCAATAGTCTAGTTTTGACATGAAGATTTCAATACTCAAGCATACCAACAAGCAACCATGTCTTTCAAAATATCAACACTAAAGCAAGTTATCCCTAGCCCATTATGCTCAATCATTGGTCCATTCATGAAACACACTCGCATATTAGCTACACCCAACGCTCAAGTACGATCATAGTGCCCTTTAGACGGTGGTTTTATAAGAGAGGATGGAGACTCGAATAAAAAATAAAAATTGCATAAAGTAAAAAAGAAAGGTCCTTCATAAAGGGAAGTAGGGATTTGTAGAGGTGCCAGAGGTCGAAGTAGAAAAATATAGAGAAAAAACATTTTTGGTGGCATGATTTTCATGTCAATGAAAATGATCGAGTAGTTCCCAATACTTTCCATGCTAGATATATCATATGCGAATCCCAAACAGAAAGTAAAGTTTATTCCTTTTTCCACCATACTTTTGCATTCCATGGCTAACTGTATCCACGGGTGCCGTCCATACCAACACTTTCCAAGGAATTTATTATTTGACAACATAAAGTAAATTCATTTTTCATTTCGGGACTGGGCATCCCTAATACCTTTGCCTTACTCTCGTGCAATGACAAGTGAATAAACATTCAACTTGAGAATAACACATCTAGCATGAAAAAATATCAGCCACCCCCTACCATTTCCTGAGCGATACGAGCACATAAAAAGGAAATTCATTTTGAAAATTAGAGATGGCACATACAAATTTTCTTAGAACGGCATGGAAATACCGCATATAGGTAGGTATAGTGGACTCATATGGCAAAATTGGGTTTAAGGATTTTGGATGCAAAAGTTGTAATCCCACTTAGTACAAGCGAAGGCTAGCAAAAGATTTAGAAGCAACCAACCAAATAAAAAATCTCATAAGCGATCATTAAGCATAACTAACACCGAATGATACACCTGCTACCTCTTGAGCTTGCGTTGGATTTCCCTGAAGAGGAAAGGGTGATGCAGCGTAAGTATTTCCCTCAGTTTTTGAGAACCAAGGTATCAATCCAGTAGGAGGCCACGCTCAAGTCCCTCGTACCTGCACAAAACGATAGCTACTCGCAACCAACGCGATTAGGGGTTGTCAATCCCTTCACGGTCACTTACGAGAGTGAGATCTGATAGATATAATATTTTTGGTATTTTTGGTATAGCGATGCAAAGTAAAAAGTAAAAGGCAAAGTAAAAAAGCAAAGCAAGATTAAAGTGATGGAGATTGATATGATGAGAATAGACCCAGGGGCCATATGTTTCACTAGTGGCTTCTCTCAAGAGCATAAGTATTCTACGGTGGGTGAACAAATTACTATTGAGCAATTGACAGAATTGAGCATAGTTATGAGAATATCTAGGCATGATCATGTATATAGGCATCACGTCCGTGACAAGTAGACCGAAATGATTCTGCATCTACTACTATTACTCCACTCATCGACCGCTATCCAGCATGCATCTAGAGTATTAAGTTAAAAACAGAGTAGCGCTTTAAGCAAGATGACATGATGTAGAGAGATAAATTCATGCAATATGAAATAAACCCCATATTGTTATCCTTGATGGCAACGATACAATACGTGCCTTTCTTCCCCTTCTGTCACTGGGAAAGGACATGGCAAGATCGAACCCAAAGCTAAGCACTTCTCCCATGGCAGGAACTACCAATCTAGTTGGCCAAACCAAATGGATAATTCAAAGAGACTTGCAAATATAACCAATCATACATAAAAGAATTCACAGAAGATTCAAATATTATTCATAGACAGACTTGATCATAAACCCACAATTCATCGGTCTCAACAAACACGCTGCAAAAAGAAGATTACATCGAATAGATCTCCATGAGAGAGGGGGAGAACTTTGTATTGAGATCCAAAAAGAGAGAAGAAGCCATCTAGCTACTAACTATGGACCTGAAGGTCTGAGGTAAACTACTCACACTTCATCGGAGAGGCTTTGATGATGTAGAAGCCCTCCGTGATGACGGCCTTCTCCGGCGGAGCTCCGGAATAGGCCCCAAGATGGGATCCCGTGGATACAGAAAGTTGCGTCGGTGGAATTAGGTTTTTGGCTCCTGTTCTGTTCGTTTGGGGGTACGTAGGTATATATAGGAGGAAGAAGTATGTTGGTGGAGCTCCGAGGGGCCCACGAGGCAGGGGGTGCGCCCTAGGGGGCGCCCCCCACCCTCGTGACCGCCTCTCTAATGCCTTGGCGTAGGGTCCAAGTCTCCTGGATCACGTTCGGTGAGAAAATCACGTTCCCGAAGGTTTCATTCCTTTTGGACACCTTTTGATATTCCGTTTCTTCGAAACACTAAAATAGGCAAAAAACATCAATTCTGGGCTGGGCCTCCGGTTAATAGGTTAGTCCCAAAAATAATATAAAAGTGGAAAATAAAGCCCAATATAGTCCAAAATAGTAGATAATATAGCATGGAGCAATCAAAAATTATAGATACGTTGGAGACGTATCAGGCATCCCCAAGCTTAATTCCTGCTCGTCCTCGAGTAGGTAAATGATAAAAAGAGAATTTTTGATGCAGAGTGCTACTTGGCATAATTTCAATGCAAATCTTCTTAATTGTGATATGAATATTTTGATTATAAAGATTCAAGACAAAAGTTTATATTGACATAAAAAATAATAATACTTCAAGCATACTAACAAAGCAATTATGTCTTCTCAAAATAACATGGCTAAAGAAAGTTATCCCTACAAAATCATATAGTCTGGCTATGCTCTATCTTCACCACACAAAATATTTAAATCATGCACAACCCCGATGACAAGCCAAGCAATTGTTTCATACTCCAACTTTTTCAATCTTCACGCAATACATGAGCGTGAGCCATGGATATAGCACTATATGTGGAATAGAATGGTGGTTGTGGAGAAGACAAAAAGAGGGGAAGATAGTCTCACATCAACTAGGCATATCAACGGGCTATCGAGATGGCCGTCAATAGATATCAATGTGAGTGAGTAGGGATTGCCATGCAACAGATGCACTAGAGCTATAAGTATATGAAAGCTCAAAAAGAAACTAAGTGGGTGTGCATCCAACTTGCTTGCTCATGAAGACCTAGGGCAATTTGAGGAGGCCCATCATTGGAATATACAAGCCAAGTTCTATAATGAAAGATTCCCACTATTATATGAAAGTGATAACATGAGAAACTCTCTACTATGAAGATCATGGTGCTACTTTGAAGCACAAGTGTGGTAAAAGGATAGTAACATTGTCCCTTCTCTCTTTTTCTCTCATTTTTTTTATTTTTTTATTTGGGCCTTTTCTCTTTTTATGGCCTCTTTTCTTTCTCTTTTTTTGGGCTTCTTTGGCCTCTTTTATTTATTTTTCGTCCGGAGTCTCATCCCAATTTGTAGGGGAATCATAGTCTCCATCATCCTTTCCTCACTGGGACAATGCTCTAATGATGATGATCATCACACTTTTATTTTTCTTACAACTCAACAATTACAACTCGATACTTAGAACAAAATATGACTATATATGAATGCCTCCGGCGGTGTACCGGGATATGCAATATGACAATGATGGAGTGTGTCATAATAAACGGAACGGTGGAAAGTTGCATGGCAATATATCTCGGAATGGCTTTGGAAATGCCATAATAGGTAGGTATGGTGGCTGTTTTGAGGAAGGTATATGGTGGGTGTATGATACCGGCGAAAGGTGCACGGTATTAGAGAGGCTAGCAAAGGTGGAGGGGTGAGAGTGCGTATAATCCATGGACTCAACATTAGTCATAAAGAACTCATATACTTATTGCAAAAATCTACAAGTTATCAAAGCAAAGTATTACGCGCATGCTCCTAGGGGGATAGATTGGTAGGAACAGACCATCGGTCGTCCCTGACCGCCACTCATAAGGAAGACAATCAATAAATAAATCATGCTCCGACTTCATCACATAACGGTTCACCATACGTGCATGCTACGGGAATCACAAGCTTCAACACAAGTATTTCTCAAATTCACAACTACTCAACTAGCATGACTTTAATATTATCACCTCCATATCTCAAAACAATTATGATGCTTCAATATTTTCTTAGTATTCAACACACTCAAAAGAAAGTTTCACAAATCTTGAATACCAAGCATATTATTATTAAGCAAATTACCATGCTATTAAGAGATTCTCAAAATAATTTAAGTGAAGCATGAGAGATCAATAGTTTCTTTAAAACAAATCGACCACCGTGCTCTAAAAGATCTAAGTGAAGCACATAGAGCAAAATTATAGCGCTCAAAAGATATAAGTGAAGCACATAGAGCAAAACTACTTAGCTCAAAAGATATAAGTGAAGCACATAGAGCAAAATTATAATGCTCAAAAGATATAAGTGAAGCACATAGAGTATTCTATCAAATTCTAATTCATGTATGGCTCTCTCAAAAGGTGTGTAAAGCAAGGATGATTGTGGCACACTAATAAACAAAGACACAAATAATACAAGACGCTCCAAGAAAAACACATATCATGTGGTGAATAAAAATATAGCTCCAAGTAAAGTTACCGATAGAAGTAGACGAAAGAGGGGATGCCTTCCGGGGCATCCCAAAGCTTTGGCTTTTAGGTGTCCTTATATTATCTTGGGGGTGCCATGGGCATCCCCAAGCTTAGGCGCTTGCCACTCCTTGTTCCATAATCCATCAAATCCTTACCCAAAACTTGAAAACTTCGCAACACAAAACTTAAGGTAGAAAACTCCTGAGCTCCGTTAGCGAAAGAAAACAAAAGACCACTTCAAGTTACTGTAATGAACTCATTATTTATTTATATTGGTGTTAAACCTACTGTATTCCAACTTCTATATGGATTATAAACTATTTTACTAGCCATAGATTCATCAAAATAAGCAAACAACACACGAAAAACAGAATCTGTCAAAAACAGAACAGTCTGCAGTAATCTGTAGCTAGCGCAAGATCTGGAACCCCAAAAATTCTAAAATAAACTGCTGGACATGAGTAATTTATCTATTAATCATCTTCAAAAATAATTAACTAAATAGCACTCTCCAAATAAAAATGAAAGCAGTTCTCGTGAGCGCTAAAGTTTCTGTTTTTACAGCAAGTTCAACAAGACTTTCCCCAAGTCTTCCCAACGGTTCTACTTGGCACAAACACTAATTAAACACAAAAACACAACCAAAACAGAGGCTAAATAATTTATTTATTACTAAACAGGAGCAAAAAGCAAGGAATAAAAATAAAATTGGGTTGCCTCCCAACAAGCGCTATCGTTTAACGCCCCTAGCTAGGCATAAAAGCGAGGATAGATCTAGGTATTGCCATCTTTGGTACGCAATCCATAAGTGGCTCTCATGATAGTTTCATATGGAAATTTTATTTTCTTTCTTGGAAAGTGTTACATGCCCTTTTTAATGGAAATTGAAAACTAATATTCCCTTCCTTCATATCAATAATCGCACCAACCGTTCTAAGGAAAGGTCTACCAAGAATAATAGGGCAAGAAGGATTGCAATCTATATCAAGAACTATGAAATCTACGGGCACATAATTCCTATTTGCAACAATAATAACATCATTAATCCTTCCCATAGGTTTCTTAATAGTAGAATCTGCAAGATGCAAGTTTAGAGAGCAATCATCAAAATCGCGGAAATCTAGCAAATCACACAAAGTTTTGGGGATAGTGGAGACACTAGCACCCAAATCACACAAAGCATAAAATTCATGATTTTTAATTTTAATTTTAATAGTTGGTTCACACTCATCATAGAGTTTTCTAGGGATAGAAACTTTCAACTCAAGTTTTTGGCATCAACAATATGTTCGGTGAAGGTTTTCTTTTGACTATAAGCATGTGGAGAATTTAGCACGGATTGCAACAAGGAAATACAATCAATTAAAGAGCAACTTTCATAATTAAATTCCTTGAAATCCAATATACACTAGTGCAGAACCGGGCAATAGCACCGGTTCGTAAGGCCCTTTAGTGCCGGTTCCGTAACTGGTGCTAAAGTGTAGGCACTAAAGCCCCCCCCCTTTAGTACCAGTTCAGCACGAACCGGTGCTAAAGGGCAAACACGTGGCACGAGCCAGCTCCCGGGGCCGGGAGCCCTTTAGTACCGGTTGGTAACACCAACCGGTACTAAATGTTTATGGGTTTTTTGTTTTATTTTTTATTTTTCATTTAAATTTGTGTTATCAATTTAATTTCAGATTGTTTTACGTTATAATGAGTTGTTATACTTGATATGGATATGGATATGGCATATATATATATATATATACTTGATCACTCAGCTAGGATCCATCTAGTTCAAACTAATTTGCGGTTTCTTTCATAAATGATATATATAATAACTCATCATCATCATCACATATTAATAAATAAATAAAATCTTTCATCATATCATCACCAACAACAGTATATATATATATACTAGCTAGCTAAAAATCATCGTAGTCATCATTAATTACCACTATTTAATCATCATAGTCATTACCGCTATCTAATCATCACCAACACTAGCTAGCTTAAAGAAGAAACATTCACTTGTAACAGAAGCAAAGATATCATCGAGTTCAACATGGTCATGATATTATAAGCGTTCACAAGCAAATCACTATTTGAGATTAATTAAGTTCAGGACAATACGGACATGAGAGAGGACAAGTACTAAGAGCATGAACTAGCTAAATCACTCCTGCTGCTCCCTCTCAGGTAGAATAGCATAGAACATGTATAGCTCTCCTGATTCATCATACTGGAGCATGCAGATGAATCTGTCTCCTAATCTTGGGTTGCGCTTCTCCTTGCTTCTCGCTAGTACTTCTCTGTGATCGTTAACAATTTTGCTCCAATCCTTCACTATTAAGCATTCTTCGCTTTCAGAAATCCTGAATGCACTCATGTGCAATGTAGGAAATCTTGGTTGTAAGCTAACCATTGACATGCGACCTTTTGTCTCGATCCACTAAGGCACAACTGTCATCGGAAGTCCCTGTTGAAGAACATCGTATAGTAATTAATATACTTAGCAATGAAAGTTTAGCTTCAAAAATAATGTATGCAAAAGATGCACTAAGGACAAATAGTAAAAATCTTACCATCTTTCGATTATAGATGTGACCGTAGTTCAATACGATCACTATTGGACGCACGTTTTGAGTACTAACATTTCTAAGTTCAGGAAGAAAATTTGTCTTGACAGTATGAAGATCCTCAAGCCATGAAACATAATGACTTATCTCCTCGCAGTTTAGTTCAGCCCCGGGGCAGTAGTAGGTCCTGTCTACCAAGCGCCGGACATGTTTGCTTAAACCGAAATAAGCTGACAATACAAATTAGTTGTCAACTATTTTTGAATAAACTGTATCAAAGACATAAACATATGCATGCATGGTTGAGAAAAACTCACATAATGGTAGAACTGGAGGCGTTTGCACATCGACCCAGATGTCTATATTACCTTCAATATCATCTTCCGGACAAATATCAAAGGTGATAACCATATCAGGCTCAAATGCATAAGCCTTGCATAGTGCTTGCCAAGTTATGCATTCAAAATGGGTGTATGTGTCTCCATTATATAATTTGACATTGAAAGTATATCCATGCCCGGTCTTCAAGTAAACTCTCTTTACCTCCATATCATCTATAGAACTAAAACCTATCTTATCCAAGACAAAAATTCTTGCATGGCAGGGGATGCGCTAGTAGATTAGTGAAAATTTAAAATTATAAGTTGAAGCAAATGAAACATAAGTCATGCTTTAAAATTATAAGTTGAAGCAAATGAAGCATAAGTTTTGCATTCAAATAATAATTTCCATTGTGACTTACTGTATCCACTTCGAATGTCTCATCCAGCTTGATGCTGAAGCGCCTACCATCAACAAGGAAATTTCTGTCGCACAGGCCGCACTGGTCTTCACAGTGTTCGCACATAATGAAATCTTTTTCGTTGTCAGATGACATTTCCTATGTTCATATAGGTGAAATATTAAACACTTATTACTATCTAACATTAATTAATATCTAGCTAATTCAAATATATATTCATCTAACATTTGACATTAATATATCTAACTATATTCATCTCTAACAATTGACATTACTATATATTTAACTTTTCTATCTAATTCATCTAACATTCGACATTAATCTAACATTTATATAAACTAAAAATATATAAAAAATTAAATAAACAGAAAAACTCATTAACAAATAATATTTTAATTAGATCATCAAATCTCAGATACCTAAATTTTCTTACTAAAAATAAACTAGTTATATTAATTATTCAACTAGTTCAAATATCATATACCTAAATAAACTAGTTCGATTATTTTCTTACTAAAATTAAACTAGTTATATTAATTATTCAACTAGTTCAAATATCATATATATATACCTAAATAAAGTAGTTTGATTATTTTCTTACTAAAAATAAACTAGTTATATTAATTATTCAACTAGTTCAAATCTCATATATATACCTAAATAAAGTAGTTCGATTATTTTCTTACTAAAAATAAACTAGTTATATTAATTATTCAACTAGTAAAAAAATTGTATGTGTATGTGTGTGTGTGTATGTGTGTGTATGTACTGCGTGTATACGTATACGTGTGTGTACGTATGTGCATGCATAGTACGCCGCGGTGGCGCCGGCGCGTACAGGGCGGGGGCGGCGCGCGGCGTACGGGGCGGGGGCGGGGGGGGGGGGGGCGCGTACGGGGCGGGGCGCCGGCGTACGCGAGAGACGTACCGGGCGCGGCGCCCCGGCGACGACGACAGACGGCGGCGGGCGATGGGTGACGACGACAGACGGCGGGCGACGGGCGGCGACACGACGACGACGGGATCGAGCGGCGCGCGCGGTTAGAGACGAAGTGGGGGATGAAAACTGAAATTTTCGTAAGTGTTATATATATAGGATGGGCCTTTAGTACTGGTTGGTGGCTCCAACTGGTACTAAAGGCCTATTTTCGCCAGGCCAAGCGGTGGGAAACGAAGCCTTTAGTACCGGTTGGAGCCACCAACCGGTACTAAAGGCCCGACCTTTAGTACCGGTTGGTTGCTCCAACCGGTACTAAAGGCCTAGCGCTGTGTGACGCCCCTGATTTAATCGTACACAATCATACACGCAAACGTGTACGATCAAGATCAGGGACTCACGGGAAGATATCACAACACAACTCTACAAATAAAAAGTCATACAAGCATCATATTACAAGCCAGGGGCCTCGAGGGCTCGAATACAAGAGCTTGATCATAGACGAGTCAGCGGAAGCAACAATATCTGAGTACCGACATAAGTTAAACAAGTTTGCCTTAAGAAGGCTAGCACAAACTGGGATACAGATCGAAAGAGACGCAGGCCTCCAGCCCTGGATCCTCCTAACTACTCCTGGTCGTCGTCAGCGGGCATCACGTAGTAGTAGGCACCTCCGGTGTAGTAGGAGTCGTCGTCGAAGGTGGCGTCTGGCTCCTGGGCTCCAACATCTGGTTGCGACAACCAGGTAGAAGGGATAGGGGAAAGAAGGGAGAAAGCAACCGTGAGTACTCATCCAAAGTACTCGCAAGCAAGAAGCTACACTACATATGCATGGGTAAATGTGTAAAGGGCCATATCGGTGGACTGAACTGCAGAAAGCCAGAATAAGAGGGGGATAGCTAATCCTGTCGAAGACTACGCTTCTGGCAGCCTCCGTCTTGCAGCATGTAGAAGAGAGTAGACTGAAGTCCTCCAAGTAGCATCGCATAGCATAATCCTAACCGATGATCCTCCCCTCGTCGCCCTGTGAGAGAGCGACCACCGGTTGTATCTGGCACTTGGAAGGGTGTGTTTTATTAAGTATCCGGTTCTAGTTGTCATAAGGTCAAGATACAACTCCAAGTCGTCCTGTTACCGAAGATCACGGCTATTCGAATAGATTAACTTCCCTGCAGGGGTGCACCACATACCCCAACACGCTCGATCCCATTTGGCCGGACACACTTTCCTGGGTCATGCCCGGCTCGGAAGATCAACACGTCGCAGCCCCACCTAGGCACAACAGAGAGGTCAGCACGCCGGTCTAAACCTAAGCGCCCAGGGGTCTGGGCCCATCGCCCTTAGCACACATGCACGTTGCGTGGACGGCCGGAAGCAGACCTAGCCTAGTGGCGTTCCAGTCCAATCCGGCGCGCGCCGCTCAGTCGCTGACGTCAGAAGGCTTCGGCTGATACCACGACGCCGGGATACCCATAACTACTCCACGTAGATGGTTAGTGCGTATAGACCAAATGGCCAGACTCAGATCAAATACCCAGATCTCGTTAAGCGTGTTAAGTATCCGCGAACGCCGACCAGGGCCAGGCCCACCTCTCTCCTAGGTGGTCGGAACCTGCCCTGTCGCTCCGCCTCAAAGATCCACTCGCGGGTGCTCCTCAAGCCGACCCGTCTTTAGTCACCACATGTATCATGTATAAAGTATATAGTATATACCCGTGATCAACTCCCGAAGTGATCACGGCCCGATAGTATAGCATGGCAGACGGACAAGGATGTAGGGCCACTGATGGAAACACTAGCATCCTATACTAAGCATTAGGATTGCAGGTAAAGGTAACATCAGTAGTAGCAAGGACAGGCTATGCATCAGGATAGGAATAACGGAAAGCAGTAACATGCTACACTACTCTAATGCAAGCAGTATAGAAGAAGAGTAGGCGATATCTGGTGATCAAAGGGGGGGCTTGCCTGGTTGCTCTGGCAAGAGAGAGGTCGTCAACTCCGTAGTCGTACTGGGTAGCAGCGGCGTCGGTCTCGGTGTCTAGCGAGAGAAGAGGGGGAGAAACAATAAATATTTAAGCAAACAGATGCATAGCGATGCATGACATGACAAGTATCGTGCTAGGGGTGCCCTATCGCGGTATGAGGTGATACTGGTGAAGGGGAACATCCGGGAAAGTATCCCGGTGTTTCGCGTTTTCGGACAGATGAAAAAGAGGGGGAAAGTTGCGTGTTCGCTATGCTAGGTATGCGTGACGGATAAACGGGCTGCGTATTCAAATTCGTCTCGTCGTTCTGAGCAACTTTCATGTATAAATATTTTATCCGAGTTACGGATTAAAAGATATGATTTTCTAAAGATTTTATAATTTCTGGATTTAATCATTATTTAAATTATTCGAAAATAATTAATGACATCAGCATGATGTCATGCTGACGTCAGCAGTCAACAGAGAGTTGACTGGGTCAATCTGACGTGTGGGTCCCGCATGTCATACACTGTTTACTCTAATTAGGATCTAACTAATCTAATCACAGTTTAATTAACTCACAATACTTAATTAGGTGAACTAAACAAGATTAATTAAGTTAATTAATTCACTAATTAATTAATTAATTATTAATTAATTATTTTTTAATTCCCTTTTTTTTGTTCTTTTTTTTTATAACGTTCTGGGGCCGGGCCCCACATGTCAGTGGCCCAAAGGGCCACAGCCTTCGGGCGCGCGGGTTCGGGACGGGCACCGGCAGCCCGATTGGCGAAACCCAGAGACCGGCAGGGGGCGCCGGCCACGGGCACGGCAAGCCGCAGCCCTCGAGGGCGCCGGCGAGGCCACGTCGGGGTGGCGCCGGGGCAGGGAATGAAGGCGCGGCGCGGGCAAATGGCGGGACAGCGAGCGGCGGCGGACGCAACAGCGATCGGGGCGAGGGGAGCATCGCGAGCAAGGGGGCGGACACGCGCAAGCCACGGACGGCGCGGGCGACCGGTGGGCGAGAACGGCGCGCGCGGAGCTTCAGCACGGGGCAGCGGCGAGTGTGCACATGCATAGGGCACGGCCGGGCATGAGGAGCGGGTCGAGCAGGCGGGTGCGGCCTTGCGTGCGCAGTCGACGCCCGCAGCGCACAGGGGCGGGGCTTGGCGGCGCGGTGGCCGGAACGGGCAACGGGGACGGGGAGAGAGGGGGGGTGCTCACGGAAGGTGCAGGGAACGGGGCAGCGGTCTCGAGCTCGAGGAGGAGGACGAGGAAGGGGGCGGCGTTCGGGTCGCCGGCGATGAGTGCGGCGGGGCGACGGGGTCGAGGGCGCGGCGCCGGAATGGCGGCCTCGGCTCGGGACGAGGAGGACGTGAGGAGGCGAGACGACGGCGTAGACGGGGCGCAGGGACGAGGCGGCGGGTTCGGGCGTGCCGGGGTCGGGGGCGACGGGATCGGGGCGTCGGTTGCCCCCGATCCAGATCCACGAGAGAGGGGGGAACGAGAGGGAGACGTGGGGAGTGGGGGGAAGTGGGGCGACGGGATGGGTTAGGGTTCCGGCGTGAGGGGGTTAAGGGAGTGGGGTGGGCCGGCCAGTTGGGCCTTTGCCCAGTTGGGCTGGTGGCGGCCCGTTCGGGCGGCGAAGGCCAGCTGGGCCACTCTGGCCCAGCGTGGGGGGGCTTTCTTTTTTTTTGTTAGTTTAGTTTTTTTTCTTTATTTATTTTCTTTTCTGTTTTAATTCATTTTAAGTATTTAGGTCTTTTATAAAGGCATGGATCCCACACCATAAATTCCTAGGCATTTATTTGCACACCCCGAACATTTTGTATTAAATTTTGAAAAGTTTTTATTCTTTGGTTGATTTTGAATTTGAATTTGAATCAGTTTCAAACTAACACGAGATTAGGAACAGTAACCGAGGTGACGTGGCATCATTAGCAGAGGTTCACTGTAGCTTGATTATCCGGACGTTACAAATCTCCTCCACTACAAGAAATCTCGTCCCGAGATTTAGGAGGTAGAAGGAAACAACGCGGGGTATTCATCACGCAGGCGATCCTCGCGTTCCCAAGTGGCTTCGTCTTCAGAGTGATTCGACCACTGGACTTTGAGGAATTTGATCGCCTTCTGACGTGTGCGGCGTTCAGCTTGGTCAAGAATGCGGACCGGATGCTCTTTATAAGAGAGGTCCTGTTGCAATTCGAGCACTTCATGATCCACCGCTCGGATTGGATCCTTGAAGCAACGGCGGAGTTGTGACACATGGAACACATCGTGAACCTGAGAAAGGTTCGGCGGAAGCTCCAGTTGATATGCCACCTTTCCACGCCTTTCGAGAATAGTGAAGGGACCAATATAGCGGGGAGCTAACTTTCCTTTGATCCCGAAGCGGTGTGCACCCTTCATTGGTGTAACTCGAAGATAAGCCTTTTCGCCAGGTTGATAGACCATGTCTTGGTGATGACGGTCATACTGACTTTTCTGACGTGACTGAGCAGTCTTGAGATTCTCGCGAATAACGCGAACTTGTTCTTCGGCCTGTTGGATAATATCCGGACCGAAGAGTGGACGTTCCCTAGTTTCTGACCAGTTCAGAGGGGTTCGACACTTTCGTCCATATAGCACTTCGAAGGGGGACATCTTCAGACTAGCTTGATAGCTATTATTATAAGAGAACTCGGCATATGGAAGAGATTCCTCCCATTTCTTGCCGAATGAGATTACACAAGCTCGAAGCATGTCTTCGAGCACTTGGTTGACACGTTCAACTTGCCCTTGCGACTGAGGATGGAACGCAGTACTGAACGACAGACGAGTCCCCATAGCTTCTTGGAAACTCGCCCAAAACCTTGAAGTGAATAAACTGCCACGGTCTGAACTGATAACCAGTGGGATACCGTGAAGTGAAACAATTCTGGCCATGTAGAGAGTAGCAAGCTGACTAGCAGTGATTGTCTCTTTGACCGCCAGAAAATGGGCAACTTTGGAAAGCCGGTCAATGACGACAAGAATAGCATCATTACCTTTCTGCGATTTGGGAAATCCAGTGACAATCCATTTCAACATGGTCCCATTTCCATTCAGGAATAGAGATAGGTTGCAGAGTTCCAGCAGGCCTTTGATGCTCTACTTTGATCCGGCGACAAACGTCACACTCAGCAACATAACGAGCAATGTCCTGCTTCATATTAGACCACCAGAATCTTTGACGAATATCCTGGTACATCTTTGTACTACCAGGATGGATGGACAGAGGCGTATCATGGGCTTCTTGCATAACCCTCTTAGTCTTATCCAGGTTTTTCTTCGAACATGGTACCACTAGGCGGCCTTTGAAATACAAGGCGCCATCGTCGGCGATCGTGAAGAATGAGGGCTTTCCCTTTTTGAGGTCGCGCTTAATCTTGAGGACTTCATCGTCACACTTCTGTATCCATTTGATGGTGTCCACAAGATCTGGTTTCGCAACCAGGGTATTGAGAGAACCCTTGGAAACAACATGGAGGTTCTGTTTGGGGAAACCTTCGGGAGGGGGAGCGAGTGATCCCGGGGGAACAATATGGAGGTTCAGCCTTCTAAATTCTTCGGTAAGCGAGGGCTGAACTTTGTGGACCTGGAGGTGGTTGCAGTAAGACTTGCGGCTCAAGGCATCAGCCATTACATTAGCCTTGCCGGGGGTATAGGATATACCCACGTCAAAGTCTGCAACAGTCTCCATCCATCTTTGCTGGCGTAGGTTCAAATCTGGCTGAGTAAACAGATACTTCAGACTTTGATGGTCGGTGAAGATCTCGCAACGATTACCGAGAAGGTAATGTCGCCACTGCTTCAGTGCATGAATGACAGCAGCAAGCTCGAGGTCGTGAACCGGGTAGTTTTCTTCGTGAGGGCGCAGTTGACGAGAGGCATAAGCAATCACTCTGCGCTCTTGCATTAGGACACAGCCTAATCCTTGATGGGAAGCATCGCAGTAAATGACGAAGTCCTTCTTAGTATCAGGTGGAGCAAGTACGGGGGCAGAAGTCAACTTGTCTTTGAGCGCCTGGAAACTTTCCTGACACTTGTCTGTCCAGTCGAACTTGACACCCTTATGTAACAGATTAGTCAGGGGCCTGGCAATCTTGGAGAAGTTCTCGACGAATCGACGGCAATAGCTGGCGAGACCGAGAAAACTTCGGACTTGCTTGACGTTCTTCGGAGGAGTCCAATCGAGAATAGCCTGAACTCGTTCAGGGTTGACGGCAATACCATCCTTGGAGATGACATGCCCAAGATAGGTTACTTCGGGGAGCCAGAATTCACACTTGGAATACTTAGCATACAGTTGGTGCTCTCGAAGCTTTTCTAGCACAAGACGAAGATGTCCAGCATGTTCTTCCTCGTTCTTGGAAAATACAAGGATATCGTCCAGATAAACCACGACAAACTTGTCGAGGTAATCCATGAATATATAATTCATCAGACGAGAGAAGGTGGCGGGAGCATTCGTTAAGCCGAATGACATGACGGTGTACTCGTATGACCCATACCGAGTCACGAAGGCGGTTTTTGGGATGTCCTCTTCACGAACACGGATCTGGTGATAACCCAACCTCAAGTCGAGTTTGGAGAACACTGACGAGCCAGCCAGCTGATCATAAAGATCATTGATCCGAGGAAGTGGGTATTTATTCTGAATGGTAGCTTGGTTTATAGGACGGTAGTCTTGGACTAATCGGTTTGTCCCATCCTTCTTCTTAACAAAGAGAGAAGGTGCTCCCCAAGGAGAGCAACTTGGGCGAATGAAACCTTTGACAAGAGATTTGTCGATTTCCTCCTTAAGCTCAATGAGTTCATGTGGCGGCATCTTGTAGGGTCGTTTAGCTATAGGGGTAGTGCCGGGTTTCAAGTCGATGATGAATTCGACAGCCCTAGCAGGAGGAATCCCTGGAAGTTCTTCTGGGAAGACATCTTGGAATTCACGAACGACGGGAATGTTTTCAATGCCCTCGAGTGGTGCAGCGTTCAACGCATTCAAGGCATAAAGACGTGCCTCGGCGTTCTGAACTAGATGAGCTTGGTAAGCTATTATTTCGTCAGAAGGGTGTAGCAGATGGACGACCTTAGTGGCGCAAACTATAGAAGCAGTATGCGCTTTCAACCAATCCATTCCCAGAATGAGGTCGATGTTAGACGACTTCAGGATAATGGGAGAGGCATAGAATTCCAGCCCTTCGATTTCCACGGGGACATCGATGCCAACCAGTGAGGTTTGACATTGTCCCACGGGGGTTTTTACCAATACCGAAGTGTTCATCTCCTCACATTTAACGTCATGCTTGTATGCAAAATCTTCTGACATGAATGAATGCGATGCCCCTGAATCGAATAAAACAGATGCAGGTACTGAGTTTACGAGGAGTGTACCCATCACGGTAGCAGGCTGGTCTAGAACTTCATTGAGATCAACATGGTTGGCATGAACACGACCATAAGACTTGGCACTGTTGTTGCGAGGCTGGTTGCTTCCACGGCCAGTTGCTGGGAGGGCCAGTTGATTCTGGTTTTGATTGCAATCCCTAGCACGGTGACCTGGCTGACCACACTTGTAGCAGAGGCCATTATTGGGAGTGGGAACAGGAGCTCGTGGTGGTGGAGCTGGAAGTCTTGTCTGCCTAGTTGGAGGAGCAGGCAGACGAGGTGCAGCATAGGACTGCCTTGGGGCAGGTGCATCCGGCTGGTACATGCTGTTGGGGATCCATATCTTACGCTTCTGCGAGGACGGGCCCGAAGATGAGCCCGTGTCACGGCTGCGCTTGTGAGAGCTCTGGTATTCCTGCAGACCAGTTTCGACATTGATGGCTTTGTTCACCAGAGTGGCGAAATCAGCAAAGTCATGCACTAGAAGTGCGAGCTTGATGTCAGCTTGAAGGCCATCACGGAACTTCTCCTGTCTGCGTGCATCAGTTGCGATGTCTTCTTCAGCATAGTGGGACAAGTCAAGAAACTCCCGCTGGTAAGCTTCCACAGTTTTATTGCCTTGGGTGAGGTTGCGGAACTCACGCTTCTTCCGGTCCATAACTCCCTGAGGAATGAAGCGAGCACGGAAGGCAGCTTGGAAGTCTGGCCAGGTGATGATTGTTCCAGCTGGCAGAGTACGCCTGTGGCTGTCCCACCATTGAGCTGCGGGTCCCTTCAGGAAGAAGGAAGCAAAGGTGACATAGCTGGCAGGGGCTACATCAGCAGACTCCATCTCATAGGTGATGTCTCGGAGCCAGTCATCAGCATCCAGAGGCTGAGTTGAGCTGCGGTACACAGTTGGGTTCAGGCGCATGAAATCCTGCAGAGTTACTGGGGTTGGCTGCTGGTTCATATTGGGGCGAGGAAACTGAGCCATAATATTCTCCATGAACTGACGATTCAGCTCAAACTGTTGCATCATCCCAGCCATGTACTCAGGTGGTGGTGGGGCGTTGCCACCACGACCACGACCACGACCACCTGGTCTAACCATCCTGCTAATATATAACAGGGGTAGTTCAGTATTGAGAAATGTGCAAAGACGAGAATCATTCATGATGAAACATGCACAACGAAAGCAGCACGATAGATACTACATAGTAGTCGGCATATCTTACAAAAGAGATCATGCATGGAGTTCGTTACACAGAGTCTGGTACATAGACTAAGACATCACAGGCGGCACGCAGGCTCGCGGCGAATGCATCTAACACTAACAAGCAAGTCTACATCAGTCCCACACGGTACTGCGGAGGTAGCTGTAGCCTGAAAGCTGGTAGTGTGGCATCGGGTACACCACGTCGGCAACCTGGGGTCCGCGGGTACTCTGGTGCAGAACCTGACGCTCAAGTGGCAGAAGAGGACCAAGTGCGGGAGAGTAGCCTCCCACCTCTGGCCAACTGACACCCTGGGGCATCACGGTCCTGGCTGGGTAGATAGCAGAACGCGACAGCTCCCCAGATCCGACGAAGGGGTGCAACATCGTCAGAGCACGGTAGAGGTGCTGACGAGTGGTGTACAACTCGTGGCGAAGAGCTCGGTTAGCTCGATCCAGCCCATCAGCATGCAGAACCAGGTTCTGATGGTAGAAGGGCTCTCGGGTGACAGTGGAGTAGGCAGCAGTGTAGTAACCCTCCGCACCAACATCGGATGCGATAGCGATGTGCCTGAAGGGGGAGGTGTCCAACTCCTGGTACTCGCCACGGAGACGTGTCAGAGCAGCATAAGCAGCATCGTGGATCGCCATATCGATAGTCACTCCAACACCATGAGCAGTGTGCAGCACGGTAGTGGAGTCATACTCTCGAGAGTAGAGGTGGACGATGGCACGGTACTGCTCCTGGTTGAAGTCCTGGTACTCCTCATAGACGGTGTACTCAGGGTGCCAGCGATAACCCAGATAGGTCATCATCTCAACCAACACAGCAGGTGATCCTGAGGCACCAATGGCCGTCGTGTGGCGCACGACCTGCCTCGTGGGTTCCATCTGAAAACACAGATGTTTTCACAGGAGTCAAATGACAATGCGGATAATGTTCAAATACAATTCTAAAGAATAACTAGGGCTTATCCAACTTTGGGGTGAATGTCGTAACGGGATCCTAGTGTCAGAGTTAGTAAATACGTTTAACCCGAGTAGAAGAGAGTTCAGAGTCCCAGAGTAAAGGTCGAGGAGTAAAAGATCCTAGTACCACCCGATGGCGACGTGGGCCCGTAAGGCACACAGCCAAGTTAGTAAAAGTTTTTGCAATGTCTAGACTCGACTTCGGCCAAGGAGTGTGGAAGGGGGGTTCGTACAGGCAATCGGCCCTGATACCATTGTGACGCCCCCGATTTAATCGTACACTAATCATACACGCAAACGTGTACGATCAAGATCAGGGACTCACGGGAAGATATCACAACACAACTCTACAAATAAAATAAGTCATACAAGCATCATATTACAAGCCAGGGGCCTCGAGGGCTCGAATACAAGAGCTCGATCATAGACGAGTCAGCGGAAGCAACAATATCTGAGTACAGACATAAGTTAAACAAGTTTGCCTTAAGAAGGCTAGCACAAACTGGGATACAGATCGAAAGAGGCGCAGGCCTCCTGCCTGGGATCCTCCTAACTACTCCTGGTCGTCGTCAGCGGGCATCACGTAGTAGTAGGCACCTCCGGTGCAGTAGGAGTCGTCGTCGAAGGTGGCGTCTGGCTCCTGGGCTCCAACATCTGGTTGCGACAACCAGGTAGAAGGGATAGGGGGAAAAGAGGGAGAAAGCAACCGTGAGTACTCATCCAAAGTACTCGCAAGCAAGAAGCTACACTACATATGCATGGGTAAATGTGTAAAGGGCCATATCGGTGGACTGAACTGCAGAAAGCCAGAATAAGAGGGGGATAGCTAATCCTTTCGAAGACTACGCTTCTGGCAGCCTCCGTCTTGCAGCATGTAGAAGAGAGTAGACTGAAGACCTCCAAGTAGCATCGTATAGCATAATCCTAACCGATGATCCTCCCCTCGTCGCCCTGTGAGAGAGCGACGACCACCGGTTGTATCTGGCACTTGGAAGGGTGTGTTTTATTAAGTATCCGGTTCTAGTTGTCATAAGGTCAAGGTACAACTCCAAGTCGTCCTGTTACCGAAGATCACGGCTATTCGAATAGATTAACTTCCCTGCAGGGGTGCACCACATACCCCAACACGCTTGATCCCATTTGGCCGGACACACTTTCCTGGGTCATGCCCGGCCTCGGAAGATCAACACGTCGCAGCCCCACCTAGGCACAACAGAGAGGTCAGCACGCCGGTCTAAACCTAAGCGCACAGGGGTCTGGGCCCATCGCCCTTAGCACACCTGCACGTTGCGTACGCGGCCGGAAGCAGAACTAGCCCCCTTAATACAAGAGCAGGCTTACGTTCCAATCCGGCGCGCGCCACTCAGTCGCTGACGTCACGAAGGCTTCGGCTGATACCACGACGCCGGGATACCCATAACTACTCCCGCGTAGATGGTTAGTGCGTATAGACCAAATGGCCAAACTCAGATCAAATACCCAGATCTCGTTAAGCGTGTTAAGTATCCGCGAACGCCGACCAGGGCCAGGCCCACCTCTCTCCTAGGTGGTCGGAACCTGCCCTGTCGCTGCCCCAAAGATCCACTCGCGGGTGCTCCTCAAGCCGACCCCGTCTTTAGTCACCACATGTATCATGTATAAAGTATATAGTATATACCCGTGATCAACTTCCGAGTGATCACGGCCCGATAGTATAGCATGGCAGACGGACAAGGATGTAGGGCCACAGATGGAAATACTAGCATCCTATACTAAGCAAGTAGGATTGCAGGTAAAGGCATCAACAGTAGTAGCAAGGACAGGCTATGCATCAGGATAGGAATAACGGAAAGCAGTAACATGCTACACTACTCTAATGCAAGCAGTATAGAGAAGAGTAGGCGATATCTGGTGATCAAAGGGGGGGCTTGCCTGGTTGCTCTGGCAAGAGAGAGGGATCGTCAACTCCATAGTCGTACTGGGTAGCAGCGGCGTCGGTCCCGGTGTCTAGCGAGAGAAGAGGGGGGAGAAACAATAAATATTTAAGCAAACAGATGCATAGCGATGCATGACATGACAAGTATCGGTGCTAGGGGTGCCCTATCGCGGTATGAGGTGATACCGGTGAAGGGGGGAAACATCCGGGAAAGTATCCCCGGTGTTTCGCGTTTTCGGACAGATGAAACAGAGGGGGAAAGTTGCGTGTTCGCTATGCTAGGGATGCGTGGCGGATAAACGAGCTGCGTATTCAAATTCGTCTCGACATTCTGAGCAACTTTCATGTTGAAAATATTTTAATCCGAGTTACGGATTAAAAGATAGGATTTTCTAAAGATTTTATTAATTTCTGGTATTTAATCAATTATTTAAATTAATTCGAAAATAAATTAATGACATCAGCATGATGTCATGCTGACGTCAGCAGTCAACAGAGAGTTGACTGGGTCAATCTGACGTGTGGGTCCCGCATGTCATACACTGTTTACTCTAATTAGGATCTAACTAATCTAATCACAGTTTAATTAACTCACAATACTTAATTAGGTTAACTAAACAAGATTAATTAAGTTAATTAATTCACTAATTAATTAATTAATTATTAATTAATTTTTTTAATTCCTTTTTTTTGCTCTCTTTTTTTTAACGTTCTGGGGCCGGGCCCCACATGTCAGTGGCCCAAAGGGCCACAGCGATTCGGGCGCGCGGGTTATGGGCGCAGGCACCCAGCCCGATTGGCAAATGCCCAGATGGGCAGGGGGCGCCGGCCACGGGCACGGCAAGCCCGGCCGCCTGGGACGACAGCGGCAGCGGTGAGGCGAGGCGGGGCGATGGCGCGGGCGGCGGAGGAGCAGTGCAACGGAGCAAGGCCGAGCGCGGCGGCCGCGGCAGGGGAGCCGCACGGGGAAGCGGGGAGGGGCCGGGGGCGGGACGGCCCGGCGCGGGCGACGGTGGCGCCGGAGCGCGTCGAGCGGCGACGGCCGAGGCGACCTAGGGGGAGAGGAGGGCGAAGGGGGCAGCTCACGGGGGGGGAAGTAGGGCAACGGGGCAGTGGGCTCGGGGGCGGTCGGGGAAGACCAGCGAGGAGCAGGACGAGGAGGCGTTTGGCGGCGACGGGGCGGTCCGGCGACAAGGGCGGCAGGCGACGAGGTCGGGGGCGCGGCGCTGGAACGGCGGCCTCGGCACGGGGCGAGGAGGAGGCCGAGGCACGCGGGGCGATGGCAGCGGCACGGCGGCGTCCAGAGGAGGACGGGGAGCGCGGTGGCGGTGGCGATGGTGAACGGCGACGGGGATCGACGGCGGCGTCGGGCCGATGGGATCGGGGGGGTTCGCCCCGATCCAGATCGGGCAGAGGAGGGAGAGAGAGGAGTGCGAGGGGGGAATGGGGATCGTGCTAGGGTTCGGTGCCCCCACGGGGTTATAGGCCAGGGGAGGGAGTGGGCCGGCCTGGCAGGCCACTGGCTGGGCCGAGGGGGGGGGCGGCCCGTTCGGTCGGCTGAGGCCAGCTGGGCCACTTGGCCCAGCGGGGGGGGGCTTTCTCTCTTTTTTTTTAGTTTAGTTTTTTTTTCTTTTATTTATTTTCTTTTCTGTTTTAATTCATTTTAAATATTTAGGTCTTTTATAAAGGCATGGATCCCACACCATAAATTCCTAGGCATTTATTTGCACACCCCGAACATTTTGTATTAAATTTTGAAAAGTTTTTATTCTTTGGTTGATTTTGAATTTGAATTTGAATCAGTTTCAAACTAACACAAGATTAGGAACAGTAACCGAGGTGACGTGGCATCATTAGCAGAGGTTCACTGTAGCTTGATTATCCGGACGTTACACGCTGCCACCCCGCGGTGCACAAAGTTTAGTCCCACCTCGCCGGGCGAAGGGCAGCAGCACTGGTTTATAAACCCAGCCGTGGCTGCCTCTTTGAACTCCTCTAAATAGCAGGCTTGTGGGCCTAACTTCTGCGCGTTGCCCTGTGAGTCTGCTGGGCCTTTAGGGCCTGTAATTGCACGCCCGTGGCCTAGCAGGCCCACAGGGCAGCGCCTCAATTTTTTTATAGTTTTTTCTTTTCTGCTTTATTTTCTTCTATTTATTTCTGCGTAGTTTTTTGTATAGTTTTTTCTTTTTTGTTATATTTATTTTCTTCTATTTATTGCTTCTATGAAAAATAGAAAATATAATTTTTTTTTCTTTTCTGCTTTATTTTTTCTTCTATTTATTTCTGAGTAGTTTTTTTTTTCTTTTCTGCTATATTTATTTTCTTCTATTTATTTCTGAGTAGTTTTTTTATATAGTTTTTTCTTTTCTGCTATAGTTTTTTTTCTTTTTTCTATTTTTCCTTTTCTGCTTTATTTATTTTTTCTATTCATTTATTTTTATATACCATGCCAAGTTGATGGTTAAAACTTGATGGTCAAAGTCTGGAATTATAACCAAAGTTTAAAAAAATGAAATGCCGAAGTGCAACTAGTTTTTGCCATAACAGAAGAAGTCCGGAGTTGTAATAAGTTATTAAAAATAAAAAAGAGGTGCAATACTCGTTAATTAGCTTCAAGCCTTTCGGAATAGTGTAAACTGCACTGCACATAGCTCCGTGCAGTCTACCATATTCCTCAAGGCTTGAAGCTAAGCAACGTGAGCATTGAGCCTCTTCTTCATCGTCTCTGCACTCAGGGCTTATAAACCGCTCCTAGTCCCTCTCTCTTCGCGAGGTGGGACTAAAAAACAGCTTACTAAGAAATTGTAGTACTGGTTCATGCCATGAACTGGTACTAAAGGTGCTTGTGGGGCCCCAGCCTTACCTGGCACAACCTCATTAGTACCAGTTCATGGCACGAACCGGTGCTAAAGGTTTGCCACAAACCGGTACTAAAGAGCTCCTCCCGCCTAGCAGTTGTAACCGGTACTAAAGAGCTCCTCCCACCTAGCAGTTGAATGGTGCGTACTGAATGCACAAAAATTCTGGAGTTGTAATAAGTTTAAAAAAATGAAATGCCTTTGTAACAGATGAGTTTAATTTCGTCAGAAACCCAAATACTTCGAAAGAGATTGTCCAGTTTGTAAACGAAGTGCATCCAGTTTTTGCCGTAACCCTCTCTACTTTTTTGAACATGATATGTGGGTGAAATGATGATACCATGCCAAGTTTCAACTTTTTCAGAGTTCATTTGTAGTGCTTTTCAATTTCTAGGTCATTTAGTTCTCAAAACAAATCATTAAATGCATGAAAAATAGCAAATGAAGGTATAAACAGTTGAAAGTTGATGGCGTCGCTTTGAATGGTGCATACTGAACGCAAAAAATATAAGAGCATTTAGATCATGATCTTATATTTCTTTACAGTCTGAATTGTTAATATGATCTTATACATCAAAAATACTTTGATCATCAATGATCTTTGTGTGTACAATCTGAATTGTCAATATGAGTATAAAACATTGAATGAGTATAAAAACGCTTTGAATGCTACATATTGAACGCAAAAGAAGTCGAGAGTTCAAATAAGTATAAAAACATTGAAGTGCCCGTGTAACAGATGAGTTCTTGTCCGAAACCCTGATACTCCGAAAGACATTGTCCAGGTTGTACACGAAGTGCATCCAGTTTTTGTCGTGACCCTCTCTACTCTTTCGCACATGCTATGCGGGTGAAATGATGATACCATGCCAAATTTCAACATTTTCATAGTTCATTTTGTAGTGATTTTCAATTTCACGGTCATTTAGCTCTCTAAACAATTCGGTAAATGACTGAAAAACAGCAAATGATGTCAGAACGTGTTGGAAATTGATGATGCCGGTTTGAATGCTACATACTGAACGCAAAAGAAGTCCAGAGTTCAAATAAGTATAAAAAACATTGACGTGCCCGTGTAACAGATGAGTTCTCGTCTGAAACCCTGATACTCCGAAAGACATTGTCCAGTTTGTACACGTAGTGCGTCCAGTTTTTGCTGTGACCCTCTCTACTCTTTCGCACATGCTATGCGGGTGAAATGATGATACCATGCCAAATTTCAACATTTTCACAGTTCATTTTGTAGTGATTTTCAATTTCACGGTCATTTAGCTCTCTAAACAATTTGGTAAATGACTGAAAACAGCAAATGATGTCAGAACGTGTTGGAAATTGATGACGCCGCTTTGAAACACAAGAAGTCCGGAGTTCAAATAAGTTATTAAAAATAAAAAAGAGGTGTAATGCTGGTTAATTTGCTTCAAGCCTTTCGGAATAGTGTAGACTGCACTGCACATGGCTCAGTGCAATCTATGCTATTCTGAAAGGCTTGAAGCTAAGCAACATGCAGGTGAGCATTGCGCCTCTTCGTCATTGTTTCTGCACTCACGGCTTATAAACCGCTCATACTGCCTCTCTCTTGGCGAGGTGGGACTAAAAATCAGCTTACTAAGAAACTCTAGTACCGGTTCATGCCATGAACCAGTACTAAAGGTCTTTGTGGGGGCCCCAGCCTGACCATAGCCTGACACAGCCTCATTAGTACCGGTTTGTGGCATGAACCAGTACTAAAGGTTGCCCACGAACCGGTACTAATGATGCCCGCCCGCCTAGCCGTTGGAGCCGGCACTAATGGTCACATTAGTGCCGGCTCAAATTCAAACCGGCACTAATGTGCTTCACATTTGACCCTTTTTCTACTAGTGATAGTGGGTTTAGAAACATCTAGATTTTTATTTCTTTCAATCCCACTTTCGTCAATTTCATCATAAAGATCTAAATACTCCGAATTTTTAGAATGCCTTCTAGGTAAAGGAAGATCATATTCAGTTTCATCAAGATTCATATTGCAAAACAAAGATTTGATAGGAGACACATCAATAACTTTTAGGCCTTCATCTTGATTTTCATAGGAATTGGAAGAACACGCTTTAATAAAGGCATCTTTGGAAGCACGCATCCTAGCGGTTCTTTCCTTGCACTCATCAATGAAAATTCTCATGGCTTTGAGAGACTCATTGATATCATGCTTAGGAGGAATAGATCTAAGATTTAAAGAATCAACCTCAAGAGAAATTCTATCAACGTTCCTAGCCAAATCATCAACTTTAAGCAATTTCTCTTCAAGCAAAGCATTAAATTTCTTTTGTGAATTCATAAACTCTTTAACACTATTCTCAAATTGAGAGGGCATCTTATTATAATTTCCATAAGAGTTATTGTAGGAATTTCCATAATTATTAGAAGGATTACTAGGATATGGCCTAGGATTAAAATTCCCTCTATAAGCGTTGTTACCAAAATTATTCCTACCAACAAAATTCACATCCATAGATTCATTGTTATTCTCAATCAAAGTAGACAAAGGCATATCATTAGGATCAGAAGAAACACTCTTAGTAGCAAATAATTTCATAAGTTCATCCATCTTTCCACTCAAAACATTGATTTCTTCTATCGCATGCACTTTTTTATCAGAAGATCTTTCAGTATGCCATTGAGAATAACTAACCATAATATTATCTAGGAGTTTAGTAGCATCTCCTAAAGTAATTTCCATAAAAGTACCTCCCATGGACGAATCTAAAAGATTTCTAGAAGCAAAATTCCATCCGGCATAAAAATTTTGTATAATCCACAAATTCAAACCATGAGTAGGGCAATTACGTATCATTAATTTCATTCTCTCCCAAGCTTGTGCAACATGTTCATGATCAAGTTGCTTAAAATTCATAATATCATTTCTAAGAGAGATGATCTTAGCGGGAGGGAAATATTTAGAGATAAAAGCATCTTTGCACTTGTTCCAAGAATCAATACTATTTTTAGGCAAAGACGAAAACCAAGCTTTAGCACGATCTCTAAGAGAAAAAGGAAATAGCTTCAATTTAACGACATCATTATCGACATCTTTTTTCTTTTGCATATCACATAAATCAATGAAGCTATTCAGATGAGTAGCGGCATCTTCACTGGGAAGGCCGACGAATTGATCTTTCATAACAAGATTCAACAAAGCAGTATTGATTTCACAAGATTCGGTATTGGCAAGAGGAGCAATCGAAGTGCTAAGGAAATCATTATTATTGGCATTGGTGAAGTCACACGATTTGGTAGTATCTTGAGCCATCGCGACAAACAAGCAATCCAACACACGGGCAAGCAAAAAGGCAAGCAAGAAAAAGGAAAATGGAGAAAGAGAAGGAGATTGGGAAAGAGAGGGAGAATAAAACGGCAAGCGTGAAGTGGGGGAGAGGAAAATGAGAGGCAAATGGCAACTAATGTAATGCGAGAGATAGGGATTGTGATGGGTACTTGGTATGTTGACTTTTTGCATAGACTCCCCGGCAACGACGCCAGAAATTCTTCTTGCTACCTCTTGAGCTTGCGTTGGATTTCCCCGAAGAGGAAAGGATGATGCAGCAGAGTAGCGTAAGTATTTCCCTCGGTTTTTGAGAACCAAGGTATAAATCTAGTAGGAGGCCACGCTCAAGTCCCTCGTACCTGCACAAAACGATAGCTACTCGCAACCAATGCGATTAGGGGTTTTCAATCCCTTCACGGTCACATACGAGAGTGAGATCTGATAGACATAATATTTTTGGTATTTTTGGTATAGAGATGCGAAGTAAAAAGTAAAAGGCAAAGTAAAAAAGCAAAGCAAGATTAAAGTGCTGAAGATTGATATGATGAGAATAGACCCGGGGGCCATATGTTTCACTAGTGGCTTCTCTCAAGAGCATAAGTATTCTACGGTGGGTGAACAAATTACTGTTGAGCAATTGACAGAATTGAGCATAGTTATGAGAATATCTAGGCATGATCATGTATATAGGCATTACGTCCGTGACAAATAGACCGAAACGATTCTGCATCTACTACTATTACTCCACTCATCGACCGCTATCCAGCATGCATCTAGAGTATTAAGTCAAAAAAAGAGTAACGCTTCAAGCAAGATGACATGATGTAGAGAGATAAATTCATGCAATATGAAATAAACCCCATCTTGTTATCCTCGATGGCAATGATACAATACGTGCCTTGCTGCCCCTTCTGTCACTGGGAAAGGACACCGCAAGATCGAACCCAAAGCTAAGCACTTCTCCCATGGCAAGAAATACCAATCTAGTTGGCCAAACCAAACGGATAATTCGAAGAGACTTGCAAAGATAACCAATCATACATAAAAGAATTCATAGAAGATTCAAATATTATTCATAGATAGACTTGATCATAAACCCACAATTCATCGATCTCAACAAACACACCGCAAAAAGAAGATTACATCGAATAGATCTCCACGAGAGAGGGGGAGAACTTTGTATTGAGATACAAAAAGAGAGAAGAAGCCATCTAGCTACTAACTATGGACCCAAAGGTCTGAGGTAAACTACTCACACTTCATCGGAGAGGCTATGATGATGTAGAAGACCTCTGTGATGACGGCCTTCTCCGGCGGAGCTCCGGAACAGGCCCCAAGATGGGATCCCGTGGATACAGAAAGTTGCGGCGGTGGAATAAGGTTTTTGGCTCCTGTTCTGTTCGTTTGGGGGTACGTAGGTATATATAGGAGGAAGAAGTACGTCGGTGGAGCTCCGAGGGGCCCACGAGGTAGGGGGCGCGCACTAGGGGGGGCACCCCCCACCCTTGTGACCGCCTCTCTGATGCCTTGGCGTAGGGTCCAAGTCTCCTGGATCAAGTTCGGTGAGAAAATCACGTTCCCGAAGGTTTCATTCCGTTTGGACTCTGTTTGATATTCCGTTTCTTTGAAACACTGAAATAGGCAAAAACAACAATTCTGGGTTGGGCCTCCGGTTAATAGGTTAGTCCCAAAAATAATATAAAAGTGGAAAATAAAGCCCAATATAGTCCAAAACAGTAGATAATATAGCATGGAGCAATCAAAAATTATAGATACGTTGGAGACGTATCAGCACCACAAGTAGGATGTAATTTCATTGCATAACTATTGACTTTGGTGCTTGCATAGGGAATCACAAACCTTAACATCAATATCTTACTAAAGCATAATTACTCGTCAACATGACTCACATATCACTATGATCATATCGCAAGACCATTACAAAGAATCAAGTTTATTTTTTCCAATGATCTTCATGAAAGTTTTTATTATGTCCCTCTTGAATATCTATCACTTTGGGACTAGTTTCATATGTTGCTTTCGATAGCTCAAACAAATCTAAGTGAAGAACACGAGCATAAAAATTTTCTTCTCCCAAAATAACATAAGTGAAGCATCAGAGAATTTCTTAAAATTTTACTAACTCTGAAATAAATCAAAGTGAAGCATGAGAGCATTTCTTCAAAAGTATTAAAGCACACCGTCATCAAAAAGATATAAGTGAAGCACTAGAGCAATTCCATAGCTCAAAAAAATTAAGTAAAGCACATAGAGCAATCATAGCATAATTTTTGCTCCCTCAGATGGGTATGTTCATCAAGGATACTTGACACAAAACAAAAAGAAAAACAAGCAAATACTCATATAATACAAGAAGATCCAAGCAAAACTCATGATATGTGACGAATAAAAATATAGTTCCAAGTAAAATACCGATGGTCGTTAGAAGAAAGAGGGGATGCCACTTGGGGCATCCCCGGGCTTAGTTGCTTGTTCGTCTTTGGATAATAAGTCGTGGTGCCATGGATATTCCCCAATCTTATGCTGTTCTTACTCCTTATTCCTTCATCCATCGTGATCTCAACCAAAACATGAAAACTTCAATCACACAAAACTCAACAAAACCTTCGTGAGATCCGTTAGTATAACAAAGCAAATCACTACTCTAAGTACTGTTGCAAACCCATTCATATTTTATTTTTGCATCATATCTACTGTATTCCAACTTTACCACGGAGTATACCTTCCAATACAAACCATATATTCATCAAAAGAAGCACACAACACAAAGAAAATAGAATCTGTCAAAAACAGAACAGTCTATAGCAATCTGAAAGCTATGAATACTTACGTAGCTCCAAAAATTCTGGAAGACAATGTAGGTAATGTGTATATCAATCTTGTGTACAAAAATTAGTATTTTTTTGCTCTTCTGTTATTAATTAAAATTGTTTTACTGGGCGCAAAAGTTTCTGTTTTTCAACAAGATCAAATCAACTATCACCCAACATGATCCCAAAGGCTTTGCTTGTCATAAAATCTAGCTAAAACATAAAAAGACAATCATAATAGTAGCATAATTGTGCAAACACTCAAGAACAGAAAGAAAAAGACAAAAATAATATTTATTCATTGGGTTGCCTCCCAACAAGCGCTATAGTTTTATGCCCCTAGCTAGGCATAAGATTTCAATGATGCTCACATGAAATATAATAATTGAAACACAAAGAAAGCATAATGAAACATATAACAAACACATTTAAGTCTAACTCTCTTCCTATGCATAGGCATTTTGTAAGATAACAAATTATAAAGGCAAGAAGAACGTAGCATATGCAAGGAAGGAGAAGGAAACAATAGCAATCTCAACATGAAGAGAGGTAATTTAGTAACATGAAAATTTCAACAACCATGTTTTCCTCTCTCATAACAATTACATGTAGGATCATAATCAAATTCAAAAATATATCTATCATATAAAAATTTCTGTTCATGATCCACATGCATAAAAGTTTTATAATTTTCCAACATAGTGTGATTAACATCACTAAAGTCATGACCTCTCCAAAACCACATTTAAAAAATCATAAGATTGGACACTCTCCAAATATGTGGGATCATTTTTACCTAAAGTTGACACTCTTCCGAACCCACTTTCAACATTATTGCAAATAACATATTCATCATGAGGCTTAAATAAATTTTCAAGATCATAACAAGGATCACCCCAATCATGATCATTGCAATAAGTATTGGATATAGCAAAATTAGCATCCCCAAGCTTGGGGTTTTGCATATTATTAGCACAAATGAAATTAATAGAATTTATAGTAAAATCATTGCAATCATGCTTTTCATTCAAGGAGCTATCATGAATCACTTCATAAATTTCTTCATCACAATTTTCAGATTCACGAATCTCAAGCAAAACTTCATAAAGATAATCTAGTGCACTCAACTCACTAGCAATTGGTTCATCATGATTGGATCTTTTAAAAATATTAGCAAGTGGATGGGGACCCATATCAATAGATTTTTAGGAAGCATAGATGCAAGCATATAGAAGGCACCTGGCAAACACAAGCAAACAAAAGATCGAACGAGAAAAAGGTGAATGAAAAAGATGGCGAATAAAATGACAAATTTTTGTGAAGTGGGGGAGATGAAAACAAGAGGCAAATGGAAAATAATGTAAATTGCAAGGAGATGTGATTTGCGATTAGGAACCTCATATATGTTAATGATGTCTTCCCGGCAATCGCGCCAGAAATTCCTTTTGATGCGGCTTGAACTACGTCAGTATTTCCCCAAAGAGGAAGGGATGATGCAGCACATCTACCGTAGGTATTTCCCTCAGTGATGAAACCAAGTTATCAATCCAGTAGGAGAACCAAGCAACACTAGGTAAACGGTACCTCCATATAAAGAACAAATACTTGCAACCCGACGCTTATGAGGGGTTGTCAATCCCTCTTATGTGTAACGGCGTAGGAAATTAGCAAGTTGACAGGATAAAATTCTGGTAGATTAGATAAATAGATCTCAATAAAATGCGAAATAAAATAATTAATGAAAATTGCAGAAAGGTATTTTTGGATTTTTGGAGTAATAGATTTGAAAATAAAAGTGAATAAAAATAGATCTCGAAGGCAAATATGATAAAGAATAGACACGGGGGCCTTAGATTTCACTAGTGGCTTCTCTCGTGAAAAATACCATATGGTGGGTAAACAAATTACTATTGGGAAATTAATAGAACTTCAAATAATTATGATGATATCCATGCAATGATCATTATATAGGCATTGCTAGTTCTTGAGCCTGTATTGGTTTTTCCCTTGAAGAGGAGAGGGTGATGCAGCAAAGTAGAGATAAGTATTTCCCTCAGTTAGAGAACCATTGTATCAATCCAGTAGGATACAACGCACAAATCACCAAGACCTGCACAAACAATCAAACACTTGCACCCAGTGCGATAAAGGGGTTGTCAATCCCTACACGGTCACTTGCAAAATTGAGATCTGATAGAGATAGATAAAACTAAACAAAAGATAAAGTAATTATTTTTGGGATTTTTTTGGTTTATAGATCGGAAAGTAAAAGATTGCAAAATAGTAGATCAAAAACTTAATATGATGCAAGATAGACCCGGGGGCCATAGGTTTCACTAGAGGCTTCTCTCAAGATAGCAAATAATATGGTGGGTGAACAAATTACTGTCGAGCAATTGATAGAAAAGCGCAAAGTTATGTTGATATCTAAGGCAATGATTATGAAATATAGGCATCACGTCCGTGTCAAATGGACCGACTCCTGCCTGCATCTACTACTATTACTCCACACATCGACCGACTCCTGCCTGCATCTAGAGTATTAAGTTCATGAACAACAGAGTAACGCTTTAAGTAAGATGACATGATGTAGATGAATATACTCAAGAAATATGATGTAAACCCCATCTTTTTATCCTCGATGGCAACAATACAATACGTGCCTCGCTGCCCCATCTTTCATTGGGAGAGGACACCGCAAGATTGAACCCAAAGCTAAGCACTTCTCCCATTGCAAGAAAAACAAATCTAGTTGGCCAAACTGAACCGATAGTGCGAGGAGAATTACAAAAATATCAAATCATGCATAAAAGAATTCAGAGAAGATTCAAATAATATTAATAGATAAGTTGATCATAAATCAACAATTCATCGAATCTCGACAAACACACCGCAAAAGAAGATTACATTGGATAGATCTCCAAGAACATCGAGGATAACATGGTATTGAGAATCAAAGAGAGATAAGAAGCCATCTAGCTACTAGCTATGGACCCGTAGGTCTGTGGTAAACTACTCACGCTTCATCGGAAGGGCAATAGAGTTGATGTAGAAGCCCTCCATGATCGAATCCCCCTCCGGCAGGATGACGGAAAAGGCCCCAAGATGGGATCTCACGGGAATAGAAGGTTGCGGTAGTGGAAAAGTGTTTTTGAGGATGCTTCTAGAGGTTTGGGAATATATGTGAATATATAGGACGAAGAATTAGGTCAGGGGAATCAGAGGGGGGCCCACAAGGCAGGGGGCGCGCCCTACCACTGGTACACGTCGGTGCTATAAAAATGGTTTTTAACCCCTTTTCGTGACGGCATTTGGAACCGTCGCCAAGTGAGTGTGGGCGATAGGGGGGTCCTTCCCAGAGGACCCAAAAACCGTCGAGGACAGGGAGCCAAGATGCATATAAAGTACTCCTACTTGTTTGTGCTTGCATTGCCATTGCAGTCGGTATTCTATGGTGCTACGTTTATGATGCACGACCCATCAAAAATGGTTCACTATTATAGAACATGTATGATAAGCACACAATCACACACATTCGCTTGTCCCAAACTGTATGCGACAACTAATTAAGAAGATTAGCTAATCGTCATACGAGTGTCGGATAGGATTATGAAACGTCGGACCGTCGTAACATCGTCGTACACGACAACTATCGCACACGCTATTCTATGGTGCAATGTTTACGATGCATACTTCATCAGAAATAGTTCATGGTTGCGAATCGTGTATGATAAGGCAACTATCACAAACATTTAGTTCTTCTATGACCAAACATTTGTGATGCGCACAACATCATAAACTGTCCATAATTTTGAAGCGTGTGTGATAAGGTGGCTATCGCAAACATTTAATAAGAAAGAACTGTGTGCAATGATGTTGTTAATCGCACACATTTTTTCTTGGCTGATCGTGTGTGCAGTGGAGATTGATCGCACATGTAGCAGATCCTAGAAACATGTCTGATCTCCACGTCTATCGCAGACGTTTCGCTTTCGCCAACCGTGTGCAGTGTAATCCCTATTTAATCCCTAATTTAAAAATCATATGTTTTGAATTTGATAGTAGGAAATCACTTATTTCATATCCAACCATGTTTATTACAAAAATAGGTTCAACCACGAATGCATAATTTGATGCACAGGTACATATACTCAAGAACTATAGAAGCACCAAATAAAAAATGATGAACCACAGTTGTACTAGAGACTGTAAAGAGAGTGGCAAAAGACATTCTGGTTGCCGGAGAAGGTGAAGCGGAATGCCCATATTGTGCCCTCCTTCATGCGTAATGCGCGCACGACTCTAGGCCAACCCCTTGTGATGGCTGCCCTTCCATCCTTCACTGTCTTCATTATGACTTCTCGATGCTCATTGTAGTCTGGATGAAATACTTTAACCTTCATTGCGTGTCCACCAATCCTGTACTTTGCGAGGTAATCTTGAGTGAACTACTTCGGGAACCACTACGAACGAAAAAGATTCAGACATCGTTGTCTAACAACTCATTATGGGCAGTAAAAAGAGAAGGTTGCAGAGCTTGTAGTTACCATCCTACAGATCACTGTTGTGTTGGATAGAGCATAAACAAATAATTTGCTTGCCACCATTCATATCTTTTTACTAATAATCCTTATCAGTTTCCTCACTTGATGCTTGTTCATGAATATCTCATTGCCCCATACGCAAAAAGGGTCAATGCTTGGATCCTTGCCAAAGGCATATGTACCTACAAGAAAGAAGTCAATATTAGATGCTAATAAGTGTCTAGGAATGGATCTATATGCACTGCATTATGGAACGATGGGGGGAGTACAAGCCGAGGGATGAAGCTAAACTCGACGGAAAATGGTGGCCACTCCCGTTGTTGTCCTGCATAAGTAGTGGGAAGGCATGATAAGTAGAGGAACCTTAACATCAAACAAATATAGCAAAGGTAAACAACATCATCTCCAAATGATAGCTTCAATGTGTTGGTTTCAGCATGCTGTTAAAGCATATATAAAATGGAAGGCGATGTTACCGACATCAGGCTTAACAACCATCAAATGTTGCAATTCAAATTGGTATTGCTGAAAATGAATAGAACCTAGGTAATGCTTAAACATCACACTTGATAAATGTGTAAAACTGAAATAAAGGGCATGTGTTAACTACACCAGGCATAACTGGAACCAAATATAGCCGTTCAAGCTAGTATTGATGCAGTCGAGCAGCACAGTTTCGACTTGCACATAATGAACAACACATTGTGAATAACTGAAATAAACAAGGCATAAATGATTAGTATAACAACCAAATATAGCCATTTAAAACTGGACAGAGTCTCAATGCAACCAACCTAACAAGCAAATACAGATAAACGGGGCATATGCTTGAAAACTGGACAAATGCTCACTACAACCAACCTAACAAGCAAATACAGATAAACAAGGCATCTGCTTGATAAATGGACAAATGCTCACTACAACCAAACTAAGAACCAAATACATATAAACAAGGCATCGGCTCGATAACTGGAAAAATGCACACTGCAACCAACCTAACAACCAAACACAGATAAACAAAGCATCTACTCACTATAAACAACCAAATATAGCCATTCGTGAAACTGAAGTGGACAATTCATACTTAAACATCACATAGCCCTATTGAACAATACATTTTTGCATAACTGAAATAATTAAACACAGCATAGTTATAGCACCGCATGGCAAAAGCTACTACAACAAAGGGTACGGGTTGGCAAGCTAGTGATGTCGGCTAGGACTACGTCGGTATTTCCCCAAAGAGGAAGGGATGATGCAGCACAGCGACGGTAGGTATTTCCATCATTGATGAAACCAAGGTTATTGAACCAGTAGGAGAACCAAGCAACACAACGTAAACAGCCCCTGCACACAAATAACAACCACTCGCAACCCGACGTGTTAAAGGGGTTGTCAATCCCCTTTCGGGTAACAGCGCTAGAAATTGGTGCGTGGATGGGAGAAAGTTGTAATGGATTGAATAAATAGATCACAAATAAAATAAAGTGCAGCAAAGTATTTTTGGTTTAATAGAAAATAAATGCACAGGAAAATTATATCACAAAGGCAAATATGTGAGAAAGAGACACGGGGGTCGTAGGTTTCACTAGTGGTTTCTCTCGAGAAAAATAGCAAACGGTGGGTGAACAAATTATTGTTGGGCAATTGATAGAACTTCAAATAATCATGATGATATCCAGGCAATGATCATCATATAGGCATCACGTCCAAGATTAGTAGACCGACTCCTGCCTGCATCTACTACTATTACTCCACACATCGACCGCTATCCAGCATGCATCTAGTGTATTAGGTTCATGGAGAAACAGAGTAATGAAATAAGAATGATGACATGATGTAGACAAGATCTATCTATGTAGAGATAGACCCCATCATTTTATCCTTAGTAGCAACGTACATACGTGTCGGTTCCCCTTCTGTCACTGGGATCAAGCACTGTAAGATCGAACCCACTACAAAGCACCTCTTCCCATTGCAAGATAAATAGACCAAGTTGGCCAAACAAAACCCAAATATCGGAGAAGAAATACGAGGCTATAAGAGATCATGCATAAAAGAGATCAAAGAAACTCAAATACTTTCATGGATATAAAAGGATATAACTGATCATAAACTCAAAGTTCATTAGATCCCAACAAACACACCACAAAAAGAGTTACATCATATGGATCTCCTGGAGACCATTGTATTGAGAATTCAGCGAGAGAGACAAAGCCATTTAGCTACTAACTATGGACCCGAAGGTCTACAAAGAACTATTCACGCATCATTGGAGAGGCACCAATGGAGGTGGTGAACCCCATCCGAGATGGTGTCTAGATTGGATCCGGTGGTTCTGGACTCTGCGGCGGCTGGATCAATATTTCATCGACTCCCCTAGGGTTTTGGGAATATTGGGGTATTTATAGAGCAAAGAGGCGGTCCCGGGGGCACCCAAGGTGGGCACAACCGACCAGGGCACGCTTGGGCCTCCTGGCGCGCCCTGGTGGGTTGTGCTCTCCTCGGAGCACCCCCCAGCCGTAGCCAGGGCCCATTAGGTGTCTTCTGGTCCATAAAAATCTCCGTAAAGTTTCATGGCATTTGGACTCCATTTGGTATTGATTTTCTGCGATGTAAAAACAACAACTGGCACTTGGCACTTTGTCAATAGGTTAGTACCAAAAATGATATAAAATGACTATAAAATGATTACAAAACATCCAAGATTGATAATATAACAACATGTAACAATCAAAAATTATGGATACTTGGAGACGTATCAGCATCCCCAAGCTTAACTCCTACTCGTCCTCGAGTAGGTAAGTGATAAAAACAGAATTTTGATGTGCAATGCTGCCTAACATGTCATATCATAATATTTTCTTTATAGCATGGACATTTGAAATTTTATGTGATTCAAAGCAATATTCTAGTTTTACATGATAATTTAAATAATCAAGCATATCAACAAGCAGCCATGTCTTTCAAATATCAATGCTAAAATAAGCTACCCTTAGCCCATCATACTCAACCATTGATCCACTCATGAAGCACACTCGCATATTAACTACACCCAATGCTCAAGTATGATCATAGTGCCTCCTAGAAGGTGCTTTTGTAAGAGAAGATGGAAACTCAAATTCAAAAATAAAAATGGCATAAAGTAAAAGAAAGGCCCTTCGTAGAGGGAAGTAGGGATTTGTAGAGGTGTCAGAGCTCAAAGCGAAAAATTTAGAGATAAAAAAATTTTGGGAGGTGTGTCCATCCCACCAACGAAAACGACTTAGAGTTCCCAACACTTTCCATGCTAGATATATCATAGGTGGTTCACAAATAGAAAATAAAGTATATTCCTTTTTCAAAAATACTTTCACTTTCCATGGCTAGCCGTATCCATGGTTGCCCTCCATACCAACACTTTCCAAGGAATTTATTATTTGACAACATAGAGTAAATTCATTTTTCATTTAGAGACTGGGCATCCCTAATACCTTTGCCTTACTCTCGTGCAATGACAAGTGAATGAACACTCATCGTGTGAATAACACATCTAGCATGGAAAATATTAGCCACCACTCACCGCTCCGCGAGCGAAACGAATACACAAAAGAGAAGTTTATTTTGAAAATTAGAGATGGCACATACAAATTTTCTTAGGACGGCAAAGGAATATCACATATAGGTAGATATAGTGGACTCATGTGGCAAAACTGGTTTAAAGGTTTTTGGATGCACAAGTAGAGATCATACTTAGTGGAAAATGAAGGCTAGCAAAAGATTGAGAAGCAAGCAACCAAGAAACGAATAATCTCATAAGAGAGCATTAAGCATAACTAACACCGAATAATGCACGACAAGTAGGATATAATTTCATTGCATAATTATTGACTTTTGTGCTTGCATAGGGAATCACTAACCATAACACCAATATCGTTACTAAAGCATAATTACTCATTAACATAACTCACATATCACATCATCATATCTCAAAACTATTACTACGAATCAAGTTTATTTTTTCCAATGATCTTAATGAAAGTTTTTATTATATCCTTCTTGGATATCTATCACTTTGGAACTAATTTTCATATGTTGCTTTTGACAAGCTCGAACAAATATAAGTGAAGATCATGAGCTTAATATTTTTCTCTCAAATTAATTTAAGTTGTACCACCCCCAGTGTCATGCTACAGTGACCTCACACTAGTGGTGCCACATCAGCAAGTTTAACTAAGCAAAATTGCCACTTGATAAAAATCAAAGCCATTTTCAAAATTAAAATAAGTCAAATGGATTATTCCTTCAAACAGTAAAACTAAAATGTCCGGTTTATGCTATAATTTCCCTTGATCTTCGTCATATTGAAACCAACATTATTTGACTTTTCCTAGTAATTGAATAAATGCTCCAATAGCAAATAAAATTGTCTTTTCAATTTAAACAATTATATAAACTTTCCCAAATAAAATGAAACCTTGTGTGTAGCACCCTAAAATATGGTTTTCGAATTATATGTACAATATCATGTAGAACTAATATCATTTAGTGCCTCAATTAAACACAAACTATAGGTAAGAAAAAAATAGAAAATAAAAGGAGAAGGTAGAAAACATCATTGTACACTCAGGCCCGCCGAGCTACAGGAGCCGGCCCAGCCCACCACGGCCATCTCCTACCTCCTGCTAAAGGAGGCAGAGAGATGGCGTGGCTGCCATCCGGCCGCCATGGCCTCGCCTTGGAAACATGCAAGCCATCCGGCTCCTCCCCGTTGTCCTTCAAGACGCCGCCCGTGGCCCCGAAAACCCTAGCGCCCACTTTCCCCTCTCCCTCGTTCGCTCTCTTCTTCCCAACGCGAACCCGACGCCATAATCGCCATGGTCGACCTTGCCTGCGTGCTCCTCGTCGTCCTCGCCGGCAAGGAGCTTGTCCAAAATCTCCGTCTGCCTCTGCTGGTTCCACTACGAGGATCGGTTTTAGCCGAGCGCCTCTGCATCGTGGGGATCGAGCTCATCCTCAACCTCTGTTAGCTGTCGTTCGACGCATCGATCCGCACATCTCCGGCAGCCCCCGGGCTCGCCGATCCCTCCCCAATCTCCGTTGTGAGCATCTGCACCCTTATCCTTCCTGTAGAAGCTCAGATTCAAGCTGGAGCTGACGCTAGCCGCCTCCGAGCTCCATCGTCGCTCTGTAGCCACCGTCTAGTTCGTCACGGTCATTTTAGCCCACCCGCGGCTCTGAAAAGTATATCACTGCACTCAGTACACCGCCTGGATGCCGCCCATGTCACCAAATCGACGGATTCGAGCCTGCTGGCTCGATCCCATCGAACTTCCGCCACCGCTTCCACCGGTTGCCTCTGTTGCCCATCTCCCCGGCCACCCCCGGTTGTGCTGCGTGCATCAGATGATGTGACTCGTCCTGCTCGTCCGATAGGAGGTCGCGGCCGTCCTTTTGGTCGTCGGAGCCACCGGTTTCGTGTGTCGCCGCCACTGCCTATCTCGCTTGTCGGCTCTATCGCTCTTCCTGGGCGCCAACCCCGCGCGCTGCCGCGGCTCTCCCCTGCACGCGCGGCCTGCTCGGCCCTTCATGTGCGGGCCCACGCAGGCCCACGTCGCGACGCACCCTTGCTCCCGCGCTCGCCTTGCTACTCGCATACTGCTGCGGCTCTGCTAGTGTTGTTGCTAGTTGCTTGCTTCTGCGGCTGTTGATTTGCTAATGCTGCTATGCCGCTGCTACTGCTCTGCCTTACTGCTGCTCCAGCTGCTACTGCTAAGTGCACCCGCTGCCTACTTCCACTGCTAGCTGCTACCACCAAGTGCTATTGCTGCTGGCCATGGCCGTGGTGTGTGTGAGTGTGTTGTGTGAGTGCACATGTGTGTGCGTGTGTGCACAACCAGCCTCACGGCTGTGCCACCACGTCGGCCCTTGTTTATTTATGTCTAGGCTTAGTTAGTAATAATACTTTAGTGCTCAATTAGTCTAATAACAAATGACAAGTGGTCCCCTCTGTTTATTAGCTTTAATTAGTAGCTCTAAAAAGACTGAGTCTATGACAAATACGCCCCGCCGTTAATTAAGCAAATTTACCTAAACTACTAAGGTTAGAGTCAATGACATGCGGACCCACTTCTACTATTCACTGGTTGACCAGTCACTGTTGACTTGGTCAACTAGGCCCTCTGGCCCCATCTGTCAGCCACATGTGCATAATTCTTGATACACTTTGGTGTACCCATAGCATTTACTGTTTATTTTCGAAATAATAATAATTTTAGAAAATCAAATAAAACTTTGAAATGCAATATAAAATAAACAGTAAGTGGGATGAAAAAGTTATATATATATATATATATATATATATATATGAAAGTTGCTCTGAAAAGCGAGGCAAATCCAAATATGCAGTCCGTTCGTCTACCACACGTCCCTAGCATAGCGAACTTGCAACCTTCCCCCTCTGGCTCGTCTGTCCGAAAATGTCGAACACCGGGGATGCTTTCCCAGATATTTCCCCCTTCGCCAGTATCTCCTAATATTGCGTTAGATCTCCCCTAGCACCACGTTTTGCCATGTTATGATTTGTGATGCCTTTTTGCTTTATATTTATTGTTTCTTCCCCCTCTTTTCTTCGATAGACCCCGAGACCGCTGTCGACGCCACTGTGATCGATTACGTCACCGATGATTCTTCTTCCTTTTCAACAGAGCTTCTAGGCAAGCCCCCCCTTTGATCATTCCGATATCGCCCATTTTATTCTCTTATGCTTGGATTAGATTTTGCTACTGTAATTGATTGCTCCTATTCTGATGCATAGCCTGCTTTTGTACCTGCTGTCGTACCTTCCCTGCTTATTCTAAACTGCTTAGTATAGGCTTGTTAGAGATCCATTAGTGACCCCCACCTTGTCCCAGTTGCCCCGCTTTATGTTCGATGACTCGATCAACGTGATTGACGTCTAGGACCCGACACCGCACATCACCCCCCTTAGTTGTACGACTCTGCAGAGTTACTATCGAGTGCCAAGGGTGATACCTCATCAGCACTTCTGATGTTAACACTGTAGTGTAGCTATTCGGTCGTGGTCATCGAGGGTGATTCCTCCTTGACCACTCCCGATAATGACTCTGTCGTGCAAACCCTCAAGTGTGGACCAACAAGGGTGATTCCTCCACGTCCACCTTGATGGTTACATCGAGTGGGAATCCATTGAGGGTGATTCCTCAGGTTTCCCCCTTGTTGTTTCGGACACACGGTTACTTTGACTTACCACAGAGCCATGATGACATCGGGTCGGCCCTGACGGGTACCCGCGAGTGATGTGAAGTCGAGTTGATCTGGAGGATACCCGCAAGTTTTCCACTCGGTGCAGCCGGGCATTCTTAGCCCTGGCTGCAAGTCCGTGAGATGGGTCGACGGGACCACATATCATGGATCATTGATCGTTACCGCACTATCAAGACACTAATGGTTTGGATATTTGATCCGAGTAGGCCTCCGGCCTTTTTTGCACTAACCACAACGCGGGAATAAGTATGGACACTCTGCATCGTATGTATCAGCCGAAAGCTCAGTGGATGTCAGCGATTGAGCGGCGCGCGCCGAGTTGGACTGGAACGCCTCGCCTTGTATAAGGGAGGCTAGGTCTGCTCACCGGCCGCGTACGCAACGAGCAGGAGTGCAAAGGGCGATGGGCCTAAGACCCCTGCGCGCTTAGGATATAGACCGGCGTGCTGGCCTCTCTGATGAGCCTAGGTAGGATTGCGGTGTGTTGATCAGCCGAGGGCGTTCATGACCTGATGGGTGTGTCCAGTAGGAGTAGATCGAGCGTGTTGGGTAAGTTGGTGCACCCCTGCAGGGAAGTATTCTACCTATTCGAATAGCCGTCTCCACGGTAACGGAAGCTCGGAGTTGTATCCCGATCGATACAACTAGAACTCGATGTTGATGCATGTAATGGGAATGATGGCTCCGGGATTGTTTTCTCGCATGGAGTCGAGGAAGTGATCTCTCGGCAATGTTACAACATACTTACTAATATTATAATATGCCACTCTTATCTCTATTGATGTTGCAAGATGCTTCGAGCTGCTTGAAGATGCTAGTCTTCGATAGGCTAGGCTTTCCCCTTCTCTTCTGGCTTTCTGCAGTTCAGTCCACAGATACTACCCATTTCTTTGACACTTATGCATATGTAGTGTGGATCTTTGCTTGCGAGTACTTTGGATAAGTACTCACGGTTGCTTTTCTTCCTCTTTTTCCTCTTTTCCTTCCTTCTCGGACATCACAACCAAATGGTGGAGCCCAGGAGCCAGACGCCACCTTCAACGATGACTACTACTACATCAAGGGTTCCTACTACTACATGGAGGCCACCGACGACCATGAGTAGTTAGGAGGCTCCCAGACAGGAGGCCTTGCCTTTTCGATCGATGTTGCTTTTGTGCTAGCCTTCTTAAGGCAGACTTGTTTAACTCATGTTTGTACCCGGATAATGCTGCTTCCGCTGACTCATTTATATTCGAGCTTATGTATTTGAGCCCTCGAGGCCCCTGGCTTGTAATATAAAGCTTGTATTATTTAATTTTGTGTGTAGAGTTGTGTTGTGATATCTTCCCCTGAGTCCCTGATCTTGATCGTACACATTTGCGCGTATGATTAGTGTACGATCGAATCAGGAGCGTCACATAAGTGAAGCAAGAGAGAATTTCTTGAAACTTTTATTAACTCTCAAATAAATCTAAGTGAAGAAAGAGAGCATTTCTTCAAAAATACTAAAGCACACCGTGCTCAAAAAGATATAAGTGAAGCACTAGAGCAAGTCCATAGCTCATAAAAGATTTAAGTGAAGCATAGAGAGCAATTCTAACAAGTCATGACATAATTTTGGTTCTCTCAAATAGGTGTATCCAGCAAGGAATCAAGACTTAAAACACAAAATAAAACAAGCAAAGACACATATCATACAAGACACTGCAAGCAAAACACATAGTATGTGACGAATAAAAATATAGCTTCGAGTAAAATACCGATGGTCGTTAGAAGAAAGAGGGGATGCCACTCGGGGGCATCCTCAAGCTTAGTTGCTTGCTCTCTTTTGGATAATAGATTGGGATTTCGGGCATCCCGAAGCTTAGGCTCTTCTTACTCCTTATTCCTTTATCCATCGTAAGAAAACCCAAAACTTGAAAACTCCAATCACACAAAACTCAACAAAACCATCATGAGATCCGTTAGTGTAAGAAAATAAATCACTACTATAAGTACTGTACCAAACCAATTCATATTTTTTTCTTGCATTATATCTACTGTATTCCAACTTTTGTATGGCAAAAACTCATCAAAGAAACCATAGAGCCATCAAAATAAGCACACAACGCAAAAAAACAGAATATGTGAAAACAGAACAGTGTGTAGAAATCTGACTATTTTGAATAATTCTGGAACTCCAAAAATTCTAAAAACTTAGGACGGCCTGAGAAACTTGTATATTGATCTACTACAAAAGGAATGGGTATTTTATCACAGTTTGGTAAAAAATGAGAATTATTTTCGTGAGAGCAAAAGTTTCTGTTTTTTCAGCAAGATCAAACAACTATCACCCAAGGAGATCCTAAAGGCTTTACTTGGCACAAACACTAATTAAAACACAATCATAACAGTAGCATAATTGTGCAAACACTCAGGAACAAAAAGAAAAAATAAAAAATAAATTTTATTCATTGGGTTGCCTCCCAACAAGCGCTATAGTTTACGCCCTTGGCTAGGCATAAAGCAAGGATCTAAGTTTTGTCATCCTTGTCCTTTTGAAAGCAAAGGGAAAATTTCCTATCAATGGCATTTAATTTTCTATTTTGTGAAAGGACATGGCCATTGATAGCAGAAGAAAGATTAAGCACGTTGCGAAAATCCGTATCTAAACTAGCCTTCATATCTTTAATTGTTTCATTTTTGATAAAAGCACATAAGGGTAGTTGATTCAACATTTTCTCCCTTGGGGTGCCCAAATATGGCTTTCATCTTTTCATAAGTATCAACGGCATCCCCTTAAAGAAAACTGTTTTCAAATATAGAATCCAAAACTTCCTTGAAGGAAGAAGGTAGACCAACATAAAAACTTTTCAAGTATATCTCTATCTGATATTGGGGCACATAGCTAGCTCGAATTCTCAACAGCCTATCCCAAGCATCTTTCAAAGATTAATCAAGCAAATAACAAAAAAATTCGGTATCATCTTCATCAAAATTATTAGAGTTTTCCTTAGCAACCCCGGTAAGTCTTTCCATAGCATCATTATCTATGAGCTCAGAGAGGACAGAGGGGTTATCCAAAGCATTGCAACTCGGGAGAAAACCCGTAGCTTCTCTATAGTCGGTCATGCTGACAGATAAGAGAGTTTAAGAGAACGGAAAAAATAGAGAAAGAAAAAGAGGGCGAATAAAACGGAAAAATTTTGTGAAGTGGGGAGAGGAAAATGATAGGAAAATGGAAAATAATTTAAATTGCGAGGAGATGAGATTTGTGATTAGGAACCTGGTATATGTTGAAGATCCTCCCCGGCAACGGCGCTAGAAATTCCTTTTGATGTTGGCTAGGACTAGGTCGGTATTTCCCCAAAGAGGAAGGCATGATGCAACACTGTGACGGTAGGTATTACCCTTAGTGGTGAAACCAAGGTTATCAAACCAGTAGGAGAACCAAGCAACAGAACGAAAACAGCCCCTACACACAAATAACAACCGCTCGCAACCCGACGTGTTAAAGGGTTGTCAATCCCTTTCGAGTAACGGCACCAAAAATTGGTGCATGGACGGGAGAAAGTTGTAATAGATTGAATAAATAGATCACAAATAAAATAAAGTGCAACAAAGTATTTTTTGTATCTTTGGTTTAATAGATCTGAAAATAAATGCAAAGGGAAAGTAGATCGCAGAGGCAAATATATGAGAAAGAGACCTGGGGCCGTCGGTTTCACTAGTGGCTTCTCTCGAGAAAAATAGCAAACGATGGGTGAACAAATTACTGTTGGGCAATTGATAGAACTTCAAATAATCATGACGATATCCAGGCAATGATCATTATATAGGCATCACGTCCAAGATTAGTAGACCGACTCCTGCCTGCAGCTACTACTATTACTCCACACATCGACCGCTATCCATCATGCATCTAGTGTATTAAGTTCATGGATACACAGAGTAATGCAATAAGAACGATGACATGATGTAGACAAGATCTATCTATGTAGAGATAGACCCCATCATTTTATCCTTAGTAGCAATGATACATATGTGTCGGTTCCCCTTCTGTCACTGGGATCAAGCACCGTAAGATCGAACCCACTACATAGCACCTCTTCCCATTGCAAGATAAATAGATCAAGTTGGCCAAACAAAACTCGAATATCGGAGAAGAAATACTAGGCTATAAGAGATCATGCATAAAAGATATCAAAGAAACTCAAATACTTTCATGGATATAGAAAGATATAACTGATCATAAACTCAAAGTTCATCAGATCCCAACAAACACACCGCAAAAAGAGTTACATCATATGGATCTCCAAGAGACCATTGTATTGAGAATTCAGCGAGAGAGAGAGAGAGTAATCCATCTAGCTACTAACTATGGACCCGAAGGTCTACAAATAAACACTCACGCATCATTAGAGAGGCACCAATGGAGGTGGTGAACCCCATCCGAGATGGTGTCTAGATTGGATCTGGTGGTTCTGGACTCTGCGGCGGCTGGATCAATATTTCCTCGATGCCCCTAGGGTTTTGGGAATATTGGGGTATTCATAGAGCAAAGAGGCGGTCCGGGGGTACCCGAGGTGGGCACAACCCACCAGGGCGTGCCTGGGCCTCCTGACACGCCCTGGTGGGTTATGCTCTCCTCGAAGCAACCCCAAAGCGCACCCAGGGCCGTTTAGGTGTCTTCTGGTTCATAAAAATTCTCTGTAAAGTTTCGTGGCATTTGGACTCCGTTTGGTATTGATTTTCTATGATGTAAAAAACATGCAAAGAAACAACAACTAGCACTTGGCACTATGTCAATAGGTTAGTACCAAAAAATGATATAAAATGACTATAAAATGATTATAAAACATCCAAGATTGATAATATAACATCATGGAACAATAAAAAAATGTAGATACGTTGGAGATGTATTAGCTAGAAAAGGTAAGATTTGCTGATAGGATGTTGCCTCACATTTCATGGATGGGATCCTTCCAATTGGAAGAGCACAGACCCATGGTGCGCTCCCTGACGTCATAGATGGGTTGTTTCACCTTGGAAGAACCTTTGTGGGTGCCCTCCTCGTGGTCGTGGTCGATGAGATCTGATGTGGCAATTGAGGATCCCAAGCCACCGCCATAGAACGTGTCCTCCAGAAATGACAAAATGGACTCGATGGCATATAAGGATCACAAATCCTTGACCGCTTGGCAGAGGACATCAGCGGCAGGGCCGTCCAAGAGATTGACGGGGATGTCCATAGGGGTTGGGGATGGACCACGTAACCTATGACATGGCCCGCGTGAAGCCATCGCTGTCAACGAGCTTGATGTCGTAGTCAGCTTTCCCGAGATACAGTAATACGCAAGCCCGCCGACATGAAGCCTTGGGCATGCCAACGTAGTCAATGTCTTCGCCGGCTTCCGCGGTGACATGTTGCTCCGGGATCGACAGGTTGGGCGAACGGCGGCCACCTCACCAACGTTTGCCGAAGAGGCCATGATAAACCTCTTCTTGGTCGAACGCTCATTGGGCTCCCCGGGATACGTGGTTGAGCTTAGGCTATGCCATTCTGGAGCAGGGGATGTGGATCCGGCGGGGAGGGACACTGCATGCCTCATCTAAAAACTCAGGGGAGTGGGCCGACGGTATGGGAATCGTTGGGTAACCTGAACTTTATTATCTAAGCTAGGAGGAACGGGCACACCGACATGGGTTGGCAGCGGCGCCGGCGGCGGAAGCGAGCTAGGGTTCTAGGGGGGGAGGGGCCGGATGGGGGGACTGTGGAGGGGGGTGGTGGTTTAGGATACGTCGCGTCTACTGAAAATTTTAGTAATGGTTGGAGATGGTGGTGGACGAGGGAGGGCGACGGTTCAAATGCCTCGGCTCCTGCAATTTTACTATAAGGTTGGTGTTGGAGGAGTGTGGGCGATGGTTGAAGTACGACGGCTACTAAAATTTGGGTAAAGGAATTGATGCGGGGCGGGAGTGCCCAAGATTGCGCACGGTCCAATAAGAATATGTGTGTATGATAATAAGGAAAAGTGATGGAACCGCCGATTTTTGCAATGCTCAAGGCGGGTAGTTTATTTTTATATTTCTAGCTAGCTGGTCTATCGCACATGGTTTGTCCTCATTTCTAAATAAACTTACCCCCTTTAGCTTGCGCAGTCGTGGTGATTTTATAGAGCACTTGCATCGCACACGTTTAAGCCAGTACCTCCACCATTTGCTCGCGCTTGCGCAGTCGTGGTGATTTTACAGCAAAAAATAAACTATTAAAACATAGTCTACAAATTAGCAAAACAAGGATCCCAAGGTTTATATAATCATCATGTCAGGTCATTATAGAGATAAGGTAACTATACATATATTTATCTCTTTATCTCTATAATGACCGTCTCATGGCGATTAAATGAATCTTGAGATATGTAACTTCCCACCGGGTCACCCATCTTGGACTACTCCAGCCCGAGCACGCTTAACTTTTGCGTTCTATTCAACTAGGCTAGCGGATGGGAAGTGGCACCTTGCTGATAGGAATTGCCTCCTTGCCTTTAAGGCGTTTCATGCTGGTCACCCTATGGGACTACTCCCTCCTATCACGCACATTTGTGCTTTTAGAAACTGTGTGCGATATTTACATGGCTGGTGTGTCGCCATCTAGCCTTCAATGAGCACTGACACTGGTAGTGGGAAACCGATGGGAGAAGAGGCGGGAAACCGATGAGAGGAGTGGTGGGAAACGGTAGCCTGTTTAGGAAACGTAGTAGAGAAGGAAGCGTGAGCTAGCACGACGCATGCACACAGTGCTTACCCATGCATTGCATGTGCTGTCGAAATGGCTGAGGGTTGCCGTTTGATCTGGGAGCATACAACAGTGCAGACGTACGATCCATGGGGTTTGGGTTCTGGCCAATCAGAATGCACAACTTAGATCGCGCGTGCAGCAGGAGAGAAGGGGGGTGTCTCGGCCACGGTTTGGTAAGCACGCGACTTTCGTGAGTGAACTGTGTGGTATTTGAAAACATTTCTTGAGAAGAATCTCGGTTTTTAAATCCCAGTAAATCCAAAACTTACCCGAAAATCGTGAAACTTGGCATGGCACATATATGTCGAGCAATTTTTTTCGTCCATTTTGGCGCAAGTTTTATTACAAGCCTCTTACAAACTGGAGCTTCTCTCAAAGAAGCCTCGCGGTTCCAATAGGGAAACGTGTCCCCCTTGTGGGGGAAACGATAATCACTGCCTCTTTTCGCCTTGTATTTTCTTCTGCCGGCAACATGGAACGACAAGATATCCGTGCTAAAAATTAAACTTATTCAGGGTTCGTTTGGCCTTTTTATACACTAATTGAGTTTCCTAGGCATTTAATGTCTATAATTCAAATCTGAACTACAAATACATGCTCCAGTTTACTAAAATGGCTAGAAAAATTATACATGTGTCCTTGGGTGCATGTTTAGGTCCCATGCCACGAATGGGAACGAATTACAACCGTACCAGCGTCCTGGATTGTCCTCAAACATTTGGAATCTCGGTTTTAAATCCCCGTAAATACTAAACTCACTAGAAAGTCATGAAAGTAGGCATGGTGTCCCGTCATGGCACATATATGTCGTGGTAAAAACATTGTCCAATTTGGGCCAACCTTTATTACAAACCTCTTACAAACCGGAGCTTCTCTCAAAGAAGCCTCGTGGTTCCGAAAGGGAAACGTGTTCCCCTTGTTGTCGAAACATAATCACTGCCTCTTTTGGCCTTGTATTTTCTTCTACGGGCAACATTGAACGATAGGATATCTGTGCTGAAATTTAAACTTATTCAAGGTTCGTTTGGCCTTTTTATACACTAATTGAGTTTCCTAGGCATATTTAATGTCCATAATTCAAATCTGAACTTCAAATACATTCTCCAGTTCACCAAAATGGCTATAAATATTATACGTGTGTCCTTGGGTGCATGTTGAGGTCTCATTTAAGGAATGGGAACGAATTACAACCGTACCAGCTTCCTGGCTTGTCCTTAAACATTTACAATCTCGTTTTTTAAATCCCCGTAAATCCTAAACTCACTAGGAAGTCATGAAAGTTGGCATGGTGTCACGTCATGGCGCATATATGTCGTGGTAAAAACATTATGCAATTTGGGACAAGCTTTATTACAAACCTCTTACAAACTGGGCTTCTCTCAAAGAAGCCTCGTGGTTCAGATAGGGAAACATGTTCCCCCTGTGGCGAAATGCAATTACTGCCTCTTTTCGCCTTATAGTTTCTTCTACGGGCAACATGGAATGACAGGACATCCATGATGAAATTTGAACATATTAAGGGTTCGTTTGGCCTTTTTATACACTAATTGAGTTTAATGTCCATAATTCAAATCTGAACTACAACTACATGCTCCAATTCACCAAAATGGCTAGGAAAATTGTACATGTGTCCATGGGTGCATGTTTAGGTTCCATGCTAGGAATGGGAATGAATTACAATTGTACCGGCATCCTGGCTTGTCCTCAAACATTTTGAATCTCGGTTTTTAAATCCCCATAAATACAAAACTCACCAGAAAGTCATCAAAGGTGGCATGGTGTCACATCATGGCACATATATGTCGTGGTAAAAACATTGCCAATTTGGTCCAAGCTTCATTACAAATGTCTTACAAGCCGGAGCTTCTCTCGAAGAAGCCTTGTGGTTCTGATAGGGAAACGTGTTCTCCTTGTGGAGAAACGTAATCGCTCCCTCTTTTCGCCTTGTATATTCTTCTACGAGCAACATCAAACGACATGATATCCCTGCTGAAATTTAAACTTATTCAGGGTTCGTTTGGCCTTTTTATACACTAATTGAGTTTCCTAGGCATTTAATGTCCATAATTAAAATATGAACTACAAATACATGCTCAAGTTCACCAAAATGGCTAGCAAAATTGTACATGTGTCCTTGGGTGCATGTTTAGGTCCCATGCCAGGAATGGGAACGAATTACAATCGTACTGACATCCTGGATCGTCCTCAAACATTTGGAATCTCGATTTCTAAATCCCCATAAATCCAAAACTCACCAAAAAGTCATCAAAGGTGACATGGTGTCACGTCATGGCACATATATGTCGTGGTAAAAACATTGCCAGTTTGGGCGAAGCTTTGTTACAAACCTCTTATAAACCGGAGCTTCTGTCAAAGAAGCATCATTGTTCAGATAGGGAAACGTGTCCCCCTTGTGGCAAAACGTAATCGCTCCCTCTTTTCGCCTTGTATTTTCTTCTACGGGTAACATCGAACGATATGATATCTATTCTGAAATTTAAACTTATTCAGGGTTCGTTTGGCCTTTTCATACACTAATTGAGTTCCCTAGGAATTTAATGTCCATAAATCAAATCTGAACTACACATACATGATCCACTTCACCAAAATGGCTAGAAAAATTATACATGTGTCCTTGGGTGTATGCTTAGCTCCCATGCCATGAATGGGAACAAATTACAACCATACCAGCATCCTGGCTCGTCCTCAAACATTTGGAATCTTGGTTTTTAAATCCCCGTAAATCCTAAACTCACCAAAAAGTCATGAAAGTAGGCATGGTGTCACGTCATGGCACATATATGTTGTGGTAAAAACATTGTCCAATTTGGGCCAAGCTTTATTACAAACCTCTTACAAACCGGAGCTTCTCTCATAGAAGCCTCATGGTTCCGAAAGGGAAATGTGTTCCCCTTGTTGTTGAAACATAATCACTGCCTCTTTTCGCCTTGTATTTTCTTCTACGGGCAACATTGAACGACATCATATCCATGCTGAAATTTAAACTTATTCATGATTCGTTTGGCATTTTTATACACTAATTGAGTTTCCTAGGCATATTTAATGTCCATAATTCAAATCTGAACTTCAAATACATGCTCAAGTTCACCAACATGGCTACAAAAATTATACATGTGTCCTTGGGTGCATGTTTAGGTCTCATTTAAGGAATGGGAACGAATTACAACCGTACCGGCATCCTGGCTCATCCTCAAACATTGAGAAAGTCATGAACATTGGCATGGTGTCACCCATGGCGCATATATGTCGTGGTAAAAACATTGTGCAATTTGGGCCAAGCTTTATTACAAACCTCTTACAAACCGGAGCTTCTCTCAAAGAAGCCTCGTGGTTCCGATAGGGAAATGTGTTCCCCTTGTGGCGAAACATAATCGCTCCCTCTTTTCGCCTGGTATTTTCTTCTACGGGCAACATCGAACGACGGGATATCCATGATGAAATTTAAACTTATCCAGGGTTTGGTTGGCCTTTTTATACACCAATTTAGTTTCCTAGGCATTTAATGTCCATAATTAAAATCTGAACTACAAATACATGCTCCAGTTCACCAAAATGGCTAGAAAAAATATACATGTGTCCTTGGGTGCATGTCTAGGTTCCATGCTAGGAATGGGAACGAATTACAACCGTACCGGCTTCCTGGCTCGTCCTCAAACATTTGGAATCTCGGTTTTTAAATCCCCATAGATACAAAACTCACCAGAAAATCATCAAAGGTGGCATGGTGTCACGTCATGCCACATATATGTCGTGGTAAAAACATTTCCAATTTGGGCCAAGCTTTATTACAAACCTCTTACAAACATGAGCCTGTCGCAAGAAGCCTCGTGGTTTTGATAGGGAAACATGTCCCCGTGTGGGCCAAACGATAATCACTACCTCTTTTAGCCTCGTATTTTCGTCTACACGCAACACGGAACAACGGGAGATTCGCGCTGAACATTGAAATTATTTAGGGTTCATTTGATCCTTTTATTCATTAATTGAGTTTTCTAGGCATTTAATGTCCATAATTCAAATCCGAACTACAAATACATGCTCCAGTGCACCAAAATGGCTAGAAAAAACATACGTGTCCTTGAGGTGCATGTTTAGGTCCCATGGAACGAATGGGAATGAATTCAACCGTCTCGCCGTCCTGCCTTCACCACAAACATTGTGAATCTCAGTTTTTAAGTCTCTGTAAATCCAAAATTCATCAGGAAATCATGAAACTTGGCAGGGTTTCACTACATGGTACATATAATTATCCAATTTGGGCGAAGCTATATTACAAACCGAAGCTTCTCGCAACCATCGTGTTTCGGTGGGCGAAACGATAATCGCAGCCTCTTCTCGCCTTGAACTTTGTTTTCTACAAGCAACATAGAATAACAGGAGTGTCATGCTGACATTTGAAACTGTTCAGGATTCATTTGGCCATTGTATATGTTACTAATTAAGTTTTCTACGCATTTAATGTAGTCCATAATTCAAATTTGAACTACAAGCACATGCTCCAGTGAAGCAAAATGGGTGGCAAATCATACATGTGTCATTGGGTGCATGTTTAGGTCTCATTTAAGGAATGGGAATGAATTACAAACTTGTCGTCGTCCTTAAACATTGAGAATCTCGGTTTTAAATCCCAGCAAATCAAAAACTCACCCAAAAAACATGAAACTTGGCATGGTTTCATGACATGGCACATATATGATGTGGTAAAAAATCGTCCAGGTTGAGAAGAGGCGCACACATTAGTAGCCAAGAAAGTTCTTTTTGAAACAAAAATCTGACACGTTAATATCGAAAACGGTTGTATTATATGAACCGTGTCAAAATCTAACCATACTCGGTGGCGTGCGTGCAACTGTTTAATTAGACGGGACGAGCGCGAGAAGTCCGCCGTGCAGGCTCGACGGTATGCGTGCGAGCAGTCCGCCACGCAGGCTCGATGGGACGCATGCATCCTATCCACCTCGCAAGCTTGACGGGACACGTGCGAGCAGCATGGCCGCCCATGCACACCGAGAAGCGAGTTCTTTGACCTCCATGCACAAGCCGCCGCCCGCCTCGCTCACAACTTCTCCATTAATGAGTTAACTAAAGCACCTGGATGGAGGGTGTTTGCTTGTGATCCCATGGCAGCATTTGCTTTGTTCGTGTTTTCCACTTGTATTCCAGCCTAATTTAAATTGCCACATAGGGTGACGGATAATACGATCACAAATAAAATGGCAACGGATAATACGAGGACAAATTTACAATGGCGTAGATAATAATTGTCTTACATATTCCGGATAATTTAAAATGCCACAGGTGGCAAAGCCCGAAAGACACGGGGGCAAGAGAAGAAGGAAATCACAGACAACGATCTGGATCGCTACTTTCTGTACTCGTCGATGGATCACCGGGCGACGACATCCTCTAGCTCCTTCAATTCCTCACGACTTTGCTTCATAGTAGCCACAGATTCCTCCACCTCCTGCTCGCGCTCGATCCGGAGCTTCCTGAAGTCACCCATCAGTTGCTCGACGACCGTTGTCAGCGTCATCCCCGAGGCACTACTCTGCTCATGCAGCATCTTCCAGCTGGTGGCCTCCTCCTCTTTCTCGGCGAGTGCCTTGAGGAGCTTCGCATTGTCACCCATGAGTTGCTCGACGAGGCCGGTTGCCTTGTCAACTGACGCATCGCTAATGTTGAGCAGCTTCATCAAGCCGTCGACCAGCTCCTGCTGCTTAATGAGGCCAGCAAGAATGTTGTCGTTGCCGGCCAAGGACTTTAACAATGCCAGCTCGCCGTGATCACCAATGCGGTGAGTGCGCTTGTGAGAGCCCTCGCGTGCCCATGAGAGCTCCGTGGTGCGCCGGGACATCTCTGCTACGGATGCCGCTTCACGGCGGGACCTCTCTAGTGCTTCCCCGACCTTGGTCTTTGCTGCCTGGTTATATGTCCACCAGAAACTCCTCCTACCGGTCATGGCGGAACGACTTGACAGGAAAGACCAGTTTCGTGGGTGATGAGGAGAGGAACTGTTAAGTAATTTTCGAGTGGGTAGTTTTTATAGCCCGGTGCTAAGTGTGAACACATATTAGTTCGATCGGTGTGAACAAATATTAGTTTGATCTGTGTGAACAGATTTGCAATTACTTATTGCGTTGTAATCTGCAATGTGATGAGAAACAAAGTCAAAATTTATTTATGGTTTTGGGCCTACAAAGCCCCGTTTGTGTTGTTCTGCCTCATCGCACACATTTCTTTTGGATCAACCGTATGCCACGCATCGGAAGCCCGAAACATGGGCCCTTGTTCTCAGATGTACGTGTACGTGTCTTCCCACTATCACACACGGTCATGATATCACCATAGTGTGCTATGGATGCGCCATCGTGTCTCCCACGGAGTGCCAGAAGGTTGACCACGTGGTTGCTCGCCGTGGTGTCCCTACGCGCGCTCTGCTCGCTGTTGAGGCATATTTACAATGGCAACGGTTAATAATTGTCTTACATATTCAAGATAATTTAAAATGCCACATGCGGCAAGGCACAAAACACTCACGACCTACTTATGCATACAATTATAATAAAATATAGGCTAAAAGGCTGACCGGCGGCCTTCCGACGGCAGTCTTCTTGGACTCCATGATCAGCATATCACCCTTGCGGCCGTTCATTATGTGTAACCTACTAATCATTGCACATGAGTACTCGGAGACGCATCATGTGCGATACTCTTAGCCACCACAAGAAACTAGTTTGCATTTTTCAAAGTTTTTTGTACGAACAGAATCGCACACGAACTTACTATAGTAACTGTCTGTGTTATAATTTCTCATCGCAAACAGTTCATCCGAGTGGGTTGTTTGCTGCGTATCACACACATCTGGTTTACACGAATAATTTGTGCTCTTTTGGCTCATCGCAAATGCTGCATATCACACACATCTTGTTAAGATGAACCATTTCCGTTCTCTTGCCTAATCAAAAATAGTTTGTCCGACTGAATCATATGCCGTATATCACACACACCTTGATCTGGCTGACCATTTCTGTTGCATTCCCTAATAGCACACAGTTCATCAGAGCAAACTGTATGCCGTATATCGCACACACATTGATTTGGTTGCCCGTTTCTGTTGTTCTTCCTGAACCGTGTTGGATGTCTCTACCATTGCAAATGTTCTGCATCTTTTTTGATGTTTTTTACATCCCCGTTTGTGATTAATGCATCACACACAGTTTCGTCAAAGGGTCTCTTGATCGTAGTGTCATGTTAGCAGCATCCTGCAGTAGTGTACCCCCTGGGTGCACCCTCCCCCCTTGTGACCGCCTCGTGGCTCTTCTAACTTGGTCTTCAAGTCTCCAGGGTGTCTTCTGGTCCAAGAAAAATCATCGCGAAGGTTTTATTCCATTTGATATTCCTTCTCTGCGAAGCTAAAAAACAAGGAAAAAAGTAGAAACTGGCACTGGCTCTAGGTTAATAGGTTAGTCCAAAAATAATATAAAATATCATATTAATGCATATAAAACATCCAAAACAGATAATATAATAGCATGGAACAATCAAAAATTAGAGATACGGTGGAGACGTATCAAGCATCACGTCCAAGATTAGTAGACCGATTCCTGCCTGCATCTACTACTATTACTCCACACCTCGGCCGCTATCCAGCAAGAATCTAGTGTATTAAGTTCATCGAGAAACAGAGTAATGCAATAAGAACAATGACATCATGTATAGAATATCTATTCATTTAGGAATAGACCCCATCTTATTATCCTTAATTGCAATGATACATACTTGTCGTGTCCCCTTCTGTCGCTGGGATTGAGCACCGTAAGATTGAACCCATCACAAAGCACCTCTTCCCATGGCAAGAAAAGTCGATCTAGTTGGCCTAACTAAACCAAATATTCGAATAACAAATATGAGGCTATAAGTAATCATGCATATAAGAGATAAAAACTCAAATAACGTTCATGGATAAAATCGATCTGATCATAAACTCAAAGTTCATCGGATCCCAATGAACACACCACAAAAAGAGTTACATCAAATAGATCTCCAAGAGACCATTGTATTGAGAATCAAGAGAGAGAGAGAGAGAGGAACCCATCTAGCTACTAACTATGAACACGAAGGTCTACAATGAACTACTCACGCATCATCGGAGAGGCACCAATGAGGATGATGAACCCCTCCATGATGGTGTCTAGATTGGATCTTGTCGTTCTAGAACTTGCGGCATTTGGAATTGTGTTTCATCGACTCCCCTAGGGTTTTTAGATTTTTGGGGTATTTGTACTTCAAAGAGGTGGTGCGGGAGGCGGCCATGGTGGCAACAACTCACCAGGGCGCCCCTGGGCCCCCAGGCGCGCCCAGGTGGGTTGTGCTCCCCTCAGAGCCCCCCTCTGGTACTTCTTTAGCCCAATGTGTGTCTTGTGGTCCAGAAAAAATCTCCAAAAAGTTTCGCTGCATGTGGACTCCATTTGGTATTGATTTTCTGCGAAGTAAAAAACAAGCAAAAAATAGCAACTGGCACTGGGCACTATGTTAATAGGTTAGTCCAAAAAATGATATAAAGTTCCTATAAAATGATTGTAAAACATCCAAGAATGATAATATAATTGCATGGGACAATCAAAAATAATAAATGCATTGGAGACGTATCAGTACTACACAATAGCGTCGCCCTTCTAGCTTGTAGTGCGTACAGGTTGTTTATCCAAGAAGATGATGGAGAAGCGGAGTCAGCGAAGAGTGAAATGATCACTACTAGGGAAAACCCTAGTAGTAGCGCAGGTTTTGAGGCTAGCAGCAGCGCCGGCAACCGCGCTACTACTACAACGCTACAACTAACTTTTAGTAGTAGCGCGGTCCGCACCTGCGCTACTACTGTTGACTATATCAGTAGCGCTTTTCTGGAATGCGCTACTATTAGTTAGCTTTAGCGATTTCCTAGCCCCTCGCTACTGCTATATCTTTCATCATTTCCTACCCCGTTTCGGTTTCAGTAAACTACAATTTCTAGATAGTACTACTAGATATCAATTTCATAAAGCATTATAGGTACTAGGTAGTACTCCCTCTGTGCCAAATTACTCGTCGTGGTTTTAGTTCAAACCATGATGAGTAATTTGGAACGAAGGGAGTACTAGATAACAATTTCATGTATAGTCAACATGCATCCTTAAGCAGTACAAGGTCATATCGACGACGATCATCATATGTAGTTCTAGATGATATCGACGACGATCATCATATGTAGTCTAGATGATATAGCCACACACACACATATGTAGTTCTAGATGATATCGAAGACGATCATCATCCTCAAGCATGGGCGGTGGGTGTTCCTGATAGTAATTAGGATGGCCTGTCCAACACGAAGATTCTTGCCATCGAGGAATCTCTTCCACCCAACCGATTTTAAGTGTGTGCGACCATCCGTGTCCACGCAGTAAGTACAGGTAGTAACGGATCCCCTTGCGGTAAGGCGTAGTCCAACCGAGCCTTCTTCATCAGGCTCGATACCATAACTCACAGATAGGCTCTTTGCCAATTTTCTGAATAAGAAAAACATATCAATTAATAAATAGCCTCGCACATACTCTTGCAAATAGGTATATATGGATTATCTACACTATTAATAGTTCCTTAGATTCTACACTAATAAGCATGTGATCAAACTCTACACTAAAGCATATCATCGACTAGATTCCACACAACATATCGTTGGACTCTACACTAAGCATATCATCGGCTAATTTGCATTTGTAAGTATAACATACCATATCATGTCGATCGACCATGGTACTTTCTGCTCTGAAGGAGAAGCTGATCAACTTCCACCAGGTTGATTTAAATGACAGCCAGCTTGGGTCTTTCTGATCTGAAGGAGAAGCTGATCAACTCACCACCAGTAAGATGCATGCGGGCGAGGAAACAGACCCATCCATCTCCTCCAATCTACGACATATTGCATCCTTTCTCGATCTCCATAGTGTACGCCCCCTAGGAGCCTCAAATGTCACAGTGTCTCCTGTCATCTTGTTGAATTTCTACCTCACATTGCATGGGACGATCTGTGTAAAAAAAGAAAAATGACACAATGCAGTAATGCCAACACTAAAAATAAAATAGTTGTTACATTTCATATAATTTCTTACCGCCGCATGATGAAAACTCGGCTGGAAGTAGATGCCGAATAGTTTGCTAGTTGCAAGGCTGCTGGCGCACCTTGACTTGCACAATCGACATGGTGGTGGTGGTGGTGGTGGCGCCATTTTCCTAAAGCAATATGAGCAAGGATTAACTATCCACTTCACAGGAAAGAAAAATAATTGTTAAATCAAAATGTTGTAGAAATCAACTAAATCAACTAGCCTATTAAATCAACTTGCCTACTAAATCAACTAAATCAAAATGCTCTATAAATCAACTAAATCAACTAGCCTATTAAATCAACTTGCCTACTAAATCAACTAAATCAAAATGTTCTATAAATCAACTAAATCAACTAGCCTACTAAATCAACTAAATCAAAATGTTCTAAATCAACTAGCCTACTAAATCAACTAAATCATATGAACTAAATCAAAATGTTGCATATGAACTAGCCTACTAAATCAAAATGTAGCAGGGAGGAGAGGTTGTGGATGGAGGAGGGAGGAGGGAGGAGAGAGTAGGACGGAGGAGGAAGGGCAGAGCGAGGAGGGGTCAGCCGGCGGCGAGTCGATGGAGGATGGAGGAGGAGGGCGCTACCGAGTTCAGCGAGGAGGAGGAGGAGTTGACGGCGGCGCAGAGGGAAGAGGGGTAGGCGACAGCGGCTGGCGGGGGAGGACCGGCGCGCAGGGGGGTTGAGGGGGAGATGGAGTGAGTGTGAGTGTGGATCGGATAGAGGAGAGCGTGGGGGTGGGAGATAGCTAGTTTTAGCAGTAGCGCTCTAAAGGTAAAGGCGCTACTGCTAACTACCTAGCAGTAGCGCGCTCTGAATTAACGCGCTACTGCTAGAACTAGCTTTGCGGCGGGGTCGTGGGAATTATAGCAGTAGCACGGCTTAGAGGAGGCGCGCTACTGCTACGTTTATTTCAGCAGCGAGTACTGCCGGAGCGCGCTTCTACTAGATTGCAGCATCGCCTTAATTTAAAACCCACTGCTGGTAAGATCCTGTGTATAAGCTTTTCCCTAGTGGTGGATGGTTGCTTCATCCGTACTTTGTGATTTGATATATCACTGTTTGTGATTTGTGGTAGAAGGGACAAGGGAGTAGACTCTGTGCTCTATACTATACACGAGTCCAAGCATGGGAGAGAGAGGAGAGAGGTTGCATTTTTTCATTCCTTCAATCAATCAATTAGGGAGCTTCGGTTCCCTGTTTTTGGCTATGGCAGCACCCTCCACAATGGTTCCCGTTAATGTGAAAATCTATTTTCACATTTGGCTACACATTGTGGATTCCCTTAACCGTTCCACTTGGTTTAGCTCCTGTGTGCTATCTATACAAATCTCAATTATATTGATCTAAAAAATTATATCAAGATTAGTAAAAAGGAGGTGATTTTGCTGCGAGGAAGGCAAGGGAGGTTTCTTATTTTTAGAGGATGTTGGCCCAACGGTTTGCTAACATGCGGTCCCATGTGTCAGTGATTTACTAAGACGATCTGCGTCCCGCATGAGGCAGAGCAACGGCAGAAGCAACACGTGGTTAACTTGAAGAAGATGAGGGAGAAGCATATTCAGCAACGAGTGAAATGATGGTTGCTTCGTCCCTCCAACTTCTTTTTTAGCATCACTTCGTCCCTCCAACTTAACCACAGGAAAGGTGCAGCTTTGTGATTTGATGCCTCATTGCTCATTACTACGTCGGCGCCATGACCGGGGTGCTTCACCCTTGCTGCTCTACACTGTTATTTCAGTATGGCATGTGGACCCAGTTGCTTGGTGTCCCACATGTCGGCGAAAGGGACTAGAACATTTATGAAAGCGAGTGCTCCACTCTTACGACAAAGGAGTACATGACACGGCCGCCCAGTGAATTGTTACTTGTACTGTAGTATTACTATAGTTTTGCTGTTTTGCACGATCCATCAATACAAACCCGATTAAACAGGCAGGGGCCGGATTTTTCCCACGCGGTAGATGATACTAGCCATACATTTCAAAGGCAATTTTAATGTATGCAAACTGAATAATTAAGTAACAATATGAGATCTAGTAAAACTAAAAACACATATGATTTATTGTGTTGGAGTGTAGTAGTTCTATATTGCATAGTTGTTAGATGTAACATGCGAGAACGTGTAGAGGTGTACTTTTGGAGGGCCTATAGAGAGAAATTGGGCATAAAGTGGATTCAAATATATGTATTCGTCTTCATAGCATTTGTAACTCATATCTACAGTTTGTACGGTAGACATGAATCCTTGTTCGCTCTTACGAAACCAGTACAACAATAATGGGGTGGCGTGCACCAATTTAGGCATTGGCACGTTGGCCATCTCAGCTCCACAGAGAGAGTGAGAGAAGAGATAAATACATTGGCGGTCAATGTATTTCAAGCGAAAAGCATAATACGGTCACCGGACATCAGAATACGCTCATTACGGTCACTATATACGTTTTGCGGTGATTATACGGTCACTTGCTCACCGTTCATCATCGGATTGCACTCTGTTGACCGGACAAATAGTCTGCGAGGCACTATGTTAACTTGATAAATTGACCATGTTCCTTGTGGTTCCCATCTGTCAGTTCGCATAGGAAAAAAGTAAGATAAACACAAATTTATTCAGGCTCCCATCTATCATACATGTATATTATATCGAATTTGAGCATGTCTATGTTATTATTCGACATACTTGATCCATAGATTTAGTATTTTGAACTCCAGACAATGCTTTTCTTTAGCAATTAGAAGATAAACGTGAGTATAGTTCATGTTGTGTGTGTAAAGCACATTACACATACAAAAGTTACAGAATGAACATTATAAATAGCTAGCTATGAACTAGCATACATTTGAATTCAACTTAAGGTGGTTTAAAAAATTCGAATTCAACATGAAGTCCATTCAATTATTTGAATTCGAGATCATAGCATTTGTAAATCATACCTAAATTATGGAGGCACCAATCTTTTCTCTCCTTTTGTACATAATAAGTCGTGTACAAAATAGATTCAAATTTACCTCCTCCATTCCAAAATAATCGTAGTTATAGGATTTTCAAGTGTCAAAATTTCAAAAAGAAGCACATAATTTAATGAGGTTTTCAAACATACAAGGTCAAATTTAACGTTGTCTATTTCCCAAAAAAATTAACGTTGTCTATTTAGGTCAATCCTCAAAGTTCAAGAGTACTCTAAACGTGAATGATTCTGTTTCAAAATTCGAACGAAGCGCCAAAAGAGCCTCTACTCAGCCGAAACCGCGTGAGACCAATGTTTGGTAGACGGAAATTACTTCTCTAACTCCGACCCATGAAACCTACCGGCCCGACGTCCAAAGGTCTAAACCGGGTAGGTTTGTAACTTCATCTAGACGCCACACAACCGCCTCCGAAAAACATTCATACGCCGTGGCCGCTAAACACACATGCGCTCGGCCGAAATCGTTCCCACCCACTATTTGGGACACCTAGGATTTCCGTCCTACCCCCGACCCATAGTAGGTCCAAATTTAAGAGTGGGGCAAAGTTTGTACTTTCCCCAAATTAAAAACAAGCCCGTTGCATCTGTTAAAGAAACAAAAACAAGCACATCTGAGACTGAAACATGGTTCCCCCTTAGCCCCCCATCTGATTCCCCATTCATACTCCGTGGGCGCCAAAACTACCTCTCCACCAGTCGTGAAACCCCGGCGTCCTCCGTCCACCACCCCATCCCACCCATCAACCGCCGCCCTCCTCCATCACGCCGGAGCCGATACCCCGACATCATCATCCACCGCAACCGCAACACCCTCCACGGCTAGTAGTTGAAACCAAGGCCGAGCTGCCTCCAAGATGCCGATGTGCGCCGTACTTGAGCCAGTTCAACCACGTTGTCCTACGCCTCACCGCTGCCGCTCCAACGTCGCCACCGTCCACATCACCGGAGCTGTTCCTGCTATGCTGTCCTCCGCACCTCGGATCGGCTTCCCATCCACCAATAGACAGTCACCGCAACACATCAACAATTTGGCCTTGGGTTCGTCCAAGGCTCCACCCCCCTCCGAAACATCGGTTCCCCCGGTAAAAAGAAGAACATCGCCGCGATATCTGGAGGACACAACAATGGCAACCGGAACCGGTACTCCTCTTTTCTTATTCATGCAAATCTTACGTGTCTTCTTGCATGGTATTCATCCCACAGAAGACACTATTTGACCGCTTCTTCCTACACCTTCTTCCTGATACTCGATGTTCCTAGTAACTCGCGATGCACAAGGTTTCTCCTCATATACTATTTCACCTTAGCTAGAGGTTCGTCGCCCCTGGATTTCAATTCCTGGTCAGTTGATTCCCAATTAAAGGAAGCATTCCCCGGCATAACAGGCGCTAATCTGCCTATTACACTAGGGAAGCAGTGCCTCGGCATTTATCATAGAGGTGTGTGGGGCCTAGGACCTGCTGGCACCCAATCTGGAGGTCGGTCGGGCTTACAGGGATGGCGGGGGGCGGGGGGGGGGGGGGCGCTGCCAAGCACGGAAGTGGTGTGAGGTCTAATACGTGTCCAACGTATCTATAATTTTTGATTGTTCCATGCTATTATATTATCAACCTTGGATGTTTTATATGCATTTATAAGATATTTTATATGATTTTTGGGACTAACCTATTAACCTAGAGCCAAGTGCCAGTTTTTGTTTTTTCCTTGTTTTTGAGTATCACAGAAAAGGAAAACCAAATGGAGTCCAATTGACCTGAAATTTCACGGAGATCATTTTTGGACCAGAAGAAGCCCACCGAGTACGTGAGATAGGCCAGAAGAGTCCCGCGGCCACCATGAGGGTGGGCGCCCCCCCTACCTCCTGGCTGCCTCGGGGACCCCCTGACTTGTTCCCGACTCCAACACCTCTTACATAACCCCAAACTTCCAGAAAGAAACCTAGATCGGGAGTTCCACCGCCGCAAGCCTCTATAGCCACCGAAAACCAATCTAGACCCGTTCCGGCACCCTGCCGGAGGGGGGAATCCCTCTATGGTGGCCATCTTCATCATCCCGGCGCTCTCCATGACGAGGAGGGAGTAGTTCACCCTCGGGGCTGAGGGTATGTACCAGTAGCTATGTGTTTGATCTCTCTCTCTCTCATGTTCTTGATCTGGCACAATCTTGATGTATCACGAGCTTTGCTATTATAGTAGGATCTTATGATGTTTCTCCCCCTCTACTCTCTTGTGATGAATTGAGGTTCCCTTTGAAGTTATCTTATCGTATTGAGTCTTTAAGGATTTGAGAACACTTTATGTATGTCTTGCATGTGCTTATCTGTGGTGACAATGTGATATTCACGTGATCCACTTGATGTATGTTTTGGTGATCAACTTGTGAGTTCTGTGACCTCTTGAACTTATGCATAGGGGTTGGCACACGTTTTCGTCTTGACTCTCTAGTAGAAACTTCGGGGCACGCTTTGAAGTTCTTTGTGTTGGTTGAATAGATTAATCTGAGATTGTGTGATGCATATCGTATAATCATACCCACGGATACTTGAGGTGACATTGGAGTATCTAGGTGACATTAGGGTTTTGGTTGATTTGCGTCTTAAGGTGTTATTCTAGTATGAACTCTAGGATAGATTGAACGGAAAGAATAGCTTCATGTTATTTTACTACGGACTCTTGAATACATCGATCAGAAAGGATAACTTTGAGGTGGTTTCGTACCCTACAATAATCTCTTCGTTTGTTCTCCGCTATTAGTGACTTTGGAGTGACTCTTTGTTGCATGTTGAGGGATAGTTATATGATCTAATTATGTTATTATTGTTGAGAGAACTTGCACTAGTGAAAGTATGAACCCTAGGCCTTGTTTCCACACATTGCAATACCGTTTTCGCTCACTTTTGTCATTAGTTACCTTGCTGTTTTTATATTTTTAGATTACAAAAACCTATATCTACCATCATTATTGCACTTGCATCACCATCTCTTCGCCGAACTAGTGCACCTATACAATTTACCATTGTATTGGGTGCTGGGGACACAAGAGACTCTTTGTTATTTGGTTGCAGGGTTGTTTGACATAGACCATCTTCATCCCACGTCTCCCACGGATTGATAAACCTTAGGTCATCCACTGGAGGGAAATTTGCTACTATCCTACAAACCTCTGCACTTGGAGGCCCAACAACGTCTACAAGAGGAAGGTTGTGTAGTTGACATCAAGCTCTTTTCTGGTGCCGTTGCCGGGGAGGTTAGTGCTTGAAGGTATATCTTTAGATCTTGCAATCGAATCTTTTAGTTTCCTTTGTTATCACTAGTTTAGTTTATAAAATAAAATTAAAAAAAATGGAATTAACGATGCCTCATATGCTTCATCTTTTCAATGTCTTTCGCGAAAATAAGGATTCTGATAATTGTGCTCAAGTGCTAGAAGAAGAATGCATTAGAATGCTTGGCACTAAATATTTGAATGATGAGCATGATTGCAATGTTGTTAGTATGAATTCCTTGAATATCCACGATGCTAATGATATGCAAAGCCACAAGCTTGGGGAAGCTATGTTTGATGAAGATGATATTTTTGTCCCCCAAGTTTTGATGAACAAATTTATTATGATGATATCATGCCTCCTATTTAGGATCATTATATTGATGAAAGTGGATTTGGAGAGGTCATGACATTATTTAGTGATGATTCCACTATTTCGGAAGAGGTTCCAATTGATTTTGAGAACAAAGTTGCTATGATGAATATTGTGATGACTTGTATGCTATTAAGAATAATGATAACCATAAAACTTGTCATCATGATTTTAATTTTCAATTGGATTATGCCTCACATGATAGTTATTTTGTTGAGTTTGCTCCCACTAGTATTCATGAGAAGAAATTCTCTTATGTGGAGAGTAATAAAATTTATATGTTTGGGGATCATGAAAAGAATGCTTTATGTGATGGTTATATTGTTGAATTCATTCATGATGCTACTGAAAATTATTATGAGGGAGGAATGTAAGCTTGTAGGAATTGCAATAATATCAAGTTTCCTCTCTATATGTTGAAAATCTTGAAGCTATGCTTGTTTTGCCTTCCTATGCTAGTTGATTATTGTTCCCATAAGTTGTTTGCTCAAAAAATACCTATGCATAGGAAGTGTGTTATACCTAAATGTGCTAGTAATATCCTTCATGATGCTCTCTTTATGTTTCAATTCTTATCTTTTATGTGAGCATCATTCAAATAATCATGCCTAGCAAGGGGCGTTAAATGATAGCGCTTGTTGGGAGGCAACCCAATTTTATTTTTGTTCTTTGATTTTTTATCCTGTTTAGTAATAAATAATTCATCTAGCCTCTGTTTAGATGTGGTTTTATGTTTTAATAAGTGTTTGTGCCATGTAGAACCTTTGGGAAGACTTGGGTGAAGTCTTTGCGATCTTGCTGTGAAAAACAGAAACTTTTGCGCTCACGAGATTAGCTGCCATTTTTTACTGGAGAGTGCATTTAGGTTGATTCTTTTTGCAAAGGATTAATAGACAAATTCCTCAGGTCCAAAAATTTATTTCTGAATTTGTGGAGTGATAGATGTATTCGAAACATACAGATTACTACATACTGTTCTGTTTTTGATAGATTCTGTTTTCTTTGTGTTGTTTGCTTATTTTGATGAATCTATGAGTAGTATCGAAGGGTATGAACCATAGAGAAGTTGGAATATAGTAGATATTACACCAATATGAATTTATAATGAGTTCACAAAAGTACCAAAAGTGGTGATTTATTTTCTTATACTAACGGAGCTTACGAGTTTTCTGTTATGTTTTGTCTTGTGAAGTTTTCAAGTTTTGGGTAAAGATTCGATGCACTATGGAATAAGGAGTGTCAAGAGCCTAAGCTTGGGGATGCCCAAGGCGCCCCAAGGTAATATTCAAGGACAACCAAGAGCCTAAGCTTGGGGATGCCCGGATGGCATCCCCTCTTTCGTCTTCGTTCATCGGTAACTTTACTTGGAGCTATATTTGTATTCACCACATGATATGTGTTTTGCTTGGAGAGTCATTTTATTTTCTTTTGTTTTGCTTTCTGCTTGAATAATATAACAAGATATGAAATTCTTAAATGTTAGAGAGTATTCACATAGTTGCATAATTATTCGACTACTCATTGATCTTCACTTATATCTTTTGGAGTAGTTTGTCATTTGCTTTAGTGCTTCACTTATATCTTTTTAGAGCACGGTGGTGGTTTTATTTTATAGAAATTATTGATCTCTCATGATTCACTTATATTATTTTGAGAGTCTTTTAGAACATCATGGTAATTTTCTTTGGTTATGAAATTAGTCCTAATATGATGGGCATCCAAGATGGGTATAATAAAAACTTTCATATAGTGTGCATTGAATACTATGAGAAGTTTGATACTTGATGATTGTTTTGAGATATGAAGATGGTGATATTAGATGAAGGAAATATGCCCTAGAGGCAATAATAAAGTTATTATTTATTTCCTTATTTCATGATAAATGTTTATTATTCATGCTAGAATTGTATTAACCGGAAACATAATACATGTGTGAATACATAGACAAAACAAAGTGTCACTAGTATGCCTCTACTTGACTAGCTCGTTAATCAAAGATGGTTATGTTTCCTAACCATGGACAAAGAGTTGTTATTTGATTAACGGGATCACATCATTAGGTGAATGATCTGATTGACATGACCCATTCCATTAGCTTAGCACCCGATAGTTTAGTATGTTGCTATTGCTTTCTTCATGACTTATACATGTTCCTATGACTATGAGATTATGCAACTCCCGTTTGCCGGAGGAACACTTTGTGTGCTACCAAACGTCACAATGTAACTGGGTGATTATAAAGGTGCTCTACAGGTGTCTCCAAAGGTACATGTTGGGTTGGCGTATTTCGAGATTAGGATTTGTCACTCCGATTGTCGGAGAGGTATCTCTGGGCCCTCTCGGTAATGCACATCACTTAAGCCTTGCAAGCATTGCAACTAATGAGTTAGTTGCGAGATGATGTATTACGGAACGAGTAAAGAGACTTACCGGTAACGAGATTGAACTAGGTATTGAGATACCGACGATCGAATCTCGGGCAAGTAACATACCGATGACAAAGGGAACAACGTATGTTGTTATGCGGTCTGACCGATAAAGATCTTTGTAGAATATGTAGGAGCCAATATGGGCATCCAGGTCCCGCTATTGGTTATTGACCGGAGACATGTCTCGGTCATGTCTACATTGTTCTCGAACCCGTAGGGTCCGCACGCTTAAGGTTATGATGACAGTTATATTATGAGTTTATGCATTTTGATGTACCGAAGGTTGTTCGGAGTCCCGGATGTGATCACGGACATGACGAGGAGTCTCGAAATGGTCGAGACATAAAGATTGATATATTGGAAGCCTATGTTTGGATATCGGAAGTGTTCCGAGTGAAATCGGGATTTTACCGGAGTACCGGGAGGTTACCGGAATCCCCCGGGAGATATATAGGCCATAGTGGGCCTTAGTGGAAAAGAGAAGAGGCAGCCCAACATGGGCCGCGCGCCCCTCCCCTCCCTTGGTCCGAATAAGACAAGGAGAGGGGGCCGGCCCCTCTCTCTCCTTTCCCCCCTCCGCGAATCCTATTCCAACTAGGATTGGGGGGGGGGGGAATCCTACTCCCAGAGGGAGTAGGACTCTCCTGGCGCGCCTCTCCATGGCCGGCCGCACCCCCCTCCCTTAGTCCTTTATATACAGAGGCAGGGGCACCCCAGAAACACACAAGTTGATCCACGTGATCATATTCTTAGCCGTGTGCGGTGCCCCCTTCCACCATAGTCCTCGATAATATTGTAGCGGAGTTTAGGCGAAGACCTGCTGCAGTAGTAAATCAAGATCGTCACCACGCCATCGTGTTGACGGAACTCTTCCCCGACACTTTGCTGGATCGGAGTCCGGGGATCGTCATCGAGCTGAACGTGTGCTAAAACTCGGAGGTGCCGTAGTTTCGGTGCTTGATCGGTCGGGCCGTGAAGACGTACGACTACAACAACCAAACGCTTCCGTTGTCGATCTACTAGGTATGTAGATCACACTCTCCCCCTCGTTGCTATGCATCACCATGATCTTGCGTGTGCGTAGGAATTTTTTTGAAATTACTACGTTCCCCAACAGTGGCATCCGAGCCTAGGTTTTATATGTTGATGTTATATGAGTAGAACACAAGTGAGTTGTGGGCGATATAAGTCATACTGCTTACCAGCATGTCATACTTTGGTTCGGCAGTATTGTTGGATGAAGCGGTCCAGACCGACATTACGCGTATGCTTACGCGAGACCGGTTCTCCCGACGTGCTTTGCACAGAGGTGGCTTGCGGGTGACAGTTTCTCCAACTTTAGTTGAACCAAGTGTGGCTACGCCCGGTCCTTGCGAAGGTTAAAACAGCACCAACTTGACAAACTATCGTTGTGGTTTTGATGCGTAGGTAATATTAGTTCTTGCTTAAGCCCGTAGCAGCCACGTAAAACTTGCAACAACAAAGTAGAGGACGTCTAACTTGTTTTTGCAGGGCATGTTGTGATGTGATATGGTCAAGACATGATGCTGAATTTTATTGTATGAGACGATCATGTTTTGTAACCGAGTTATCGGCAACTGGCAGGAGCCATATGGTTGTCGCTTTATTGTATGCAATGCAATCACGATATAATGCTTTACTTTATCACTAAACGGTAGTGATAGTCGTGGAAGCACAAGCTTGGCGAGACGACAACGATGCTATGATGGAGATCAAGGTGTCACGCCGGTGACGATGGTGATCACGATGGTGCTTCGGAGATGGAGATCACAAGCACAAGATGATGATGGCCATATCATATCACTTATATTGATTGCATGTGATGTTTATCTTTTATGCATCTTATCTTGCTTTGATTGACGGTAGCATTATAAGATGATCTCTCACTAATTATCAAGAAGTGTTCTCCCTGAGTATGCACCGTTGCGAAAGTTCTTCGTGCTGAGACACCACGTGATGATCGGGTGTGATAGGCTCTACGTTCAAATACAACGGGTGCAAAACAGTTGCACACGCCGAATACTCAGGTTATACTTGACGAGCCAAGCATATACAGATATGGCCTCGGAACACGGAGACCGAAAGGTCGAGCGTGAATCATATAGTAGATATGATCAACATAGTGATGTTCACCAATGAAACTGCTCCATCTCACGTGATGATCGGACATGGTTTAGTTGATTTGGATCACGTGATCACTTAGAGGATTAGAGGGATGTCTATCTAAGTGGGAGTTCTTAAGTAATATGATTAATTGAACTTAAATTTATCATGAACTTAGTCCTGGTAGTATTTTGCAAATTATGTTGTAGATCAATAGCTCGCGTTATTGCTTTCATATGTTTATTTTGATATGTTCCTAGAGAAAAATTGTGTTGAAAGATGTTAGTAGCAATGATGCGGATTGGATCCGTGATCTGAGGTTTATCCTCATTGCTGCACAGAGGAATTATGTCCTTGATGCACTGCTAGGTGATAGACCTATTGCAGGAGCAGATGCTGACGTTATGAACGTTTGGCTAGCTAAATATGATGACTACTTGATAGTTTAGTGCACCATGCTTAACGGCTTAGAATCGGGACTTCAAAGACGCTTTGAACGTCATGGACCATATGAGATGTTCCAGGAGTTGAAGTTAATATTTCAAGCAAATACCCGAGTTGAGAGATATGAAGTCTCCAACAAGTTCTATAGCTAAAATATGGAGGAGAATCGCTCAACTAGTGAGCATGTGCTCAGATTGTCTGGGTACTACAATCGCTTGAATCAAGTGGGAGTTAATCTTCAGATAAGATAGTGATTGACAAAATTCTCTAGTCACCATCACCAAGTTAGTAGAACTTCGTGATGAACTATAGTATGCAAGGGATGATGAAAACGAATCCCGAGCTTTTCATGATGATGAAATCGATGAAGGTAGAAATCAAGAAAGAGCATCAAGTGTTGATGGTTGACAAGATCACTAGTTTCAAGAAAAGGGCAAAGGGAAGAAGGGGAACTTCAAGAAGAACGGCAAGCAAGTTGCTGCTCAAGTGAAGAAGCCCAAGTCTAGTCCTAAGCCTGAGACTAAGTGCTTCTACTGCAAAGGGACTGGTCACTGGAAGCGGAACTGCCCCAAGTATTTGGCGGATAAGAAGGATGGAAAAGTGAACAAAAGTATATTTGATATACATGTTATTGATGTGTACTTTACTAGTGTTTATGCAACCCCTCAGTATTTGATACTGGATCAGTTGCTAAGAGTAGTAACTCGAAACAGGAGTTGCAGAATAATCAGAGACTAGTTAAGGGTGAAGTAACGATGTGTGTTGGAAGTAGTTCCAAGATTGGTATGATCATCATCGCACACTCCCCTATACTTTCGGGATTAGTGTTGAACCTAAATAAGTGTTATTTGGTTTTTGCGTTGAGCATGAATATGATTTGATCATGTTTATTGCAATACAGTTATTCATTAAAGTCAGAGAATAATTGTTGTTCTGTTTACATGAATAAAACCTTCGATGGTCATACACCCAATGAAACAAGTTCATTGGATCTCGATCGTAGTGATACACATATTCATAATATTGAAACCAAAAGATGCGAAGTTAATAATGATAGTGCAACTTATTTGTGGCACTGCCGTTTAGGTCATATTGGTGTAAAGCGCATGAAGAAACTCCATGCTGATGGGATTTTGGAATCACTTGATTATGAATCACTTGGTGCTTGCGAACCATGCCTTATGGGCAAGATGACTAAAGACTCCGTTCTCTGGAACAATGGAGTGAGCAACTGACTTATTGGAAATAATACATACTGATGTATGCGATCCGATGAGTGTTGAAACTCGCAGCGGGTATCGTTATTTTCTGACCTTCACATATGATTTGAGCAGATATGGGTATATCTGCTTGATGAAACATAAGTCTGAAACATTTGAGAAGTTCAAAGAATTTCAGAGTGAAGTGGAAAATCATCGTGACAAGAAAATAAAAGTTTCTACGATATGATCGCAGAGGTAAAATATTTGAGTTACGAGTTTGGTCTTCAATTAAAACAATGTGAAATAGTTTCACTACTCACGCCACCTGGAACACCATAGTGTAATGGTGTGTCCGAACGTCATAACCGTACTTTATTAGATATAGTGCGACCTATGATGTCTCTTACCGATCTACCACTATCGTTTTGGGGTTATGAATTAGAGACAACTGCATTCACGTTAAATAGGGCACCATCTAAGTCCGTTGAGACGACACAATCTGAACTGTGGTTTGGCAAGAAACCAAAGTTGTCATTTCTTAAAGTTTGGGGTTGTGATGCTTATATGAAAAAGTTTCATCCTAATAAGCTCAAACCCAAATCAGAGAAATATGTCTTCATAGGATACCCAAAGGAGACTGTTGGGTACACCTTCTATCACAAATCCGAAGGCAAGACTTTTGTTGCTAAATTCGGAGTTTTTCTAGAGAAGGAGTTTCTCTCGAAAGAAGTGAGTGGGAGGAAAGTAGAACTTGATGAGGTAACTGTACCTGCTCCCTTATTGGAAAGTAGTTCATCACAGAAATCTGTTCCTGTGACTACTACACCAATTAGTGAGGAAGCTAATGATGATGATCGTGTAACTTCAGATCAAGTTACTACCAAATCTCGTAGGTACACCAGAGTGAGATCCGCACCAGAGTGGTACGGTAATCCTGTTCTGGAAGTCATGTTACTAGACCATGACGAACTTGTGAACTATGAGGAAGCGATGATGAGCCCAGATTCCGCGAAATGGTTTGAGGCCATGAAATCTGAGATATGATCCATGTATGAGAACAAAGTATGGACTTTGGTTAACTTGCCCGATGATCGGCAAGCCATAGAAAATAAATGGATCTTCAAGAGGAAGACGGACGCTGATAGTAGTGTTACTATCTACAAAGCTAGAATTGTCACAAAAAGGTTTTCGACAAGTTCAAGGTGTTGACTATGATGAGATTTTCTCACTCGTATCTATGCTTAAGTCTATCCGAATCATGTTAGCAATTGCCGCATTTTATGAAATCTGGCAAATGGATAAACAAAACTGCATTCCTTAATGGATTTACTAAAGAAGAGTTGTATACGATGCAACTAGAAGGTTTTGTCGATCCTAAAGGTGTTAACTAAATATGCAAGCTCCAGCGATCCATCTATGGACTGGTGCAAGAATCTCGGAGTTGGAATATATGCTTTGATAAGTTGATCAAAGCATATAGTTTTATACAGACTTGCGGTGAAGCCTGTATTTACAAGAAAGTGAGTGGGAGCACTACAACATTTCTGATAAGTATATGTGAATGACATATTGTTGATCGAAAATAATGTAGAATTATTCTGCAAAGCATAAAGGAGTGTTTGAAAGGAGTTTTTCAAAGAAAGACCTCGGTGAAGCTGCTTACATATTGAGTATCAAGATCTATAGAGATAGATCAAGACACTTGATAAGTTTTTTCAATGAGTACATACCTTGACAAGATTTTGAAGTAGTTCAAAATGGAACAGTCAAAGAAAAGGTTTCTTGCCTGTGTTACAAAGTGTGAAGTTGAGTAAGACTCAAAGCCCGACCACGGCAGAAGATAGAAAGAGAATGAAAGTCATTCCCTATGCCTCAGTCATAGGTTCTATAAAGTATGCCATGCTGTATACCAGATCTATTGTATGCCCTACCACTGAGTTTGGCAAGGGAGTACAATAGTGATCTAGGAGTAGATCATTGGACAGCGGTCAAAATTATCCTTAGTGGAATAAGGATATGTTTCTCGATTATGGAAGTGAAAAAAGGTTCGTCGTAAAGGGTTACGCCGATGCAAGTTTTGACACTAATCTAGATGACTCTAAGTCTCGGTCTAGATACATATTGAAAGTGGGAGCAATTAGCTAGAGTAGCTCCATGCAGAGCATTGTTGACATAGAAATTTGCAAAATACATGCGGATCTGAATTTGGCAGACCCGTTGACTAAGATTCTCTCACAAGCAAAACATGATCACACCTTAGTACTCCTTGGGTGTTAGCGATGTGAACTAGATTACTGAATCTAGTAAACCCTTTGGGTGTTGGTCACATGGCGATGTGAAGTATGGGTGTTAATCACATGATGATGTGAACTATCGATGTTAACCACATGGTGATGTGATCTAGATTATTGACTCTAGTGCAAGTGGGAGACTGAAGGAAATATGCCCTAGAGGTAATAATAAAGTTATTATTTATTTCCTTATTTCATGATAAATGTTTATTATTCATGCTAGAATTGTATTAACCGGAAACATAATACATGTGTGAATACATAGACAAAACAAAGTGTCACTAGTATGCCTCTACTTGACTAGCTCGTTAATCAAAGATGGTTATGTTTCCTAACCATGGACAAAGAGTTGTTATTTGATTAACGGGATCACATCATTAGGTGAATGATCTGATTGACATGACCCATTCCATTAGCTTAGCACCCGATCGTTTAGTATGTTGCTATTGCTTTCTTCATGACTTATACATGTTCCTATGACTATGAGATTATGCAACTCCCGTTTGCCGGAGGAACACTTTGTGTGCTACCAAACTTCACAACGTAACTGGGTGATTATAAAGGTTCTCTACAGGTGTCTCCAAAGGTACATGTTGGGTCGGCGTATTTCGAGATTAGGATTTGTCACTCCGATTGTCGGAGAGGTATCTCTGGGCCCTCTCGGTAATGCACATCACTTAAGCCTTGCAAGCATTGCAACTAATGAGTTAGTTGCGAGATGATGTATTATGGAACGAGTAAAGAGACTTGCCGGTAACGAGATTGAACTAGGTATTGAGATACCGACGATCGAATCTCGGGCAAGTAACATACCGATGACAAAGGGAACAACGTATGTTGTTATGCGGTCTGACCGATAAAGATCTTCGTAGAATATGTAGGAGCCAATATGAGCATCCAGGTCCCGCTATTGGTTATTGACCGGAGACATGTCTTGGTCATGTCTACATTGTTCTCGAACCCGTAGGGTCCTCACGCTTAAGGTTACGATGACAGTTATATTATGAGTTTATGCATTTTGATGTACCGAAGGTTGTTTGGAGTCCCGGATGTGATCACAGACATGACGAGGAGTCTCGAAATGGTCGAGACATAAAGATTGATATATTGGAAGCCTATGTTTGGATATCGGAAGTGTTCCGAGTGAAATCGGGATTTTACCGGAGTACCGGGAGGTTACCGGAACCCCCCGGGAGATATATGGGCCATAGTGGGCCTTAGTGGAAAAGAGAAGAGGCAGCCCAACATGGGCCGCGCGCCCCTCCCCTCCCTTGGTCCGAATAGGACAAGGAGAGGGGGCTGGCCCCTCTCTCTCCTTTCCCCCTCCGCGAATCCTATTCCAACTAGGATTCGGGGGGGGGGGGAATCCTACTCCCAGAGGGAGTAGGACTCTCCTGGCGCGCCTCTCCATGGCTGGCCGCACCCCCCTCCCTTAGTCCTTTATATACGGAGGCAGGGGCACCCCAGAAACACACAAGTTGATCCACGTGATCATATTCTTAGCCGTGTGCGGTTCCCCCTTCCACCATAGTCCTCAATAATATTGTAGCGGATTTTAGGTGAAGCCCTGCTGTAGTAGTACATCAAGATCGTCACCACGCTGTCGTGCTGACGGAACTCTTCCCCGACACTTTGCTGGATCGGAGTCCGGGGATCGTCATCGAGCTGAACGTGTGCTAAAACTCGGAGGTGCCGTAGTTTCGGTGCTTGATCGGTAGGGCCGTGAAGACGTACGACTACATCAACCAAACGCTTCCGTTGTCGATCTACTAGGTATGTAGATCACACTCTCCCCCTCGTTGCTATGCATCACCATGATCTTGCGTGTGCGTAGGAAATTTTTTGAAATTACTACGTTCCCCAACATTAGAGTCATGCTAGTTGAGTAGCTATCAATTTGAGAGATACTTGTGTTGAAGTTTGTGATTCCCGTAGCATGCTCGTATGGTGAACCGTTATGTGATGAAGTCAGAGCATGATTTATTTATTGATTCTCTTCCTTATGAGTGGCGGTAGGGGATGAGTGATGGTCTTTTCCTACCAATCTATCCCCCTAGGAGCATGCGCGTAGTGCTTGGCTTTTGATGACTTGTAGATTTTTGCAATAAGTATGTGAATTATTTATGACTAATGCTGAGTCCATGGATTATACGCACTCTCACCCTTCCAGCATTGCTAGCCTCTAGTACAGTGCAACTTTCGCCGGTACCATAAACCCACCATTTACCTTCCTCAAAACAGCCACCATACCTACCTATTATGGCATTCCCATAGCCATTCCGAGATATATTGCCATGCAACTTTCCACCGTTCCATTTATTATGACACGCTCCATCATTGTCATATTGCTTTGCATGATCATATAGTTGACATCGTATTTGTGGCAAAGCCACCGTTCATAATTCTTTCATACATGTCACTCTTGATTCATTGCACATCCCGGTACACCACCGGAGGCATTCATATAGAGTCATATTTTTTTTCTAAATATTGATTTGTAATTCTTGAGTTGTAAATAAATAAAAGTGTGATTGTCATCATTATTAGAGCATTGTCCCATGTGAGGAAATGATGATGGAGACTATGATTCCCCCAAAAGTCGGGATGAGACTCCGGACGAAAAATAAAAAAGAGAAAAAGAGGCAATAAAAAAGAGAAGGCCAAAAAACAAAAAAAACAAAAAAAATGAGAGAAAAAGAGAGAAGGGGCAATGCTACTATCCTTTTACCTCACTTGTGCTTCAAAGTAGCACCATGATCTTCATGATAGAGAGTCTCCTATGTTGTAACTTTCATATACTACTAGGAAACTTTCATTATAGAACTTGGCTTGTTTATTCCAATGATGGGCTTCCTCAAAATGCCCTAGGTCTTCATGAGAAAGCGAGTTGGATGCACACCCACTTAGTTTCTTTTGTTGAGCTTTCATACATTTATAGCTCTAGTGCATCCATTGCATGGCAATCCCTACTCACTCACATTAATATCTATTGATGGGCATCTCCATAGCCTGTTGATATGCCTAGTTGATGTAAGACTATCTTCTCCATTTTGTCTTCTCCAAAACCACCATTCTATTCCACCTATAGTGCTATGTCCATGGCTCACGCTCATGTATTGCGTGAAGATTGAAAAAGTTTGAGAACATCAAAAGTATGAAACAATTGCTTGGCTAATCATTCGGGGTTGTGCATGATTTTAATATTTTGTGTCATGAAGATAGAGCATAGCCAGACTATATGATTTTGTAGGGATATCTTTCTTTGGCCATGTTATTTTGAGAAGACATGGTTACTTTGTTAGTATGCTTGAAGTATTATTATTGTTATGTCAATATTAAACTTTTGTCTTGAATCTTATGGATCTGAATATTCTTGTCACAATAAAAAGGATTACATAGATAAATATGTTAGGTAGCATTCCACATCAAAAATTCTGTTTTTATCATTTACCTACTCAAGGACGAGCGGGAATTAAGCTTGGGGATGCTTGATACGTCTCCAACGTATCTATAATTTTTTATCGTTCTATGCTATTATATTGTCAACATTGGATGTTTTATATGCATTTATAAGCTATTTTATATGATTTTTGGTACTAACCAATTAACCTAGAGCCCAGTGCCAGTTTCTGTTTTTTCCTTGTTTTTGAGTATCGTAGAAAAGGAAAACCAAACGGAGTCCAATTGACCTGAAATTTCACGAAGATCATTTTTGGACCAGAAGAAGCCCACGGAGTACCTGAGATAGGCCAGAAGAGTCAAGAGGCCACCACGAGGGTGGGGGCGCGCCCTACCCCCTAGGCGCGTCCCCCAACCTCATGGCTGCCTCGGGGACCCCCCTGACTTGTTCCTGAATCCAACACCTCTTATATAACCCCAAACTTCCAGAAAGAAACCTAGATCGGGAGTTCCACCGCCGCAAGCCTCTGTAGCCACCGAAAACCAATCTAGACTCGTTCCGGCACCTTGCCAGAGGGGGGAATCCCTCTCCGATGGCCATCTTCATCATCCCAGCGCTCTCCATGATGAGGACGGAGTAGTTCACCCTCGGGGCTGAGGGTATGTATCAGTAGCTATGTGTTTGATCTCTCTCTCTTGTGTTCTTGATTTGGCATGATCTTGATGTATAGCGAGCTTTGCTATTATAGTTGGATCTTATGATGTTTCTCCCCCTCTACTCTCTTGTGATGAATTTAGTGTTCCCTTTGAAGTTATCTTATCGGATTGAGACTTTAAGGATTTGAGAACACTTCATGTATGTCTTGCATGTGTTTATCTGTGGTGACAATGGGATATTCACGTGATCCACTTAATGTATGTTTTGGTGATCAACTTGCGAGTTTCGTGACCTCGTGAACATATGCATAGGGGTTGGCACACGTTTTCATCTTGACTGTCCGGTAGAAATTTTGGGGCACTCTTTGAAGTTCTTTGTGTTGGTTGAATAGATGAATCTGAGATTGTGTGATGCATATCGTATAATCATACCCACGAATACTTGAGGTAACATTGATGCATATCTAGGATAGATTGAACGGAAAGAATAGCTTCATGTTATTTTACTATGGACTCTTGAATACATCGATCAGAAAGGATAACTTTGAGGTGGTTTCGTACCCTACAATAATCTCTTTGTTTGTTCTCCGCTATTAGTGACTTTGGAGTGACTCTTTGTTGCATGTTGAGGGATAGTTATATGATCCAATTATGTTATTATTGTTGAGAGAACTTTCACTAGTGAAAGTATGAACCCTAGGCCTTGTTTCCACACATTGCAATACCATTTTCGCTCACTTTTGTCATTAGTTACCTTGCTTTTTTATATTTTCATATTAGAAAAACCTATATCTACCATCATTATTGCACTTGCATCACCATCTCTTCGCCGAACTAGTGCACCTATACAATTTACCATTGTATTGGGTGCTGGGGACACAAGAGACTCTTTGTTATTTGGTTGCAGGGTTGTTTGACATAGACCATCTTCATCCCATGCCTCCCACGGATTGATAAACCTTAGGTCATCCACTGGAGGGAAATTTGCTACTATCCTACAAACCTCTGCACTTGGAGGCCCAACAACTTCTACGAGAGGAAGGTTGTGTAGTAGACATCAAGGTCGAGGGGAGGGTGGGCGGTGGAGGAAGGGGTCTGGGCTGGTGGTCACTGGTAGTTCGAGAATGATCGTCAACAGTGAATGGCGGGAGGTAGACGAAGGCCATCTGCCCGTTCCTTGTAGATCAGACGGTTCATAAAAAAATTGACTAGCATATTTATTTTCAGTCGACTGTTATTTTGATAGGACCACATGTGGTGGTGTGCTAGAGGAGTACCTGCATTTCCCAACCACCCCTGTGCTCATATATTACAAAATCATACGGAGTAGAATCTAATTTTGTTTGTCATGCAATGTTGTAGAGCTATCATATGTCTCCTATCATTTATTTTTCAGCCACCTGCTATCTGCTACTTTTACAGTGCACTAGTTCTACACACACTTCACCCATATTCTCAATATTGTTTTTTATGCATGGGTATTTCAGCCTTTGTCAACTGGTTGATAGAAGCACGAAATAAAATAGAGAAGTCGCTCCAGATTTCTTCGTGCTTAGGCAAGACACATTTCGGTGCTATAAAGGGTGAAGTGTCAGCAGATGGAGATGGTAAACGTAGCTCTAGAGTTGATGATCTCGCTCGCCATGAACCACGATCCTAGGTGCTTGCTTTAACTTCGCGGTGGCATATGTGGTTGCATGTTGCATATGGTGTCTAGCTTGTATTCGAAAGGCCGATGTCGGTCTTTACTAAGATAAGGAAAGAAATTTTTTACATGAACCACCATCCCGAGAGCACCAGAAGCCAAATAGCTAGTCAGGGCACTGGCCGAGCTAGTGACAAGCCCAGCACAGACATGCATCACCCGCAAGCGAACTAAAAAACCACGATGGCGGCGAAGCAGCCCACCTCCCACCAGGCTCCCAGGTCCTTGATGATCATGCTCACCACTCCAGTCGGGTGTCTAGCTTGTATTGCTTCCAATTTGGTTAAATTGCATCTTCTTAGCTTACACATTATACCTTTGAATATGACATGTCTTCCTGTTTTTGGTACATACTACTACATCTGTCTATTACCCATGTTCTTACATCAAACTAATGTTCTTGTCTATCTCTCATCAATCACTTATGATGAGACAGTTAGGCTTGTGGACTGCTATAAGAAAAGATCCTCTTTTAAAGAATGCAGTGTCAGCCTCCCCACATGATTCCCAAGAAAAAGCAATGCTAGATGAAGATAGTCAACGTAGCTCTATAGTTGATGACCGCATTTCCCCTACACCACCATCGCAGGTGCTTGCTCTAACTTGGCAGCATGATCTATGGTTGCATGTTGCATATAGTGTCCAGATTGTTGTAGCGACCCGACCTCAGACGGTCAAGCCTCCGTGTATCCGTGCAATCCCTAGATCAGTGTGCTGGCATACACAGTACATCAATGTATATATCAAAGTGCAATCACATGTATAAATAACGTAAAATGATATATAACTTATAAGTCTCAGCGGAAGCAATCAACGGGTGTGGAGTCCCATCAATGCCATCGGCAAGTTGAGTGTAGACCATAACCCAACAACGAAACTCACTCATCATATAAATATCTGGAACATGAGACGTTGCAGCCGTCTAGGTAAGTACATTGAATGTACCGGCAAGATCGCTGTAAGAAGAACAGATGATAAACTATACTATATGCAATATGGCTTTGTGGCTCTGTATCTGAGTTTTGTTTGCGTAAAATCTAGTTTTATTTTCCCTACATCAAAGTAATATTAGAAGTCTATGCTATGGAGTTTTCTATCATGACATGGTTCCGCCAACCGATGTCTCATAGCCCACAATTAAGTTATCAGTCCGGTGTTGAGAGTTCCAAGATAGATCCAAGTCTAGAGGCTCAAATTGTCCGTAACCGGAGACACGGCTAATCGATTAGGTTTTAACCCACTACGGAGGTTTGTACACTTTACCCGCAAGATTTGATCCCTCTTTTTACGTTCTCGCACTTCAGAGTGTTTAAGAACAAGATGACCGAAACATGGTCTTCCGAAGAGTTTCTCTGACCACTATCCAGTGCTCATCCAATCCTACTGTAGTTCTACATCTACTAGCACCGTCCCAGCCAGAGTCACAACTAAGGTCAACCAAGCCAGAGCCCATAGTGACTTGCGGTTGCACAGGTAAGCTTTCGGGCATGAAGTATTCTTCCGTCTCTTTGATTCTGGGAGAAGCTTTCTGCAAGATGTCATGGCGCTTCTCCATGCATCCTGGCCATCCATCAGTTGCTCCAGGGTGCCCATCAAATCCATCCTTCACCCAGTAGTGTGTATTGAATTCTTGTCTCAAGTCTTGAAGTCTTGAGGTCCTAAAGATGCAGTCCTTGCAGATGCCATCATGAATTTGTCGCCATTGACGTAGAGTTCTCCATTCTCACACCACTCTCGAGCACTCATACCAACCCCGTCTACTATAGCGTAGCATTAAAATAAATAATGTCCCAGGCTTGGTCACAGGGTGATGGGTTCCTACCTCATGCATACTAAATGCAATAAAAACATAGGTATGAAAAGCATGGTCAAAGTGAACTTGCCTGGTAAGTTGATGAAGATAATAACGTTCTTAGAAAACTTGATAACGATATTATTCGCACTCCGGATAATCTATCACAAACAGTTATAATAACACATCAGCAATCACTCAAAAAAACAAGTAAAAGACTTATGGACTCAAAAAGAACCAAATCAAGCTTACTATACAAAGACATTTTAATTGTATGAAAATCATGTGATCGTGGTTCTAGAGGATAGTATGGATCTAAGGCTTCAATTTGCAAAAAGGATCAAATCAAACGGAATCATAGATTGAAAGTTATGGCCTAACAAAGTTGAAGTTTGAATCTAGTCAAATCTGAATTTGAAAGTGATAAAAAATATAACTTGATAGGATCACTGGATAGATGGGATCATGATGAACAATTTGGCGTTGGTTTCAAAAACACGGAGCTCCGGTTCAAAAGTTACAATCGAATGAAGGTTTGAACTAGATTTGAAGTTGAATAAATTTGATTTGCTCAATCTCCAAAATCCACTTTTTATTGGAAAGTATATGCCACAAGGAGTATTTTGCAAAAAGAACCGCTTAAATCGGAGTTACGGATAAAAAGTTGGAGGGTTTTGAAGTTCGGGCTGTTCTGAGAAAAAACAGGGACTAATCCATGCAAACTTTATTTGCATCTGGATCCCTGGACACATGGTGCAAAGGTACTCGGCTACACCTGTTCACTGCAGTTCTAAACTAGCGGACGGCCACAATATAGCACATACCGGTTCAAGATAAAAAAAACAAAGGCTAGATCTAATCTGGACCATCTACTTTGGAGCGGACGGACGGGGGGACGGGCAGCTCCGGTTCAAAAGTTACAATCGAATGAAGGTTTGAACTAGATTTGAAGTTGAATAAGTTTGATTTGCTCAATCTCCAAAATCCACTTTTTATTGGAAAGTATATGTCATAAGGAGTATTTTTCAAAAAGAACCGCTTAAATCTGAGTTACGGATAAAAAGTTGGAGGGTTTTGAAGTTCTCGGGCTGTTTTGAAAAAAAAACAGGGACTAATCCATGGAAAATTTATTTGCATCTGGGTCCCTGGACACACGGCGCAAAGCTACTGGGCTACACCTGTTCACTGCAGTGCTAAACTAGCGGACGGCCACAATATAGCGCATATCGGTTCAAGATAAAAAAACAAAGGCTAGATCTAATCTGGACCATCTACATTGGATCGGACGGATGGGGAGCGGGAGGCAATGGCTTATAGTGGGCGGCGGCTGGCGGCAGAGTCGAAGAAGGAAGTGGCGCGACGGCTCTGTCCATTGCAGCGACGGTCCTGGAGGTCCTCAGGTGCAGTAGGAGGATTACGGGGTCTGGTGCGTCGTGGAGATGGCAGTGGTGGCGTTGGCGGCGTTGGGTGATTCCTGTGGTGATGAGGAAGAGCGGCTGGAGCAGGGGGCTATGACGGCGAGATCCAAGAGATGTCGGGAGCCGGCTCAGTTTTCAATCTGCGCGAGAAGTAGGATCGGAGAGGTGCATAATTGAGAGGGAAGAAGAAACATCGAGATAAGGGTGCTCGGAAAGCGCTTGTTGCCTTGGAAACATCCAGCGAAAGCTTCAGGTGCGATGTACTCTAGCGAATTCGAATCGGGCGCTCTAGGGCATGGGGAAATAAAGTTTCCCGAAAATCAGATGAGGAGGAGGAGGGCAATATTTATAGGGAGTCGGTCTTGCGTGAGGGGCAACAGACGGATCGAATTGAGAGGATTTGCATCGGGATATTGTTCCCGTGATGAACACGAAAGAAAATGACAAAGGATGGGTATGACATGTGGGGCCCATGAGTCAGCGCTGGAGGGGAGAGGGAGAGGGGTGCGGTCGAGCGATGGGAAGCCGTTTCGGCGTGCGGCTAAGCCAGCTGGGCCGTGGGGATGGAGATGGGCCTCGCAGGCAGAAGGCCTTCGGCCATTTTTGTTTTAAAAAAACACAGACAAAACAAACTAAAATACACAAAAAATAAATGGAACTTTATATAGACATATTATATATCAAAAAAATCATAAAAAGAAATCCTAAAACATGAACATATTTCTAGAGGCAAATAAAATACACAAAAATTCATGAAAGTCAAACAGTGTTGCTGTTGAAATAAAACCCAATAAAAATCATTTTTAAAATACCAAAATTACTTCAAATTTATTTTTCTCCTCTTTTCTACTGTAGGGAATAATTTTACCATAATTTCCATATATTTTATTTTTTGGAGCAAAATAATTTGAATAAATACCAAAATAACTCATAAGTGGTTTTGAATTTGAATTTCAAACCACTTTCAATTTGATTCTTTTAACTTCCAACTCGTATTTCATATAATTTGAAGAAATAATTTTATCTTATCTCATGAAAATCATTAAGTTTCCTAAAGTTTCTAAATTTGAAATATTCCCGAATTGAATTCAAATCTTTTCAAACCCCATTTCATTTCTTTAAATGGAAGAAGTCATATCATGTTAAACCTAGGGTTTTGTGATGAAATGAATTTGAATTCATTGGAGATCAAAAGTAAAGATGAAAGTTTTGGGAAATTCATTTCATTCCCTCTCATTCAACTTTTAAAAAGTTTCAATTTCCACTCAAATTCACACAGTCATTCACAAAACAATAAAAGAAACAACCACTATTATTTATTTAATATAACATTCCAAAATTTAGAATTTGGGGTTGTTACAATTGTAATTCTTCCAATCTGGTTAAATTGCATGTGCTATTCTTCTTAGTTTATACATTATACCTGCTAATGTGACATGCCTTCCTATTTTTGGTACATATAACATCTGTCTATTTAGCGTGTCCTTACATAAAACTACTGTTTTTTTGTATCCCGCATCAATCAATTCTGATATTGGTTGCATCTTTCATATGATTTATAGCATGCACTACTTCTAATTTGTTGAAACGCCATTTATGATGGGACGCTTTTAACTTGGCAGAGTCATATTGGTTACATCTTTCATGTCATTTCTAGCTTACATCGCTTCTAATTTTTTGAAATGGCTTCTGCTTAGTTTACACAAATAGTTGTGGATATGCCATGCCATCCTGTTTTTCGTACATATTCCATCCTCGCATCATGTGTTTGCCTTATATCAAAGTAGTGATTGTTAGTATCATGCATGAATGAGTTATGAAGAGAGAATTTTATTGCTTTTTCTTGTCGGTTTTACTTGACAATGCAAAGTCAATAAAGCGGAAGGAAATTAGCAAGGCAGTTGATAAAGGTGCTCCTTCCAAACAACTGAAATGGAGGGCCTCTACAGATTCTTCTCCGCCATCCCCCCAAGAAGATTTGCAAGAAAACACATGCATAGACACTCAACGTAGATGTGTTGATTATGAGTAAGTCTCCCCTAGTCCACCATCACAGGTGCTCCCTCTAACTTGGCACTGTTATATGTGGTTGCATGTTATGTATGATGATGTCTAGCTTGTATTTCTTCTAATTTTGTAGAATTTCACCTGCTTACTTTACACATTATACTTGTGAATAAGACACGTGTTCCTGTTTCTAGAACATACAATATCTGTCTACCACACCATCTTCTTACATCAAAGTACTACTATTGTGTAACCTGCAACAATCACTTATCATAAGATACATTTAACTTGGGAGTGTGATATAGGTTACATCTCGTATTCTTTTCTAGCTTGTACTAGTTCTAAGTTGTTGAAATGCCACTTATGATGAGACAGTTTTAACTTGGTAGATTTATATTCATTGCATCTTTCATATGGTGTCTAGCTTTCATTGCTTCTAATTTGTTGAAATGCCTTCTGCTTAGTTTACAAATCATAGTTGTGAATATGCAAAGCTGTCTTTTTTTCTTACACATTCAATCATCCTATCAGGCAGTCGCTTTACATTAAAGTAGTGCTCATCAGCATCTTGCATCAATGAGTTCTGAAAAGCGAATTTTTATTCATTTTTCTTTTGGGTTTGACTTGAGAAGGCAATAAAATTAAGTAAGAGGAAGGAAAAAATTAAGGCAGGGACTGACGACACTCTTCCGACGAAACTGGCATCTTAGGTGCTTTCTCTAGCTTGACAGCATGATATTGTCTTGCATGTTGTATAGTGTGTAGCTTGTATTGCCTGTAATTTGATTAAATTACTTCTGCTTAGTTTACACAAATAGTTGTGAATATGCCATGTCGTCCTGTTTTTCGTACATATTCCATCCTAGTATCATGTGTTTGCCTTACATCAAGGTAGTGATTGTTTGTATCATGCATGAATGAGTTCTGAAGAGTGAATTTTATTGCTTTTTCTTGCCGGTTTTACTTGACAATGCAAAATCAATAAAGAAGAAGGAAATTAGCAAGGCAGTGGATAAAGGTGCTCCTTCCAAAAAACTAAAATAGAGGGCCCCTACAGATTCTACTCCGCCAACCCCCGAACAAGAATTGCAACACAACACATGCATAGACACTCAATGTAGCTGTGTTGATGATGAGCATGTCTCCCCTAGTCCACCATCATAGGTGCTCCCTCTAACTTGGCACTGTTATATGTGGTTGCATGTTATGTATGATGTCTAGCTTGTATTTCTTCTAATTTTGTTGAATTCCATCTGCTTACTTTACACATTATACTTGTGAATAAGACACGTGTTCCTGTTTCTAGAACATACAATATCTATCTATCACACCATGTTCTTGCATCAAAGTACTACTGTTGTGTAACCTGCAACAATCACTTTTCACAGTACACGTTTAACTTGGGAGTCTGATATAGTTTACATCTCGCATTATTTTCTAGCTTGTACTACTTCTAATTTGTTGAAATGCCACTTATGACGAGACAGTTTTAACTTGGTAGAGTGATATTCGTTGCATCTTTCATATGGCGTCTAGCTTTCATTGCTTCTAACTTGTTGAAATGCCTTTTGCTTAGTTTACACATCACAACTGTGAATATGCAATGGCACTAATGACGAGAGACCTTTAACTTGGTAGTGTGATGTTGTTTGCATCTTGTATATGATTATTTCTTGTACTGCTTCACATTTGTTTAAATGTCAGTTATGACGAGACACTGTTAACTTGGTACAACGATATTTGTAGCATCTTTCATATGGTGTCTACCTTCCATTGCATTGCTTCTAATTCATTAAAATGCCTTCTGCTTAGTTTACACATCATAGTTCTGATTATCTCATGCCATCTGTTTTTTGTACATATTACATCCTCCTATCATGCGGTTGTCTAACATCAAAGTTCAGTTCGTGTGTATCACGCATCAATTTGTTCTGAAGAACTAAATTTTTATTCCTTTTTCTTGTCGGCTTGACTTGACATGGCACAGATAAAGAGGAAGGAACACAGAATGGCAGGGGATGGTGTTAGTCCTTAGGACGCACGGAAATGGAAGCAGAAGAATTATGCAGATTCTGCTGGTACTGATGGTGCAATAGAAGATCAAAGTCGACCGGAAAATTGTACAAACATGGTATCCCGTGCTACACCATTCGCAAAACAATCCAAATAGAAACTAATAGCTACCACCAAACAAGCAGCGACAACCCTAGTTGTTGCAACACCTTCCACAATACCAATAGTTGCACGAGTTACTCGTTTGTCAACTCAGCTAGCGGCAAGTTCCCAAGCTCCCTTGCCACCTGACACTACTTCCGAAGCACTCTTGACACAAGACGAGTTGGCAAGATCAGATGAACCTTGTGAGATTCAATAGCAAGAAGGTAGTTGCTGGAGTCAAGTTACAGTTGCATGCTTCTTTATATGTAGTCTCACAGTTTGATGTACACTAACACTTCCTATGTTCATTGTTGGAGTAGCACCTAGGCGCAAGAGGAAATAGACATCAGGGATAATGCTCGATAGGTTAACTAAATCTAGAGGATGAAGAATAGAGATCCATTTTGAGGCTGGTTTAAAAATGCCACGTGATGCTACAGAGTCAGCCAAGTTAGTATCAGAGGCAGCGGTTTCCGTTAGGTGTCATGCACGTATCCTCCCAACATGGATTCAGTATAGGAATGACAAAGATGAAACCCAGTTCAACACCTTCCTCGACCATTTATCTGTAAGTATGGTTATGTATGGAAATTAGTAATATCGTCTGGCTCTGTCCCATACTTTCTAGGTTGCTGGTAATGAGACTCCCATAATTTTCAACAGATGAGGTTCAAGTTGGATAGCCAAGATGATGCAACCAAACAAGCATGCACCCATGTTTTCAAGTCCGCTCTGCGACAGTATCCATATAACTTGAGGAAAACTCACTTTGAAGTCAAGGCTAATAGTGAACTTGCCCAAACATCTCCAGTGGAAAATATATCGGATGAAGAATGGAGAGGCCTCGTTAAACACGGGTCTGATCCAAGGTATCAAGTATGTTATATATATGTGATCAGATCACATGTTGAACTCCTATTTACGCATGTGCCTCACAAATCTATCTTCTTGTAGGTGAATTATTCAAAGAACAAGGCCAACCGTACGAAAGTGAAATTCCAACAAACGACAAGATTTCATAGCTATATTGCACACTGCGAGGCTCTTGTAATTAGCTACTGTTTCACTCTTTTCGTTGTGCCATATTATCAAATCTATATTGAGTTGTTCCAAATGCATAGGAAAGCCCGCAAGGACCAAAAAGTACCTAAACCAAATGTTGTGGAAATCTTCAAGGACTGTCACACCAGCAAGACGAAGGGTATGACTCCACCAGTCAAAGCCGCTATTGTAAGCCCTTAATCCTCATGCCTTTTAACTACTACTTACTCTTACTTGTGCATTGAACTGCACAGTTTGCAGCCAATGTCTATTACTATTTTCAATTTTATACACAATTGTCTTAGCGTATCATTGCACCTTACAAGGTTTAAAAGAGAGTGATGTTCCTTTGATCTTGATTTGTAATCTAGTTCCATGCTGGACTTGTCTACACAACGTTACAATTGCATGTTTGTCTGTTCTCAGTTGTTTTGTGATATGAATGATGTCATAATATGCTTACCATATTATAAACTTTCTCTCTTTATCCTTAGCTATCAATACAAGGTGAAGAAATAGACAATACATTAGCCATGGTACATGGTCATATTTTTGGAACCTAGTTTTATTATGTACTTTGCAGTAAAATACAACTAATATTTCACACGGGTTCACCAGAATAAGTTCTGTATATAGACCAAAGCTATTTCGTTTGGTTTTGCTGCCTCATTAATATCTTCTGTTCTGGTACTACTAATGTAAAAACTCAACTTTTCAGAAAGCTATGGAACAAATGGTGGAACCGCCACCTTCTGAAGGTGAAGAGGCAACTATAACCGCAATGTCACCTCTTGTTGAAGTGGGTCAGTACCTCTCCACTAACAGTTCCAAAAGCACGTTCTTACATAATAATGGGTTGGTTGTTAAGGCAGTCTCGTCCAAAATGCCTCATGATCGATATATGCAAGCTCTAAACAATGTTATATCTACGCTCCAGACACAAGTCCATTCCCAAACAGAGAACCTTTGTGAAACAAGGACAGCCATTGTTTGATGTCGTCAAGATATGCATGGTTTTGAAACCAGACTATCAGACATTTGCTATGTTGTTCAGGAGCCTATGATAAATGAAGGCGAATGTTATGGTGCTACATCGGACAATACAACATGAAAACATAACGGTCAAGTCAAATGAACTGAGCTTCTGAACTTCTAGTGGTGCATTTATCTGCTGGACTGCTAACTTTTATGCCAACCTTCCTTTTGTTTTATGGTTGTAATTTGTTTTGTTGCAATACAAAATTTGTTCTTAGCGTGCAAAGACCGGCTCAAGAAAACAGCAAGCCATTTTTGTATAGTGTAGGGTGTTCCCTATATTTGCACTGGTGGTGAACTTTGATGCCCAGTGGATGTAATCTATGCAATCGCCTTAATAGCCTAGTGTTAGTTTCTAGCTTATTTATTTCCCTAGTCTTCTTTTTCCTTGGTTTGCTAGTGGCCGCAACAACCATGGGCCATATACAGACCGTGGTAACCTTGAGCCTACTACGGGCCGTAGGATCCATGGGCCTCCTACGGGTCATCGGATAAATGGGCCTCCAACGAGCCGTACAATCATTGGGCCTCGGGCCGTCAGATAAATGGGCCCACATGGGCCAGCACGGTAATGGGCCGTAAACAGGCTGGAAGATAGCAAAGACTTAATTCTGTCACAGGCATACCAGGTCGTTAATGGGCCAGAATATAGGACAGGCTAGAAACGGCGCAACAAGTTAACAGGCCACAAACAGGCTGATTCTAACCATGGGACGAATTTGGCCCAATAGGGGAACAAGCCAGTAACGGGCCAGAAGTAATCTAGGGCCGAAAAGGAGCCCAAGAATGTATGGGCCATCAGTAGGCCAAAAGCTAACACGGGATGGAAATGGCCCATGTGAATCATGGGCCGTTACTAGGCATAACGAAATTTACTATTTATTATGGGTCAGAGTCACCGTCGCCCATTAGAGGGCCTAAAGATATGAAAGGCCTCGTATGGGCCAAAAGACATCATGGGCCATACATGGGCCAAAAATGAAACGGGCTGGTATTATACTGGACGACCCACATCACGCTGTTGGGCCAATTTTGGGAACGCCATAACGGGTCGTGAGTTACTGGGTCGTAAAATGTGCAATATGCGAATAGACCATTAACAGGCTTTTCATGGGCTGGCCAGCTAGCTTTTAACCAAGTCAAACGGGTCGGCCTTTGTAAGCTAAATGGCCTGGTGTTAGGCCAACACATGTGTTGACATATGATAGGCACCTATCTGACCCAATGACGAGCTAACATGTGTTTCCTCCAGCCAATGAGAATTTTACACGTGGAAAATCGCCATTGGTAGTTGTTGTTAACAGGTTATTGGATCCAAAGAAGGACTCGATAGCTTAACAGCGACCCGTTACGGTGAATGCCACGTTTCGGTTACCCTTGATGAAAGCACTTCCATGATGCGTCATTTATCATCATGGAGGTGAACACTTATGTGATGATAGTTTTGGTATTGTCATGCAACACTTCTATGATAGCACAGGTACGACTATCTTGATTCTTTCATAAAATTGTCATGGATGTACATGCATGACAGAAAACATGACCTACTGTAACAAACACGTATCATCACAGAAGTGCATTTTTGTAGTGGATGGAGACCTATCTAAGGACGACGGCTCCGACTCTAGCTAAGTGCCAGCAGCACCATCATCCACAGCTGAGCGCCAACAGCACCATCATTTGGCCTGTCGGAGTGCTCCATTGTAGGATCGAAAGTAGGTATAGAGGTGGGGTGATTAGACTACTTGACCAAATAGTAGTTATATGTTGTTATGAATTACCAAAACAACTGAGGGATTAGTTGCACTTCAATCTCCCCCTTTTTGGTAATTGATGACAACATATAGATCAAAGCTTTTACAAATGATAATATGAATGAAATACATCGTCGCTTTGAGAAGTATGTGATAAGAAAGAGCTCCCCTAAATTTGTGCATTATTTAAAATTTGATTTCGGATGCAAATGCACAATCCATTAGGATCATGGGTCACTCTTCCATGTCACATACATCTTGGTGGAGCGCTCAAAATGATAAGATTTAAATAACATGCACTCATCACCAAGGGTAAAAGTGATTGATCATACATAAGTTCATGAATATAAGCAAGCAACCACACATTAAGCATAGTATGATCAAACACAGGACCACATAAGTATCTCATGAGCATAACACAAATAGTAGCATAGGAATCAAACAACCAAACGAACAAAGAGCAAGAGTGGCAAATAAAACCAAAACACACTCTCTCTCTCGAAGCCTAAGATCTATACACTTTCTCCCCCTTTGGCAAAAAGTTACCAAAAAGTTTGAAAACGTATAGTTCTATGCGACACTCTAGGCATGATCTCCGGGAGCTCCTGAAGGGGTCTTCTAGCTTGTCGCTCTGGTGTGCGTAGATGGCGTGGAGAGGAGGGTATTTGCAAAAGCTTCGGCAGAGGTCTGTGGAGCTAGAGGGGTTGACACTGGAGGTACAACCATGGCAGTTGCTGCAGGTGCTGAAGTAGTAGTCCTAGAGTTTCTGACAACTGGCACTGCTGATGAACTTTGTGCCCTTGGCACTCTCTGGAAAGTATCTGTGGTTGTTCTATCCTTTTTGTCCTCAGCTTCTTCTTGGAGCTTCTCCACAATGATCTGTATCTCAGTGACCTTCACATCTAGGTCATCAAATTTAGTCTCAATGACCCTCTCAAGACTTTCTTGATTTTGAGTCAGGGTGGCCAAGCCCTTCTCAATTCTCACTATAGCATCAAGAAGATAACTGAGTTGATCTTGCTTGATCTTGAGAATCACTGTGGAGGCATCTGGTGCACTTGCTGCTTTCGCAGCCTTTGCTTTCTCTCTCTTCTCCTGGGCTTCTCCACAAGTGGGATGGGATGCATCCATGACAACCTCATTGTCCTCAAAATCTGGCCTCAGGGGAAGATGCCCTCTGTCAAGAAGATATGTCCCGGTTCCCATCTTGGAATTGATCAACATTTGAATGTGATGGGCATATCCACACGTTCTCTTTTGATCAGCAGTTGTTCTCTTCACAGTCTCAGCAATCAAGCTCATTACCTTGAACTTCTAAGGTACATCAAACAAGTGGAGCAAGTTGATGGAGTGACCACGAATCATTCTATGATCTCCTAACTTGGGCAAAAGAGTGTGCCTCAATATAGTGTTGATGGTGGTCAAGCCTGACAACAAATAGTATAAAGATCCAAGCTTGTGAGTCTCCAAGGCATCATCAGGAATAGTCTTGTACATGTTAGCCATGGAGTTGTGATCCTTCCTAGGCTTAGCATATACATCAATTTCATTCTCTTCTTCCTTTGGGGCATTGATCAGCTTGGCCCATTATGAGATTGTTGATTGATATCTTGTTCCTTCAGTCATCCAGACAATCTTTCCATCGGGATAGAAGTGAGCAGTGGAATAGAATTGCATGATCATCTCATCATTCCACTTAGTCAACTTCTAACCAACAAACTTGTCAACTTCATTCATTCTGAAGCTCTCAAGCACACTTGGGAAATAGTCCTCATTGTCATCAATGTATTTCTAGTCAACCCATTTCATATCAAAAACTATGGGCTTCTTGTCCAGAAGGACTGTCTCATAGATATCTCATTGTTCCTTTGTCTGAAGTGGTAGTCCACAGCAGTTCTCCTCCTGGTGGCATAGGGATCGATCTTTCTCCAAAGTCTCAGACCTGCATCCTTTCTTAGCTTCATATTTTCTGGCACAGGATGTTCATCATTATGATCTGGAATCTTGGGCTTCTGCTTTCTGAGCACCAGTGGCTCTTCTTCTTCTTGATCTTTAGGCACTGGGGCCTCATTCTTTTCAGCAGTAGGGACGTTCTTGGTAGATCTCTTTGGTGTAGATGGTTTGGGAGCTTGAGCTTGAGCTGGAGGCTTGGGGGCAGACTTGGGCTTAGACGGAGCAGCCCCAGTCCTTATGGCACCCCCATAAGCTTCTGAGTCTTTGCAGGGGGTGCAACGGGCTCTTACTCCTCCTCATCTTCTTCATCGGAATCTCTCATCACAGAAGGTTTACCAATGACTCTGGCAATAGTATTTCTGGCTATTTCCTTCCTATTCTTTCCTCCAGCAGCCTCTTCTTTTCTTGGTTCAACAGTGAACTCCATGGTTTCTTGAGTTGAGGCTCTGGCTTTTGACATTGGAGCTCTTTTGGCAGGAGCTTTCTTCTGCATTCCAGGGTTTGTTGCAGCAACAACATACTCTTTCTTGAGTACCTTCATCTTGGAGGTCACCTCCTCCTCAATAACAAAGTCCTCATCCTCAGATTCAGATGTTCCCTTCTTCCTTGTCCAGGTGGCAGCCTTAGGCAAGTTGCTAGGAGTGGTTCTGCTCCCCTCATCATAACTGTTTGAGGGACTAGTGCCCTCACTGAGATTGAGCTGACTATCACTGACATCTTAAAGTGGCCCTGTGAATAGTTGGGTATAGATAGAGTGGACGAGCATCACAAAGTGCAGCTTATTTTGCAAAAATATTGAGACAAAAACTTAATTTTAGTTTTCTGCAGAAAGCATTTTGGAGCTACTGATTTGACAAACTCTGTGACACTGAAGCACTAACAGAGTCTAAACACACAATTTCGGTCAGACCAAAATGCAATTCAGTGACTCCAAGATGCTAGGGTTTCACAGAGAATGTGATTTCGGTCTCACCGATCAGTACACTTCGGTCTGACCGACTTGTACTTGTGTAATGGCCAGGGCCAATCGGTGACCGAGATCCTCAGATTGGTCAGCCCGAGATGAGTTTGGCGGAAACCTAACCCTAAGTTTTTGCATCAAATCTATACTAAGGAATTCTTTTGGTGGATAGATCAATCTCACACATGGGAAGAACATAGGCATTATACTTTGTGCAAGAATTGGAGTTATGGATAGCACAAAGGGGTAAATTCCGTACCCTAACTTGGCAACAAACTTGCTATGGTGGCAACGACGGTGAGGATTCTGTTGACGACGGCGGAGACCAGCGGAAAGAGGTCACTAGCGACAACAGCGACAATCCAGAGACCAAGGGGGCGGCGGTGCTGGGAGGCGTGGTCGAGTGGTTTGGAGGAGTTTCCAAATTTTCAACCCGCGGTATATATACCCAGATGCTGTCGGTATAACGACCCGAGACTGATGCTCCAGAGGCCTTCCATGTATTTTGAGTTTCATGTGTGTGTTTTATTTGTTTGTTTCATTTCATCATGACATCATGTGCATTGCATCCTCATGTTTTTCATAAAACTTGCATCTGCTCGTAGTTGCCGCTTCTTCCTTGTCTGTATTGACCTCCTCTCAGACCGCTCTCTTCTCTCTTTTCTTCTCTGTCGCCTTTTGTCAGGCCCCTTGTCTTTGTCGACCACTCTCAGCCCCCCCGCCTCCCGTGCGTGTCCGAAACCTGCCTGAAACTGAACCGACCAATCGTGACCGATGGGTCTGCATCATCCCCAAACATCCCTAAAACATCTTCGGTTCATTGTTTGGACTTCCTAACCTATTTATCTTGGACCGTCCGATTACGATCGAAGGGACCAAATAGCCCATAACCTAACCCACCTACTATATAAATACTAGCCCAACCCTAATTTTTAGGAGATCTGTCCCATCCAATCCATTTGCCGCCACCACTCCACCTGGTCTCTTCTTCCACCTCGGGATCCTCCCCAATCCAAAATGCTCCCAACCGAGCAGTGCCCAAGCTCTTCGCTTCTCCTCCTACCTTGCTCGATTCCCCTGCTCGCACCGATCGAGCGCCTGTCTAGGAGCTCCCACAACAACCCAGCGCCGGCCTCCCGCGCTCGACCTCATCCCCAACCTTCTAAGCCTCCTTGATCCTCTCCCAAGCAGGTGCTCGCCCGGAGGCCCGCGTCCCCGCCTCCGTTCGGCCAGCCACGTTGTCGGTGCACCCAGCCGTCGCCGTCCCCGCTGTTGGTGAGCGCCCAAGGCCCCGAGCGCCCGAGCTTCCCTGCCCGGAGGTCGCCGCACCTCGCAAGAGCTCCAGCCAACCCCGACGTCGGCGACCTCCAGGACCTCTTGCCTCGCGCCTCTCCTTCCTTCTCTTTCTCTCCTCTACCTCTCATCTCTCTCTTGTTCTCTGTAACAGGAGACACCATGGACGCCCGAACCACCTACACCTTAAAGCTCCAGCGACGCCTCTCATCGCGTGGCCGTCCATACTTGCACTGGCCAGATTCGGAGGTCCTCTGCCCCTCGTCGTTCCCGCCGTCCAGGACCTCCTTCGCGCGACGGAGTCCCAGTCGCACCAGGCCGCCACTGCGTCCCCTACTTCTCGTCATGCCGGCCTCTGCTTCCTCTTCATCGAGCAGGAGCTTTGCTCATCCCGCGCGCCTGGAGATCGAGCAGTTGCGCTCGTTCTCGAGAGCGTTCAACAGGCCCACAGCCGCAACAGCGCGTGGCCCAGCTCCCTCTGCGCCAAGGCCCAATGTGAGGAAGCCCATCTACTATTTGCCCCTGTGCACTATTGGTACCAGTCAGTTTCGACCTGAATATGTTTTTACCTGTCTGCGAATTTGCCTAATAATACGGAGAAAATTGTTTTATAAAAAAACCCTTGCACTTCATGCATATCATAACTCACAAACCGTGCATCAGATCAAAATAATTTATATATGTAAAATTCTTAGGATTTTGTCTAGTTTCACAATTTGCAACTTTCATCCATGTTTAAAATGTTTAAATTGTTGTTTGCATTACTTTGCATAAATAACATGCTAAAATGATTTATGTCATAACTAATTAAAAGTAGCTTCGAATTAAATAAACTTTATATATAGATCAGGTAGAAAATGCATAGATTAACTCGATGCACTTACTTTTGCTGCTTAAAAAATCTAATATATGGTTCTAGGAAGAATAGTATCAAATTTGAAATATGCACTTGGGGACTTTCCTGAATTGTTGTTCATGTTTCCGAACTCATTTAACTTCCCTAGATAGCTAGTTTTATTATCCCTCACCTCTTGCCATGTTAACCAACATTTAATATTGTTGAGTACATAAACGAGAGTGAACTAAATATTTGAATGTGGTGTTTCAACAATATGCAACTCGTTGCATATTGAGCTCCACTTAACCTATAGTATTGTTTGTTGCACTTTGCCATGCCATGAATCATTAAACCGGACATGCATCATACTTGGTTGCGCATCATGCCATTTTTATGTGATGGTTGTTTACCATGTTGTTTGCTTCTTTCTGGTTGTGCTTCTTCTCGATAGTTTCGGTTACGTTACGATTGTGAGGATCCGTTAGACTACGTTGGTTCGTCTACTTCATGGATTCGGTCTTCTTCCTAGTGGGAAGGCAAGATGTCCGTTACCTTGGATCTCACTACTATCTTTGCTTGCTAGTTGTCTCGACGCTATCGCTATGTTGCGCTACGTGCCACTTGTTTATCAAGCCTCCAATATGCCATGATAAGCCTCTAACCTTTTTCCACCACCCCAGCAACCGTTGTCTGTCTATGTTACCGCTTTGCTCAGCCCCTCTTATAGTGTTGCTAGTTGCGGGTGCAGTTGCAGGTTGTTCCATGTTGGGACATGGATATCACAATATCTCTTATTTAATTAATGCATCTATATACTTGGTAAAGAGTGGTAGGCTCTGCCTTTTGCCTGGTGTTTTGTTCCACTCACGCCGCCTTAGTTTCCGTCATACCAGTGCTATGTTCCTTGATTTTGCGTTCCTAACACGGACGGGGTTTATGGGCCCCCCTTGACAGTTTGCTTTGAATAAAAATCTTCCAGCAAGGCCCAACATTGGTTTTACCATTTTCCTAATAAGAACTAAAACTTACATAGGGACTTTCCGAACCCCGAGGATAATTAATTAACAACCCGGTCCAGTGCTCCTCATGAGTGTTGGCCCAAAACAGAGTCGTGTGCGGCTTCCCCCAGGGCAACTCGGGTCTCAGTTGTTGTACGTTGTGCTCATCCGATCGTGGTATAAGACGAGATACGCACAGCTACTATCAGGGTGTCGGCACGTCAGGAGGTCTTGCTGGTTTTCTTTTACCATTGTCGAAATGTCTTGTGAACCTAGATTCTGAGCTTGATCAGGTTGTTCTGGGAGGAGGATTTTCATTCATTGATCATGAGAGTTTATGATGGACTAAGTTGGGACACCCCTGTAGGGTTTAATATTTTCGAGAGCCGTGCTCGTGGTGATGTGGCAGATGGGAATTTTTAATATCCGGTTGTAGAAAACTTGACACCAGATCCGAAATAAAATACACCAACCACGTGCGTAACAGTGACTGTCTCTTTTTGAGCAAGTTCGAGAAGAGAACACGATGGGGTTATGTTTGACTCATAAGTAGTTCAGGATCACTTATTGATCATTACTAGTTGCGACCGTTATGCGTAGTTGCTCTAATTACTCTTGTACTCATAAGTTAGCCACCATACAATGCTTAGTGCTTGCTGCAACCCCACCACTTATCCATTCCATACCCATTAAGGTTTGCTAGTCTTGATACCCATGGTAATGGGATTGCTGAGTCCTCGTGGCTCCCAAATTACTACAACAATAGTTGCAGGTACAGGTAAAGTTATGCTTTGACGTGAGAGCGATGCTTGCTTGTCTTTGAGCTCTTCTTCTTCTTCTTCTTCTTCTTCTTCTATCAAGGGATAGGTTCTAGGTCAGGAGCCTGGGATTAGCAGGGTGGATGGCATTCTTCTTTTTTGTTTGATTTCATCTGCAGTTGGATCCTGCTCTTCTGTAGGATGATTGCTATGTATTGATGTATTCATGTTGTAGCTTGTGGCGAGTGTAAGTCTTTATCTTTTATTCTCATTTATTCAGTACATGGTATGTTGTAGTGATATCCACCTTGCTATGTGCTCGAAATGTGGTTGTTCCCCAATCATGAATTCATCTCGTGATTGGGATGGAATCGCATCTTGGGCGTACCTAGTTGGTATTACAGCCTTACCGACCTTAGGAGCCCCCTCGATTGATCGAACCACTACCGTTGTCAAGTCTAGAAAAAAACTATTTTGAGTCTAGTTATATCATAGAGTAGGAATTCTTTTTACTCCTCAGCCCCTTCGTCGCTCTGGTGAGGAATCCTGACGTAGGTGTTTTTGTTTCTATTACTCTCCTTTTTTCACTCAAATTCTTTTTAGGATGACGCGGGTATTGTGGAATCGGTGCAATATCATTGTGTCAAGAACTCTGTCTTGGTGCCTCCTGTCATTTAAGGATTGTGGCAGTGTCCCGGGGAGTTGAGCTCCAAGGTGTTTTTGCCACAGTGCTTATCATTTCAGTTCCGGAATACCAGAGGACGCCGACATCGAAAACGCTTATATAGTCTTTGTGGTGAGAGTAGTTTGGCGCCACCCAGTACTGGGGAGAGTGACCAGATGTATTGCCACATCTAGTATAGGGGATGTTCTTTTGAAGGTCTAAGGTACACGATTTTCTGAGGTTTTCTTGGTTATGTGTTATCCGGTGGATACAGTTGGAGTGTAGGATTTGTTATTTGTTGAGATATTTGTGCCTCCGTATATCCCCAACACCAGATTTTATAACCAAAGAATTTCGGGAGTTCATAGGTGGGAATTCAAGTAGTTACCTAGGATATCTTTCCGATAGATGCATGATATGAGATTGGGGTTTGACGTCTAGTGGTCCGCCTGTCCACGACCGGTTTTACAGTGGTCTCATTGCGTCTTAAAGAGTCCTTGGCTATGCTGAGTCGGGGACGCTTTGTATGTCATGTGCATTGCCTTGTACATGATGGTGTTCTACGATCGAGCCCTTGTGGGCCCCACCAAAAAATTTTCAGACGAAATATCTATCATATGTTTGTTTCCAGCTTATTCTGCAAGCCAATCCTTTGTTTTGTTTTGAGTTATGGTATTCAAGTTTCTTCGAAGTCAATTGTTTATTCCATGCCTTTTTCTAAGTGGTGTTCTCATATTTCTATGGGAGTATTAATCTTTCTTAATCATCGAGATTTTCATGTCAATCCGTTTCAATTGGTGCACTTCTCTTCAAGATCATTCCACAAGGGCGCCATTGAGAAGCCCGAGGATTGTCTATTTATTCCGTACCCAAGTTGCCTTTGTTTTCCAGCGCTCCCACCCTTTTTCTTTAAGGACTCAGATTTCATAATCAAGTATCCATCTTATGGATGTGAAGTTTCTTCATTTTCCTTCAATGTTCTTATCATGTGATTATCATGAAGATGGTCAGGAGTTTCAACTTCATCATTCCTCGTTCTTTTTTCTTCTCCGGTGGATTCAATTCAAGCTTTCGATGTTGATCATAATCCTTTCCTTGTTTCGAATTCTTTCTCATGTCGGTGCACCTCTTAATCATCCACTTCTCGCCATTGATTTGTTCCGGAGTACTAAAGATATCTCAGGAGATTCGTGTTTCCATTCATAGTCCGTTCAAGCTATTTCGAGGTTGTTATCTCATTCAAGCCACTTAACTCAACCGGTGCAATCTCTCTTTCAAGTAATCATTTCCAATGATGTTTTATCTTGAGTGGGCCCTAACCCACAGGTCTTTTCCCAGGATCTTACCTGACTCTTCTATTTTTCTGGAGTTATTCTCATATTCTTTTCAAACTTTGACGTAAGAATGGATTTCCATCAGTCATATGCCATCTCCAAGATCGCTTTCAAGTTCTTTTCATCTTTGACTCAACCTTTTCTCTTGTCATCTTCCGGAGTGTCTCATCAATTTTCATGGTGGTTCTCATCATCATTCTAAACAATTGAAGACCGAACAAGAGCTTCTCTTAAATCCTAGTTCGTTCGCTTGAAGATTCATGGTTCTAGCTTGATGCCAGCCTCTCAAATTGTTCCAATCATCAAGAATTCTTTTCTTACCCATCCGGAGCATTTCAAGAGTTACTTTTGTTCCTTGATCATCCAAAGGCCATCATTTTAGAAGATTTATGCATTCTCAACATTCAGCTCTCATTCCCCAATTCTTTCGGTACATCGTTCAAGTATTCTCGAGTCAGCTTGTCATCTCTTCGTCCTCTTACATCTAAATTCCCTCAAGTATCTTCGTTCATTTTTTTTAATTCTTCCCAGCGATTTGTCCCCTTTATTCATTTGTTTTCAATTCTTACGGTGGTTCGTTCAAGATTTCTCTTCCTTCGTTATCGTACCAATTCATTTGTTCTTTCCAAATCCTACCAGTTATTCGTCCAACATTTTCTCAAGTTTGCGCTATATCTCTCTGCAATCCTTTCAAGAACAATAAGTAACATGTCTATCCATTGCTTGTCATCAATTCAAGTTGATGAAGGGTAAGCATGACATAATTCTTATTCTTGTTTCCTCAAGATGATTAATTTCTTTCTACCGGAGTGTGTTCGTGATATCAATTTCAAATCATTACGAGGCTTCATCTTGTTCTTTTCAACTTTCCTTCCATTTGATCATTCTTTTATTACCGAAGTTCACACGAAGGCTCAACATGGTGGTTCGTCAAGGATTCCTTTCATTCTTCAATTGTTCTTTAAAATTTCTCTCGAAGTTAAGATCTGCCAAGCTATACTCTAAAAAAACATGGTGCTCAACACATCTTTTGTTTTGAGGAGTTCAAGCACCCCGCATCTTACATTCCAAAGTGCAATTCTTTCTACCTTATATTTTGAGGTGGTCTTATATCATTCTTGGCAATTTCCCTTTGTGTTTCATGATTCACAAGTTATCAAGAATGAGATATTTAAACCCATCTGTTCTTCTTTGGAGCTATGTTGGTATAGGTTTCACCTAAAAGACTTCCCAAAGGAATGTTGCTATTTGTGGTGCTTATCAATGATCCAAGTTTTCTCCTATCCTCTTGGTGAAAGAAGTGTTCATCTCTTCGTTGATCTTAAGCAAGCAATTGTTCCTGTTACTGGCAGAACCTGACCTCTAGTTTTGAGATGTTTTCATAAGACCACGATGAGTATATAATTTGATTGTTGATTTTTCAATAACTCCGTTCAATCCTTCTTTGTAAGGATGCTCTACCAAATTCAGTTGTGGTAGGAGTTCTCATTTTGTCAAGATCATGTTCTTTTCCTTGCTTATCCATTTAACCGGAGTGTGGTGTTCTCTTTTCAAGTTATTTCCATCTTATCAAGTTTTGCTTCTCTTTCCAGCCGGAGTATTGTCCATATTCTTTCATTCTTATCCCTTCTCTATCTCGTTTTAACCGAAGTGGTTTCAAACACTATCTTATCCCTTCAGCATCTTTGTTCTCGCCGTATTCCTTGTTCCTCTTGTCTAACAGAGCATTTTCAATCTCAATATCTCCGTCATGTTATTATCTTCAAGTTTCAACCTCTCAAGGTTCGTTGTTTCGCTCATTAGTCAAAGAAGCAATTTATTTTACCGATTCCTCTTCCCTTCCGTTTTCATCCCTAGATCTCGGGGTGAGATCTCTTGTAAGTGGAGGAGAGTTGTAATGACCTGAGGCCGACACTCCAGAGGCCTTCCATGTATTTCGAGTTTCATGTGTGTGTTTTATTTGTTTGTTGCATTTCATCATGGCATCATGTGCATTGCATCCTCATGTTTTTTCATAAAACTTGCATCCCCTTGTAGTTGCCGCTTCTTCCTTGTCTCTATTGACCACCTCTCAGACCGCTCTCTTCTCTCTTGTCTTCTCCGTGGCCTTCTGTTAGGCCCCTTGTCTTTGTCGACCTCTCTCAGACCCATCCCCCCTCTCTCAAACCCACCCGAACCGACCAATCGTGACCGATGGGTCCGCATCATCCCCAAACATCCCTAAAACATCTTCGGTTCATTGTTTGGACTTCCTAACCTATTTATCTTGGACTGCCCGATTATGATCGAAGGGACCAAATATCCCCTAACCTAACCCACATACTATATAAATATCAGCCCAACCCCAATTTTTAGGAGATCTATCCCATCCAATCCCTTCACTGCCGCCACTCCACCTGGTCTCTCCTTCCACCTCGGGATCCTCCCCGATCCAAAATCCTCCCAACCGAGCAGTGCCCAAGTTCTTCGCTTCTCCTTCTACCTTGCTTGATTCCCCTGATCGCGCCGAGCCCCTGCCCAGGAGCTCCCACAGCAACCCAGCGCCGGCCTCTCGCACTCGATCTCATCCCCAACCTCAAAAGCCTCCTCGATCCTCTCCCAAGCAGGTGCTCGCCCGGAGGCCCGCGTCCCCGCCTCCGTTTGGCCAGCCAAATCGCCGGTGCACCCAGCCGTCACCGTCCCTGCCGCTAGTGAGCGCCCAAGGCCCCGAGCGCCCGAGCTTCCCTGCCCGGAGGTCGCCGCACCTCGCAGGAGCTCCAGCCAACCCCGACATCAGCGACCTCCAGGACCTCTTGCCTCACGCCTCTCCTTCCATCTCTTTCTCTCCTCTACCTCTCATCTCTCTCTTGTTCTCTATAACAGGAGACACCATGGACACCCGAATCACCTAGATCTCAAAGTTCCAGTGGCACCTCTCATCGCGTGGCCGTCCATGCTTGCGCTAGCCAGATCCAGAGGTCCGCCGCCCCTCGCCGTTCCCGCCGTCCTGGACCTCCTTCACGCGTTGGAGTCCCGGCCGCACTAGGCCGCCACTGCGTCCCCTGCTTCTCGTCATGCCGGCCTCTGCTTCCTCTTCATAGAACAGGAGCTTTGCTCATCCCGCGTGCCTGGAGATCGAGCAGTTGCACTTGTTCTTGAGAGCGTTGACCAGGCCCGCAGCCGCAGCAGCACGTGGCCCAGCTCCCTCTGCGCCAAGGCCCAATGTGAGGAAGCCCATCTACTGTTTGCCCCTGTGAACTTATGGGACCAGTTAGTTTTGGCACGAATGTGTTTTTTTCCTCTCTGCCAATTTGCCTAATAATCCGGAGAAAACTGTTTTACAGAAAAAACCCTTGCACTTCATGCATATCATAACTCACAAACCGTGCATCGGTTCAGAATAGTATATATAAGTAAAATGCTTAGGATTTTGTCTAGTTTCACAATTTCCAACTTTCATCCATGTTTAAAATGTTTAAATTGCTGTTTGCATTAGTTTGCATAAATAATATTCTAAAATGATTTATTTCATAACTAATTAACCGTAGATCCGAATTAAATAAACTCTATATGTAGATCGGGTAGAAAAATGCATAGATTAACTTGGTGCTCTTAATATTGTTGTTTAACAAATCTAAAATATGGTTTAGGGCAGAACAGTACCAAATTTGAAATATGCACGTAGGGACTTTCCGGGATTGTTGTTTGTGTTTTCGGCCTCATTATAACTTGCCTAGATAGGTAGTTTTATTATGCCTCGCCTCTTGTCATGTTAACCCACATTTAATATTGTTGAGTACATAAATGAGAGTGAACTAAATATTTGAATGTTGTATTTCATCAATATGCAACTCATTACATATTGAGCTCCACATAACCTGTAGTATTGTTTGTTCACTTTGCCATGCCATGAATCATTAAACCGGACATGCATCATACTTGGTTGGACATCATGCCATGTTTATGTGATGGTTGTTTACCATGTTATTTTCTTATTTCCGGTTGTGCTTCTTCTCGATAGTTCCGATTACGTTGCAATTGTGAGGATCTATTCGACAACCTTGGTTCATTTACTTCATGGACTCGTTATTCTTCCTAGCGGGATTTCAGGCAAGATGACCGTCACCTTGGATCTCACTACTATCTTTGCTTGCTAATTGTCTGAATGCTATCGCCATGTCGCGCTATCTACCACTTGTTTATCAAGCCTCCCAATATGCCATTATAAGCTTCTAACCTTTTTCCACCACCCCGGCAAATCGTTGTTTGGCTATGTTACCGCTTTGCTCAGCCCCTCTTATATCGTTGCTAGTTGGAGGTGCAGTTGAAGGTTGTTCCATGTTGGTACATGGATATCATGGGATATCACAATATCTCTTATTTAATTAATGCATCTATATACCTGGTAAAGGGTGGAAGGCTCGACCTTTTGCCTGGTGTTTTGTTCCACTCACGACGCCTTAGTATTTGTCATACCGGTGTTATGTTCCTTGATATTGCGTTACTGACACGGTCGGGGTTTATGGGCCCCCCTTGACAGTTCACTTGGAATAAAACTCTTCTAGCAAGGCCCAACATCAGTTTTACCATTTCCCTAGTAAGAACTAAAACTTGCATAGGTATTTTCCGGAGCCCAATGATAATTAATTAACAACCCAGGCCAGTGCTCCTCATGAGTGTTGATCCAAAACAGAGTCGTGTGCGGCTTCCCCCGGGGCAACTCAGATCTTAGTTGTTATACGATGTGCTCATCTGATCGTGGCCTGAGACGAGATATGCGCGGCTACTATCAGGGTGTCGGCACGTCAGGAGGTCTTGCTGGTTACGTTTGAGTCGTAAGTAGTTCAGGATCACTTATTGATCATTACTAGTTGTAATCGTTATGCGTAGTTGCTCTTCTTACTCTTGTACTCGTAAGTTAGTCACCATACAATGCTTAGTGCTTACTGCAACCTCACCACTTATCCATTCCATGCCCATTAAGCTTTGCGTCTTGATACCCATGGTAATGGGATTGCTGAGTCGTCGTGACTCACAGATTACTACAAGAACAGTTGCAGGTACAGGCAAAGTGATGCTTTGACATGAGAGCGATGCTTGCTTGTTTTGGAGCTGTTCTGCTTCTTCTTCTTCTATCAAGGGATAGGCTCTGAGTCGGGAGCTTGGGATTAGCAGGGTGGATGTCATTCTTCTTTTTCGTTTGATTTCATCTATAGTTAGATCCTGCTCTTTGGTATCATGATTGCTATGTATTGATGTGTTCATGTTGTAGCTTGTGACGAGTGTTAGCCTTTATCTTTTATTATCATCTATTCAGTACATAGTATGTTGTAATGATATCCACCTTGCTATGTGCTTGAAATGCGGTTGTGCCCCAATCATGAATTCATCACGTGATTGGGATAGAATCGCATCTTGGGCGCTATACAGTGTGACTGAGTGGAATGACTCGGTGGCACCGATATGCAAAACTGCTAGCAGTTGCTGCAACTCGGTGTGACCGAATTGTTCAAATCGGGTGCACCGAGATAAAAACCTATATCAACTTAATGAGTTCGGTGAGACCACAACTACAAAAGAAGAATTAAGATAAATTTAACCCTAGCATGAAACATATGGATCCAAATCGGCCCCTTATGGAATAGCGCATTAACTAGGGTTTAAGCTTCTGTCACTCTAACAACCCATCATCTAATTACTAATCCACAATGCATTACCTTAGGCCCAAATATGGTGAACTGTCTTTTAGTCGACGTTCACATGACACCACTAAAGGAAGCAACAACATACATATCATCAAAAGATCGAACGAATACCAAATTCACATGATTAATTATGACAAGACTTCTACCATGTCCTCAAAAACAAAAGTAACTACCCAAAAATCATATTAATGTCCAAGATCAAATGGGTATTGAATAGCATCAAGGATTTGAACATTTAATCTTCCACAAAATAAACCAACTAGCATCAACTACAAGATGTAATCAACATTACTAGCAACCCATAGGTACCAATCTGAGGTTTTGAGACAAAGATTGAATACAAGAGATGAACTAGGGTTTGAGATGAGATGGTTTTGTTGAAGATGTTGATGAAGATGTGTCCTCCCATGATGAGAGGATTGTTGGTGATGTCGATCGCTTTGATTTCCCCCTCCCGAAGGGAAGTATCCCTGGCGGAATCAGTCCACCGAAGAGCAAAAGTGCTCTTGCCCAGGTTTTGCCTTGAGGCAGCAGCGCTTCGTCCCGAAAGTCTCCGCCTTATTTTTTTCTAGGGACAATTGGCCTACATACCAAAAGATGGGCACCGGAGGCTAGCCAGGGATCCCACAAGCTACCTGGGCATGCCCAGGTGGGTGGGAACGTCCTTGTGACTTGTGGGCACCTGGGTGGCCCCCTCTAGTTTTTCTTTTCACCAATAATTTTTATTTATTCCAAAATAATTCTCCGTGAAATTTCAGATCATTTGGAGATGTGCGGAATAGGTATCGCTGACATGGCTTTTTCAGGTCTAGAATTCCAGTTGGCGGCAATCTCCTTCTTCATGTAAATCTTCCAAATTAAGAGAGAAAATGCATTAGAATTGCACCACAAAGTAATATATTGATCAAAAACATTATAAATAACAGTAGGAAAACATGATGCAAAATGGACGTATCAACTCCCCCATGCTTAGACCTCGGTTGTCCTCAAGCGAAATCAAATATCAATGATCATGACCACATGTTTAGAGAGAGAGAGAGGTGTCGATAAAAATAAAATACTGACATAGAACATCATGATCAATATCATAGCAGTAATAAACATTATCATAAAACTTCTAATGAGAAAGTAACAATCCATCACAACAACAAAGTATAAGGCATAAACACTATGATCTCAGTCAACAAGGAAATTACAATTCAGCATAGGGTCTCATGTAAGAGCTTTTGTTTAGCAAGTCCACATACTCAAATATCATTCAGTCTTCTATGATTGCTCACAATCATGACATATACATATATATATATATGTGTGTGTGTGTGTGTGTGTGTGTAAATATGGAGCAAAAGTTTTAGTCAGACACATAGAGATAGGGGCTTATGTTTCGCCTCCCAACTGATTTACCTAATGTCAACAATAATAACTCATTATTACCCATATCCAACTGGATATATATGCCTAGATATTTCCCCACCACCTGATGCTTGCAAAAGATAAAAATAAAAAAATATAGGAGAACACTATTGACTCTTGCATGAAAAGTAAATACATAGAAGTAAAAGAGAGGCCCTTCGCAGAGGGAAGCATAGTTTGTCATGCGCTTTTTAGTTTTTAGATGTGCAAGCTCTTAATGCAAAGGAACGCCACTTTATATTGCCCCTTGTGAACCTTTATTATGAAGTCCGTCACTTTTATTTCTTTACCATTACAAGATCGTACAAAGCTTATTTTCCCTTACAATAAAAGATCATACATATTTAGAAGCAATTTTTATTGCTTTACGCACCGATGACAACTTACTTGTGGGATGTTATTCAATCCCTAGGTAGATATAGGGGACTCTCATGGCATGAAACTAGGTTTATTGGTTTTTGGATACACAGTAGTATCTCTACTTGCTGCGGATTTTGTTGTCTAGCAAGGATATCGAGCAATCACCACATATTGGAGGATATATAACAATATAACTTATATGTAAATATAAGCAAACATAACTCATTACATTTTGTTTCTTGTCAAACGTCAATAATTTGACATAGAATACTTAATGGGGGCTCATAATCATAAAAGATATCCAAGATAGTATATTTATATGTGAATCTTCTCTTCCCTTATTAATTCTTTCATGAATTACATCACTAACCAATGCTATGTTTGTCAACTTCCAATAAATTTTACCAGCCATACTTTTCTTTATGTAAAGTCAACACTTTCCATGAGATTCGCATATGATCTTTTCCATTATTTTCATTGCTAAGGTTGAAACATAAAAGTAAAGAAGCAAAACTAAAACTACTCTTTATTATATATCTCTAACTCGATTACATAGATGGATAGATCACGAAACTAGCACTCGAAAATAGATCATACTAATCTTTTATTCAACTAAATCAAAAAATTACTAAGGATCAAACTAAAATAGGTTAAGATAATAAAAGTGATGCCGACACGATACCAGGGCACCTCCCCCAAGCTTGGCACATGCCAAGGGGAGTGCGCATACCCGTGTACTCAAGTTTCTTTATCTGGCAATGGTGGTGATGGGTGAGGTAGCAGGCTTGCCCTTCAGCTTTCGCTTGTGAACACAATTTTCTTCCTTCAATTTGCTAATCTCATGCTCCAGCTCCATTATCTTCTCACATAATATGTTCTTGTTTTCTTGTAGAAGATGTAAATGGATAAATTTAATCTTAGATTTGTTTACTATGTTTGGGAGGCTTGACTTCTTGAACTCCACATACATATCCCCTGGTTGAGGTAGAGGGAAATCATCTTCACCTGAACTCGTGTCCTCCGTTCTCTTCAAATTGACATCTCGCTCTTCCTCCGTGGACTATCCATAGGGGTCTACATCCACATAGACCCTCGGATTTGCAACGTAGTGTGATTCAAAGCTCTCTCCATCTGAGTCTTGGGATGACATACTTTCAGATCTGCTAGAAAAATAGCATGAAACAAGAACAGAAGAGATTTCTGCGATATAGTGGTCAAAAAGTCTAGGAGTATGGATAAAGAATTTTTATCTTGCAAAACAAGTATTCCAGAAGAAACAGAGTCATAAAGGCTCAGGAGGGGCCCACAAGACACCAGGGCATGCCTAGGGGAGGGCGCGCCGTGGTGCCTCGTGTGCACCTCGTGGGTCCCCTCGGCTATTTCTTATTTTGTTTTTTCTAATATTCCAAAATTGACAAAAAGTATATTTATGAAATTTTTTGAGTCAGTTTTACTTACTGTATCACATACCTGTTCCTTTTAGGGGTTTTGGAGTGTTCTGGAAGATCTCTCTTATGTGTTCCTCCAGAGTCATAGTTTGAATAATGTTAGTTTCAACATTAATAGGTGTACCTAAGATATAATACTTAATTCTTTGTCCATTGAAAACCCTCGAATTAGTGCCTTCGGAGTTGTTGATTTTGATAGCTCTGGAATGATAGACTTCTTCGATAATATATGGTGCTTCCCATTTAGAGAGAAGTCTTCCTGCAAAGAATCTGAAACAAGAGTTGTATGATAGAATATACTCACCCGCTTTGAATCCCCGTTTTTGAATTCTTGTATCATTCCATCTTTTAACATTTTCTTTGAACAACTTGCCATTTTCATATGCTTGGGTTCTCCACTCATCTAACGAGCTAATATCAAATAACCTCTTCTAATAGGCAAGTTTCAAATCATAATTAAGTTATTTAATTCCCCAATATGCTTTATGTTCTAGCTCAAGAGGTAAATAACATGATTTTCCATAAACCAATTTATACGGAGACATACCTATAGGATTATTATAAGCAGCTCTATAAACCCATAATGCATCATCAAGTTTCTTTGACCAATTCTTTCTAGATCTATTGACGGACTTTTGCATAATTAACTTTATTTATCTATTGCTCAATTCAATTGACCACTAGATTGAGGATGATAAGGGGATGCAATTCTATGGCTAACCTCATATTTGGCAAGCAGTTTACGGAAAGCACCATGAATAAAATGTGAACCACCATCAGTCATTAAATATCTAGCGACTCCAAACCTCAGGAAAATAACTTGTTTAAGCATTTTAATAGAAGTGTTATGCTCAGCACTACTAGTTGGAATAGCTTATACCCACTTAGTAGCATAATCAACAACAACTAGAGTATGAGTATACCCATTAGAGGAAGGAAAAGGTCCCATGTAATCAAATCCCCAAACATCAAATGGTTCAATAACAAGTGAACAATTCATAGGCATTTCCTATCGTCTACCAATATTACCAATTCTTTGACATTCATCACAAGATAAGACAAACTTACATGCATCCTTGAAGAGAGTAGGCCAATAAAAACCAAATTGTAATACCTTATGTGTGGTTCTATCTCCAGCGTGGTGTCCTCAGTAAGCCTCAGAATGACACTTCCGTAGGATTTATTCCTTTTCATGCTCAGGTATACAACGTCTAATATACAATCTACTCCGTCTTTATAGAGATGTGGGTCATCCCAGAAGTAATGTCTTAAATCAAAGAAGAACTCTTTCTTTTGTTGGTATGTGAAACTAGGTGGTATATATTTAGCAACAATGTAATTAGCATAGTCTGCATACCAAGGAGTATTACGAGAAGTATTTATAATAGATAATTGTTCATCGAGGAAACTATCATCAATAGGTAGTGCGTCATCAAGAATATTTTCCAACCTAGACAAATTATCAGCTATGGTATTCTTGGTTCCCTTCCTATCAGTAATATGCAAGTCAAGTTCATGTAGCAATAGAATCCACCTAATGACTCTAGGTTCAGCATCTTTCTTTTCCATAAGATATTTAATAGCAGCATGTCGGTGCAACACACCTTCATGTATGTTTCCCAGACTGTACATAGGTGCAATGGCAACGGTACAACAACAACAAGCTTCCAAGACAAGGCCAAGCCAGAGAGATATCTCTTTGAGGAATCAAAGTGCGGATCAAGAAGACCAAGACAAGCCAGGGAACAAGATGTCACTAAGAAAAGACCTCCCTTACCGGGCAGACAAACCTGGTCAGGTCGAGGCCTAACCAAGAACAAGTCCTAATTAAGATTTCCCTGGCAGGCTTGCCGGGGCCTCTAAGGGCGAGTCACCCCGCCAAGACTCCACTTCACAGTGACGCAAGTCACTTATTAGTGTGGTGTTAAGCCCCAAGTGATTAAGTGGTTTTCATCTAGCATGTGGCAGCCATTTCGAAGGAAGATTTCCCCTATATGACACTCGTCCAGAGGTGTGTCATGCAGACAGGTAGATGATGGTTAAGTGGCGCCGCAGGCTTGCCGGGCTGCGTCCACAGCATGACACCTAGCAGTGCATTTAATGCACTTTGTCCTAACTACCAGAGTTAGGTATGATAGCATTGTTGGCTATCTAATCAGTAGATAATGACTAATTTTCCACTGTGGTAACCCATTAGCCTACAAAAGGAGGGCCATGGCAACCTAAAAGAGGATTCAGACCCTTGTACACTCACACACGCGTAGCTGCTCTCCCCGAGGCGACCTTGTCGGGCTTGATCACTAAGCATCCATTGCGGTCCTCCCTTCAATCCACCAAAGTAGGAGTAGGGTTTTACGCTTCACAGCGGCCCGGACCTTGGTAAAAACCACCAGTGTCACCCCTGTCGTGTTGTCTCATGGCTTCCGCTCTTCATGCAATGTGCCCTTCCCCCTTCCCGAACCACAAGGGGTTGTTAGCCCCAAAGGTTATCGTGTTCCACCTTGACATCTTTCGCGCGCCAGGTAGGGGGAGGCGCTTGCACGAACCCGGAGTTGTGAACAACGCGTCAATCTTCATCATCATCTTCTTCGTCATTAGCTCCATCGTCCATGGCGCCCAAGAAAAAGTTTGGCGTGATAGCTCACCCTTCCACCTCGAAGGCCCCCTCGCATGCGGCCACTGATACAGTGGCTAGTGCAGCGGCACTGGGGGACGTGGGTGTCGTGGGGGACATGGCCAACGCGGGTGGCGCTGTCGTCGTTCCCCCTATGGCATTAGCAGGAGCGAAAAACGCCGGAGAAGGGTAGCATCAATAGTGTCCCGACGGCCGTGTTCCACAAGACTCAGGCGGGGAGAAAGTTCAGTCTCCACCTCCCCACCGCATTGGACGGCGCAGCCATAGCGACAACGCCCTATGCGGTGCAAGCCGCGACCCCCCCCCCAGTTGTCCCTGTTATGGGAGCAGCTGCAAGGCATGCGCCTACCCCATGCGCACCCCTCTCACCACCGCGCCGCCATGGCGACTGGCTCGTCGCGACGAGAATACGGTGCCGCCACCACTGGTACCGTTAGGAGTCAAGCGACGTCGCGGTCTGCATCATCGTCTATGCCAAGTACTGCTTTAGAAGCCATGGTGTGGGCCCAACTCTTACTGAGGTTCCAGCCAATAGTCGATCAAATGGATGAGTGGAGAGCCACCATTCATAGTTCGATTGGTTTTGCTGAAGTGGATGGATCATAGCGGGCAGGCCCGGCACGACGACCATAGGCAACAACTATAGCCCGAGCTACTAACCGTGATCGGTTTTGCTGAAGTGGATGGATCATAGCGGGCAGGCCCGGCACGACGACCACAGGCGACAACTACAGCCCGAGCTACTAACCGTGTTGAGGGGGCCAACTGATACGTATCCAACGTATCTATAATTTATGAAGTATTCATGCCAATATATTATCATTCTTGGATGTTTTACAATCATTTTATAGAAACTTTATATCATTTTTTGGGACTAACCTATTGACCTAGTGCCTACTGCCCAGTGCCAGTTCCTGTTTTTTGCTTGTTTTTACATCGCAGAAAATCAATATTAAATAGAGTCCAAACACCGCGAAACTTTTTGTGGATTTTTTATGGACCGGAAGGAACCCAATGGGCCAAAGCTGCACCTGGGGGGGTGCCCCGAGGGGGGCACAACCCACCAGGGGGCTGATATGTCTCCAACGTATCTATAATTTTCTATTGTTCCATGCTATTATATTATCTGTTTTCAATGTTTAATGAGCTTTAATATGCTCTTTTATATTATTTTTGGGACTAACCTATTAACCGGAGGCCCAGTGCCAGTTGCTGTTTTTTTTGCCTATTTTAGAGTTTCATAGAAAAGGAATACCAAACGAAGTCCAAACGGTACCATAAACCCACCATTTGCCTTCCTCAAAACAGCCACCATACCTACCTATTATGGCATTTCCATAGCCATTCTGAGATATATTGCCCTGCAACTTTCCACCGTTCCATTTATTATGACACGCTTCATCATTGTCATATTGCTTTGCATGATCATGTAGTTGACATCGTATTTGTGGCAAAGCCACCGTTCGTAATTTTTCATACATGTCACTCTTGATTCATTGCACATCCCGGTACACCGCCGGAGGCATTCACATAGTCATATTTTGTTCTAAGTATCGAGTTGTAAGTAAATAAAAGTGTGATGATCATCATTATTAGAGCATTGTCCCATGTGAGAAAAGGATGATGGAGACTATGATTCCCCCACAAGTCGGGATGAGACTCCGGACGAAAAATAAAAAAAGGCCATAAAAAAGAGAAAAAGCCCAAATAAAATAATAAAAAATGAGAGAAAAAAGAGAAGGGGCAGGGCCACTATCCTTTTCCCACACTTGTGCTTCAAAGTAGCACCATGATCTTCATGATAGAGAGTCTCCTATTTTGTCACTTTCATATACTAGTGGGAATTTTCGTTATAGAACTTGGCTTGTATATTCTAGTGATGGGCTTCCTCAAAATGCCCTAGGTCTTCATGAGTAAGCGAGTTGGATGCACACCCACATAGTTTCTTTTTGAGCTTTCATACACTTATAGATCTAGTGCATCCGTTGCATGGCAATCCCTACTCACTAACATTGATATCTATTGATGGGCATCTCCATAGCCCGTTGATACGCCTAGTTGATGTGAGACTATCTTCTCCTTTTTGTCTTCTCCACAACCACCATTCTATTCCACCTATAGTGCTATGTCCATTGCTCACACTCATGTATTGCGTGAAGATTGAAAAAGTTTGAGAACATCAAAAGTATGAAACAATTGCTTGGCTTGTCATCGGGGTTGTGCAAGATTTAAATATTTTATGTGATGAAGATAAAGCATAGCCAGACTATATGATTTTGTAGGGATAGCTTTCTTTGGCCATGTTATTTTGAGAAGACATGATTGCTTTATTAGTATGCTTGAAGTATTATTATTTTTATGTCAATATTAAACTTTTATTACGAATCTTTCAGATCTGAACATTCATGCCACGATAAATAAAATTACATTGATAATTACGTTAGGTAGCATTCGACATCGAAAATTCTGTTTTTATCATTTACCTACTCGAGGACGACCAAGAATTAAGCTTGGGGATGCTTGATATGTCTCCAATGTATCTATAATTTTTTTTTGTTCCATGTTATTATATTATCTGTTTTGGATGTTTAATGGGCTTTAATATGGTCTTTTATATTATTTTTGGGACTAACCTATTAACCGGAGGCCCAGTGCTAGTTGTTGTTTTTTTTGCCTATTTTAGAGTTTCGCAGAAAAGGAATACCAAACAGAGTCCAAATGGAATGAAACCTTCACGACGATCTTTCTTGGACCGAAAGCAAACCAGAAGACATGGATCTGAAGTCTGGAACACCACGAGGCGGCCATGAGGCAGGAGGGCGCGCCCAGGGGGTAGGCGCGCTCCCCACCCTCGTGGGCCCGTCGTAGCTCCACCGATGTACTTCTTCCGCCTATATATACTCTTATACCCTAGATCGATCACAGAGAGCCATGAAACCACTTTTCCACCGCCGCAACCTTCTGTACCCGTGAGCTCCCATCTTGGGGCCTTTTCCGGCGATCTGCCGAAGGGGGAATCGATCACGGAGGGCTTCTACATCAACACCATAGCCTCTCCGATGAAGCGTGAGTAGTTTACCACAGACCTTCGGGTCCATAGTTATTAGGTAGATGGCTTCTTCTCTCTTTGATTCTCAATACAAAGTTCTCCTCGATGTTCTTGGAGATCTATTCGATGTAATACTCTTTTGCAGTGCGTTTGCTGAGATCCAATGAATTGTGGGTTTATGAGCAAGATTATCTATGAATATTATTTGGTTCTTCTCTGAATTCTTATATGCATGATTTGATATCTTTGCAAGTCTCTTCGAATTATCGGTTTAGTTTGGCCTACTAGATTGATCTTTCTTGCAATGGGAGAAGTGCTTAGCTTTGGGTTCAATCTTGCGGTGCCTTTCCCAGTGACAGTAGGGGCAGCAAGGCACGTATGGTATTGTTGCCATCGAGGATAAAAAGATAGGTTTTATACCATATTGTTTGAGTTTATCCCTCTACATCATGTCATCTTGCTTAAAGTGTTACTCTGTTCTTATGAACTTAATACTCTAGATGCATGTTGGATAGCGGTTGATGTGTGGAGTAATACTAGTAGATGCAGAACCGTTTCCATCTACTTGAAATAGACGTGATGCCTATATTCATGATCATTGCCTAGATATTCTCCTAACTATGCGCTTTTCTATCAATTGCTCGGCAGTAATTTGTTCACCCACCGTAATACATGCTATCTTGAGAGAAGCCATTGGTGCAACCTATGGCCCCGGTTCTCTTTCTTATTATATTGCATCTCTTCTATTTACATCACATCTCGTTTACTATTTTGCAATCTTTATTATCTAATCTATACAACAAAAATACCAAAAATATTTACTTTACTATCTTTATCAAATCTCACTTTTGCGAGTGACCATGAAGGGATTGACAACCCCTTTATCGCGTTGGTTGCCAGGTTCTTGATTGTTTGTGCAGGTACTTGGTGACTTGTGCATTGTCTCCTACTGGATTGATACCTTGGTTCTCAAAAATTGAGGGAAATACTTACGCTACTTTGATGCATCACCCTTTCCTCTTCAAGGGAAAACCAACGCATGCTCAAGAGGTAGCAAGAAGGATTTCTGGCGCCATTGCCGGGGAGATCTACGCCAAGTCAAGACATACCAAGTACCCATCATAAACTCTTCTCCCTCGCATTACATTATTTTCCATTCGCCTCTTGTTTTCCTCTCCCCCGCTTCTAAAACAATTTTCAAAAACCTTTGCCTTTTCTTCGCCCTTCTTCGGTTCGTCTCTTTTTGCTTGCTTCTTGTGTGCTTGTGTGTTGGATTGACTGTTTGTCACGATGGCTCAAGATAATAATAAATTGTGTGACTTTTCCAATACCAACAAGAATGATTTTATTAGCACTCCGATTGCTCCTACTATCGATGCTGAATCTTGTGAAATTAATACTGGTTTGTTGAATCTTGTTATGAAAGATCAATTTTTTGGCCTTCCTAGTGAAGATGCCGCTACCCATCTAAACAACTTTGTTGATTTGTGTGATATGCAAAAGAAGAAAGATGTGGATAATGATATTGTTAAATTGAAGCCAGTTCCGTTTTTTCTTAGAGATCATGCTAAAACATGGTTCTCTTCTTTGCCTAAAAATAGTATTGATTCATGGAATAATGCAAAGATGCTTTTATCTCTAAGTATTTTCCTCCCGCTAAGATCATCTCTCTTAGGAACGATATTATGAATTTTAACCAACTTGATCATGAGCATGTTGCACAAGCTTGGGAGAGGATGAAATTAATGATACGTAATTGCCCTACACATGGTTTGAATTTGTGCATGATTATACAAAAAAATTATGCCACATTGAATTTTGCTTCTAGAAATCTTTTATATTCGGCCACAGGAGGCACTTTTATGGAAATCACTTTAGGAGAAGATACTAAACTCCTATACAATATTATGGTTAATTATTCTCAATGGCACACCGAAAGATCCACTAGTAAAAAAGTTCATGCGATTGAAGAGATTAATGTTTTGACTGGAAAGATTGATGAACTTATGAAATTGTTTGCTAATGAAAGTGTTTGTTCTGATCCTAATGATATTCCTTTGTCCACTTTGATTGAGAATAATAATGAATCTATGGATGTGGATTTTTTGGTAGGAACAATTTTGGTAACAACGCGTATAGAGGAAATTTAAATTCTAGGCCGTTCCCGCCGTCCATGACCTCCTTCATGCACCGGAGTCCCAGCCGCATCAGGCCGCTGCTGTGTCCCCTGCTTCTCGTCGCGCCGGCCTCTGCTTCCTCTTTATCGAGTCGGAGCTCTACTCGTCCCGCGCGCCTGGAGATCGAGCAGTTGCGCACGTTCTCGAGAGCGTTGACCAGGCCCACAGCCGCAGCAGCGCGTGGCCCAGCTCCCTCTATGCCAAGGCCCAATGCGAGGAAGCCCATCTACTGTTTGCCCCTATGCACTATCGGTACCAGTCAGTTTTGGCCCCAGTATTTTTTCCCTATCTGCGAATTTGCCTAATAATACGGAGAAAAATGTTTTACACGAAAACCCTTGCACTTCATGCATATCATAACTCACAAATCGTGCATCAGATCGAAATAATTTATATATGTAAAATGCTTAGGATTTTGTCTAGTTTCACAATTTGCAACTTTCATCCATGTTTAAAATGTTTAAATTCTTGTTTCATTAGTTTGCATAAATAAAGTGCTAAAATGCTTTATTTCATAACTAATTAAACGTAGCTCCGAATTAAATAAACTTTATATGTAGACCAGGTAGAAAAATGCATAGATTAACTTGGTGCACTTACTTTTGTTGGTTAACAAATCTAAAATATGGTTTCGGGTAGAACAATACCAAATTTGAAATATGCACTTGGGGACTTTTCGGAATTGTTGTTTGTGTTTTCGGCCTCATTTAGACTTGCCTAGATAGGTAGTTTTATTATGCCTCACGTCTTGCCATTTAACCAACATTTAATATTGTTGAGTACATAAACGAGAGTGAACTATATATTTGAATGTGGTGTTTCATCAATATGCAACTCGTTGCATATTGAGCTCCACGTAACCTGTAGTATTGCTTGTTGCACTTTGCCATGCCATGAATCATTAAACCGGACATCCATCGTACTTGGTTGCGCATCATGCCATGTTTATGTGATGGTTATTTACCATGTTATTTGCTTCTTTCCGGTTGTACTTCTTCTTGATAGTTTCGATTACGTTGCAATTGTGCGGATCCGTTCGACTACGTTAGTTCGTCTACTTCATGGATTCGGTCTTCTTCCTAGCGCGATTTTAGGCAAGATGACCGTCACCTTGGATCTCACTACTATCTTTGCTTGCTAGTTGTCTCAATGCTATCGCTATGTCGCGCTACCTACCACTTGTTTATCAAGCCTCCCAATATGCCATTATAAGCCTCTAACCTTTTCCACCACCCCAGTAAACCGTTGTTTGGCTATGTTACCGCTTTGCTCAGCCCCTCTTATATCGTTGCTAGTTGTAGGAAGCAGTTGAAGGTTGTTCCATGTTGGTACATGGATATCATGGGATATCACAATATCTCTTATTTAATTAATGCATCTATATACCTGGTAAAGGGTGGAAGGCTGGGCCTTTTCCCTGGTGTTTTGTTCCACTCATGACGCCTTAGTTTCCGTCATACCGGTGTTATGTTCCTTGATTTTGCGTACCTAACACGGTCGGGGTTTGTTGGCCCCCCTTGACAGTTCGCTTTGAATAAAACTCTTCCAGCAAGGCCCAACATGAGTTTTACCATTTGCCTAGTAAGAACTAAAACTTGCAGAGGCACTTTCCTGACCCCGAGGATAATTAATTAACAACCCGGGCCAGTGCTCCTCATGAGTGTTGGCCCAAAATGGAGTCATGTGCGGCTTCCCCCGGGGCAACTCGGGTCTCAGTTGCTGTACACTGTGCTCATCTGATCGTGGTCTGATACGAGATACACGCGGCTACTATCAGGGTGTCGGCACGTCGGGAGGTCTTGCTGGTTTTGTTTTACCATTGTCAAAATGTCTTGTGAACCTGGATTCCGAGCTTGATCGGGTTGTTCCGGGAGGTTGATTTTCCTTCGTTGATCGTGAGAGTTTGTGATGGACTAAGTTGGGACACCCCTGCAGGGTTTAATCTTTTCGAGAGCCATGCCCGTGCTTATGTGGGAGACGGGAATTTTTAATATCCAGTTGTAGAAAACCTGACACCAGATCTGAAATAAAATACACCAACCGCATGTGTAACCGCGACTGTCTCTTTTTGAGCAAGTTTGAGAAGAGAACACGGTGTGGTTATGTTTGACAAGTAAGTAGTTCAGGATCATTTATTGATCATTACTAGTTGCGACGTTATGCGTAGTTGCTCTTCTTACTCTTGTACTCGTAAGTTAGCCACCATAGAATGCTTAGTGCTTGCTGCAACCTCACCACTTATCCATTCCACACCCATTAAGCTTTGCTAGTCTTGATACCCATGGTAATGGGATTTCTGAGTCCTCGTGGCTCATAGATTACTACAAAAATAGTTGCAGGTACAGGTAAAGCGAAGCTTTGACATGAGAGTGATGCTTGCTTGTCTTGGAGCTCTTCTTCTTCTTCTATCAAGGGATAGGTTCTGGGTCGGGATCCTGGGATTAGCAGGGTGGATGTCGTTCTTCTTTTTTGTTTGATTTCATCTGTAGTTGGATCCTGCTCTTCTGTAGGATGATTACTATGTATTGATGTATTCATGTTGTAGCTTGTGGCGAGTGTAAGCCTTTATCTTGTATTCTCATTTATTTATTTCATGGTATGTTGTAATGATATCCACCTTGCTATGTGCTCGAAATGCGGTTGTGCCCCAATCATGAATTCATCACTTGATTGGGATGGAATCGCATCTTGGGCGTACCAAGTTGGTATCAGAGCCTTACCGACCTTAGGAGCCCCCTTGATTGATCGAACCACTGCCGTTGTCGAGTCTCGAAAAAAACTATTTTGAGTCTAGTTATATTAGAAAGTAGGAATTCTTTTTACTCCTCAGCCCATTCATCGCTCTGGTGAGGAATCCTGACGTAGGTGTTTTTGTTTCCATTACTATCCTTTTTCACTCAAATTCTTTTTAGGATCACGCGGTTATTGTGGAATAGGTGTGATATCATTGTGACGAGAACTCTGTCTTGGTGTGTCTTGTCATTTAGGGGTTGTGGCAGTGTCCCGGGGAGTTGAGCTCCAAGGTGTTTTCGTCACACTGCTTATCATTTCAGTTCCGGAATACCAGAGGACACCGACATAAAAAACGCTTATATACTCTTTGTGGTGAGAGTAGTTTGGCGCCACCCAGTACTGGGGAGAGTTACTAGATGTATTGCCATAGCTAGTATAGGGGAAGTTCTTTTGAAGGTCTAAGGTACACGATTTCTGATGTTTTGTTGGTTATGTGTTGACGGGTGGATACAATTGGAGTGTAGGATTTGTTAGTTGTGTGAGATATTTGTGCCTCCCTATATCCCCAACACCAAATTGCATAACCAAACAATTTCGTGAGTTAATAGGTGAGAATTCAAGTAGTTACCTAGGATATCTTTCCGACAGATGCATGATATGAGATTGGGGTTTGACATCTAGTGGTCCGCCTGTCCACGGTCGTTTTTACAGTGGTCTCATTGTGTCTTAAAGAGTCCATGGATATGCCGAGTCGGGGACGCTTTGTATGTCATGTGCACTGCCTTGTACATGATGGTGTTGTACAATTGAGCCCATGTGGGCCCCACCACAAAAATTTCGGATGAAATATCTATCATATGTTTGTTTTTGGCTTATTCTGCAACCCAATCCTTTGTGTTGTTTTGAGTTATGGTATTCGAGTTGCTTTGAAGTAAATTGTTGATTCCATGCCTTTTTCTAAGCAGTGTTCTCGTATTTCTATGGGAGTACTAATCCTTCTTGATCATCGTGATTTTCGTGTCAATCCTTTTCAATTGGTGCACTTCTCTTCAAGATCATTCCACACGGGCACCATTGAGAAGCCTGAGGATTGTCTGTTTCATTCGTCCCCAAGTTTCCTTTGTTTTCCAGCCCTCCCACCCTTTTTCTTTAAGGACTCAGATTTCATAATCAAGTATCCATGTTATGGATGTGAAGTTTCTTCATTTTCCTTCAATGTTCTTATCCTATGATTATCATGAAGATGGTCAGGAGTTTCAACTCATCATTCTTCGTTCTTTTTTCTTCTCTGGTGGATTCAATTCAAGCTTTGGGTGTTGATCATAATCCTTTCCTTGTTTCGAATGCTTTCTCTTGTCGGTGCACCTCTTAATCATCCAATTCTCTCCATTCATTTGTTTCAGAATACTGAAGATATCTCAGGAGATTCGTGTTTCCATTCCTAATCCATTCAAGCTATTTCGAGGTTGTTATCTCATTCGAGCCATTTAACTCAACCGGTGCAATCTCTCTTTCGAGTAATCATTTCCAACGGTGTTTTATCTTGAGTGGGCCCTAACCCACAGGTCTTTTCCCAGGATCTTACCTAACTCTTCTATTTTTCTAGAGTTATTCTCATATTCTTTTCAAAGTTTGACGTAAGAATGGATTCTCATCAGTCATATGCCATCTCCAAGATCTCTTTCAAGTTCTTTTCATCTTTGACTCAACCTTTTCTATTTTCATCTTCCGGAGTGTCTCATCAATTTTCATGGTGGTTCATCAATTTTCATGGTGGGGTAAGATGTCTATCCGTTGCTTGTCATCAATTCAAGTTGATGAAGGGTAAGCATGACATAATTCTTATTCTTGTTTCCTCAAGATGATTAATTTCTTTCTACCGGAGTTCGTTCGTGATATCAATTTCAAATCATTACAAGGCTTCATCTTGTTCTTTTCAACTTTCCTTTCGTTTGATCCTTATTTTATTACCGGAGTTCTCACGAAGGCTCAACATGGTGGTTCACCAAGGATTCCTTTCATTCTTCAATTGTTCTTCAAGGTTTCTCTCGAAGTTAGGATCCTCCAAGCTATACTCTAAAGTAAACACGGTGCTCAACACATGTTTTGTTTTGAGGATTTCAAGCATCCCGCATCTTGCATTCAAAAGTGCAATTCTTTCTACCTTATATTTTGAGGTGGTCTCATATATTCTTGGCAATTTCCCTTTGTGTTTCATGATTCACAAGTTATCAAGAATGAGATATTTAAACCCATGTATTCTTCTTTGGAGATATCTTGGTATAGGTTTCACCTAAAAGACTTCCCAAAGGAATGTTGCTATTTGTGGTGCTCATCAATGATCCAAGTTTTCTCCTATCCTCTTGGTGAAAGAAGTGTTCATCTCTTTGTTGATCTCAAGCAAGAAATTGTTCCTGTTAGTGGCAGAACCTCACCTCTAGTTTTGAGATGTTTTCATAAGCCCACGAGGAGTATATAATTTGATTGTTGATTCTTCAATAACTCTGTTCAATGCTTCTTTGTAAGGATGCTCAATCAAATTCAGTTGTGGTAGGAGTTGTCGTTTTCTTGTTCATTCTTTTGTTTCTGACGATATAGCTTCCATTCTTTTGATCCGGAGTCATGGTGATGTTGCTCTCTTCGAACCATCATCTCATTTTGTCAAGATCATGTTCTTTTCCTTGCTTATCCATTTAACCGGAGTGTGGTGTTCTCTTTTCAAGTTATTTCCATCTTATCAAGTTTTGCTTCTCTTTCCAGCCAGAGTGTTGTCCAAATTCTTTCATTCCTATCCCTTCTCTATCTCGTTTTAACCAGAGTGGTTTCAAAGACTATCTTATCCCTTCAGCATATTTGTTCTCGTTGTATTCCTTGTTCCTCTTGTCTAACGGAGCATTTTCAATTTCAATATCTCCGTCATGTCATTTTCTTCAAGTTTCAACCTCTCAAGGTTCGTGGTTTCGCTCATTTGTGAAACAAACAATTTATTTTACGGCCTCATCTTCACTTCCGTTTTCATCCCTAGATCTCGGGGTGAGATCTCTTGTAAGTGGAGGAGAGTTGCAATGACTTGAGACCGACGCTCTAGAGGCCTTCCATGTATTTCGAGTTTCGTGTGTGTGTTTTATTTGTTTATTGCATTTCAGCATGGCATCATGTGCATTGCATCCTCATGTTTTTCATAAAACATGCATCCCCTTGTAGTTGTTGCTTCTTCCTTGTCTCTATTGACCACCTCTCAGACCGCTCTCTTCCCTCTTGTCTTCTCTGTGCCCTTTTGTTAGGCCCCTTGTTTTTGTCGACCTCTCTCAGACCACCCCATCACGCGCGCGTCTAAAACCGGCCCGAACCCGAACCGACCAATCATGACCGATGGATCCGCATCATCCCCAAACATCCCTAAAACATCTTCGTTTCATTGTTTGGACTTCCTAACCTATTTATCTTGGGCCGTCCAATTATGATCGAAGGGACCAAATAGCCCCTAACCTAACCCACATACTATATAAATATTAGCCCAACCCTAATTTTTAGGAGATCTATCCCATCCAATCCCTTCGCTATCGCCACTCCACCTGGTCTCTCCTTCCACCTCGGGATCCTCCCTGATCCAAAATCCCCCCGACTGAGCAGTGCGCAAGCTCTTTGCTTCTCCTGATACCTCGCTCAATTCCCCTAATCGCGCCAAGCCCCTGTCCAGGAGCTCCCACAACAACGCAGCGCCGGCCTCCCGCGCTCGACCTCATCCCCAACTTCGTAAGCCTCCTCGATCCTCTCCCAAGAAGGTGCTCGCCCGAAGGCCCGCGTCCCCGCTTCCGTTCGACCAGCCACGTCGCCGGTGCACCCAGTCGTCGCCGTCCCTGCTGCTAGTGAGCGCCCAAGGCTCCGAACGCCCGAGCTTCCCTGCCCGGAGGTCGCCGCACCTCGCAGGAGCTCCAGCCAACCCCGACGTTGGCGACCTCCTGGACCTCTTTCCTCGCGCCTCATTCCTTCTCTTTCTCTCCTCTACCTCTCATCTCTCTCTTGTTCTCTGTAACAGGAGACACCATGGACGCCCGAACCACCTAGACCTCAAAGCTCCAGCGGCGCCTCTCATCGCGTGGCCGTCCATGCTTGTGCTAGCCAGATCCAGAGGTCCGCCGCCCCTCGCCATTCCCGCCGTCCAGGACCTCCTTTGCGCGACGGAGTCCCAACCGCACCAGGCCGCCGCTGCATCCCCTGCTTCTCGTCTTTTCGGCCTCTGCTTCCTCTTCATCGAGACGGAGCTTTGCTCGTCCCACATGCCTGGAGAATGAGCTGTCGCACTCGTTCTCGAGAGTGCTGACCAGGCCCGCAGCTGCAGTAGCGCGTGGCCCAGCTCCCTCTGCGCCAAGGCCTAATGTGAGGAAGCCCATCTAATGTTTGCCCCTGTGCACTATTCGTACCAGTTAGTTTCAGCATGAATATTTTTTTTCCTGTGTGCGAATTTTCCTAATAATACGGAGAAAACCGTTTTACAAAAAAACCCTTGCACATCATGCATATCATAACTCACAAGCCGTGCATCAGATCAAAATAATTTATATGTGTAAAAGCTTAGGATTTTGTCTAATTTCACAATTTGCAACTTTCATCCATGTTTAAATTGTTGTTTGCGTTAGTTTGCATAAATGACGTGCTAAAATGATTTATTTCATAACTAATTAAACGTAGCTCCGAATTAAATAAACTTTATATGTAGATCGGGTAGAAAAATGCATAGGTTAACTTGGTGCACTTACTTTTGCTACTTAACAAATCTAAAATATGGTTTAGGGCAGAGCAGTACCAAATTCGAAACATGCACATGGGGACTTTCCGGAATTGTTGTTTGTGTTTTTGACCTCATTTAAACTTGCCTAGATAGGTAGTTTTATTATGCCTCACCTCCTACCATGTTAACCAACCTTTAATATTGTTGAGTACATAAACGAGAGTGAACTAAATATTTGAATGTGGTGTTTCATCAATATGCAACTCGTTGCATATTGAGCGGTATACTTTCATTGTCAACATAACAACCGAGAGATCTCGATATCTTCCATGCTACACACATTATAGGCGGTTCCCAAGCAGAATGGTAAAGTTTATACTCCCCCACCACCAAAAAGCATCAATCCATGGCTTGCCCGAAACAACGGGTGCCTCCAACTAACAACAATCTTGGGGGAGTTTTGTTTGCAATTATTTTGATTTGGTTTGAGAATGGGAGTGGGCATCCCGGTGACCAGCCATTTTCTCGTCAGTGAGGAGCGGCGTCCACTCCTCTTGAGAATAATCCTCCTAGCATGGAAGATATAGACAGCCGTAGTTGATACATGAGCTATTCGAGCATACAAAACAGAATTTCATTTGAAGGTTTAGAGTTTGGCACATACAAATTTACTTGGAACGGCAGGTAGATACCGCATATAGGAAGGTATGGTGGACTCATATGGAACAACTTTGGGGTTTATGGAATTGGATGCACAAACAGTATTCCCGCTTAGTACAAGTGAAGGCTAGAAAGAGAATGGGAAGCGACCAGCTAGAGAGCGACAACATTCATGAACATGCATTAAAATTAATCAACACTAAATGCAAGCATGAGTAGGATATAATTTAGCATGAACATAAATATCATGGAGGCTATGTTGATTTTGTTTCAACTACATGCGTGAACATGTGCCAAGTCAAGCCACTCGAATCATTAAAAGGAGGATACCACCCTATCATACCACATCACAACCATTTTAATAGCATGTTGGCACGCAAGGTAAACCATTATAAACTCCTAGCAAATTAAGCATGGCATGAGCAACTATAATCTCCAATTGTCATTGCAAACATGTTTCATTCATAATAGGCTGAATCAGGAACGATGAACTAATCATATTTACAAAAACAAGGGAGGTCGAGTTCATACCAACTTTTCTCATCTCAACCAGTCCATCATATATCGTCATTATTGCCTTTCACTTGCACAACCGAATGGTGTGGATAATAATAATAGTGCACGTGCATTGGACTAAGCTGGAATCTGCAAGCATTCAATACAAGGGAGAAGACAAGGTAATATGGGCTCTTTGTTAGATCAACAATAATTCAAATAAGTGCCTCTCAACATTTTCATCAAGGTCTTCTCCTCTCGACCCCCAAAGAAAAGAAAAGAAACAAAACTATTTACACAAGAAAGCTCCCAACAAGCAAAAGAAGAACGAGAAATCTTTTTGGGTTTTCTTTTTAATTACTACTACTGCAAGCATGGAAAGTAAACTAGCTAAAAGCTAAAAGTAATTTTTTTGTTTTTTCTTAAGGTTTTTCAAACACACAAGAAGAATGCCAGAAAAGAAAATAAACTAGCATGGATAATACAATGAAAAAGTATGAGCACCGACAACTGGCATGAGTGTGTGAACATGAATGTAATGTCGGCGAGAAATACGTACTCCCCCAAGCTTAGGCTTTTGGCCTAAGTTGGTCTATTCCCACGGATCAAAGTTGTAGCTGGATCGTACTAAGATACAGCGGCAATTGCCTCATGAGCTGCAGCTTGGAGGTGAGCTGCCTCCGTCCTCCTCTCATACTCTTTCGCCTCCTCCCTGGTTATAATATATCTCCTTTTTGCATGAAAGTCAAAGAAACTAGGAGCAGGGAGAGCAACATGGACAGTGCGACGTATGTCAAAGATTAGTCGGTATTGGAGGAACTGTTCGTTCCTCCGAACAAACTGATGATGAACCATAGCATTATAATCTAGATAAGTAGGCGGCAACTCCATATCATTTCCATGTATGGGTACCTCAAGAAAATTAGCTAAACGGGTTGCGTGAATTCCACCGAACAAATCTCCATTAATATTGTTATTATGCAACCTACGTGCAACAATGGCCCCCAAGTTATATTGTCTATCTCCTAATACAGCACTCTTGAGAACACTAAGATCCGGAACACACATATGACATGCCTCATCCTTACCGTTTATGCATGTACCTATAAAGAGAGCAAAATAATATATGGCAGGAAAATGAATGCTCCCTATGGTAGCTTGTGTTATTTCTCTAGATTCCCCCATAGTGATACTAGCAAGAAATGCTTTAAATTCAGATTTGCAAGGTTCGCTAACACTACCCCACTGTGGGAGTTTACAAGCAGTATTAAAATCTTCTAAGTCCATGGTATAAGATTTATCATAAAGATCAAATAGGACAGTGTGAGAATTGCTTGATGATGTAAATTTAAACCTTCTCACAAAGGAATCAGTTAGGTAGTGGTACTGGGAGCACTTATCTGACACGAAGCCCTCAAGTTCAGGGTTACGCACATATGCTTCAAATTCCTCCTTAATTCCTCCATGGACCATGAAATTTTTTGACGGCCATTCACAAGGCCGCACTTGAGCTTCTCTTGGTAGTTCATAGTCCGGCTCACATATTGCTGCCCTGGGTCCTTGCTTCTTTGAAGAACCACCTTGGTACATTTTTTAAACATATTTATTCCTCTGAAAAATTTCTGAAATTTTTAGTGACTCAAAAACAAAAGTGAACCAAACTCAACAAGATTGATAGCAACTACTCCTACAGGTGCCTAAAGGCCATATCATGCATTAAAACTACTTTTGACCACATAAATTTGACATGCAAGCTCAAGAACATGGTCACCTAAGAAGAAAAATTTGCAAAAAATAAAGCACTAGAACAAAAAATAATTGGACCATTGGAGGAGTCACATACTGAAGAACAATCCCCCAAAGTAGTTTTGTAAATGGAGCTTTGAGCAAGGAGATCGAAAATGGCAGCAAGATGAGCTAGAACACGGGTTTGAGCTGGTGTGTGATTTTTTCTGGAGGAAGACGAAGTGCGTGGGTGCAAGAATAAGTGGAGGGGACCACGTGGGGTCCACGAGGCAGGGGGCGCGCCCTCTACCCTCGTGGGCACATGGTGGGTCCCCCTGGTGTGTTCTCAGTGCCAATAATTCTTAAATATTCTAGAAATAATCATATTAAATTTTCAGGGCATTTGGAGAACTGTTATTTTCGGGATATTTTTTTATTGCAAGGATAATTCAGAAAACAGACAGAAAATACTACTTTTACTTTATTTAAACTAAATAATAGAAAGTAAAAAGAGGGTACAAAAAGTTGTGCTTTCTAACTTCATCCATCTCATGCTCATCAAAAGGAATCCACTAACAAGGTTGATCAGGTCTTGTTAACAAACTCTTTCTGAATCGCATGAAACCGGAGAATTTTCGAATAACACTAGGTTACCTCAATGGGGATTTGCATGTCCCCAACAATAAGAATATCATATTTCTTGTTGATAGTAGGAATAGGAAATTTAAAATCTCCAATAATAATCGTTGAAGTTCTTCCAATAGAATTTATACTACGGACTTGAGGTTGTTTCCTCGGAAAGTGTACCATATTCTCATTACCATTAACATGAAAAGTGACAGTGCCTTTGTTGCAATTAATAACAGCCGCTGCAGTATTCAAAAAGGGTCTTCCAAGAATAATAGGCATACTATCGTCCTCGGGAATATCAAGAATAACAAAGTCCGTTAAAATAATAACATTTGCAACCGCAATAGGCACATCTCACAAATATTGACAGGTATATCAGTTGATTTGTCAGCCATTTGCAAAGATATTTCAGTAGGTGTCAACTTATTCAAATCAAGTCTATGATATAAAGAGAGAGGCATAACACTAACACCGGCTCCAAGATCACATAAAGCAGTTTTAACATAGTTTCTCTTAATGGAGCATGGTATAGTTGGAACTCCTGGATCTCCAAGTTTCTTTGGTATTCCACCCTTAAAAGTATAATTAGCAAGCATGGTGGAAATTCCAGCATCCAGTATCTTTCTTTTATTAGTAACAATAACTTTCATGTACTTAGCATAAGGGTTCATTTTAAGCATATCAGTCAAACGCATACGCAAAAAGATAGGTCTAATCATTTCAGCAAAGTGCTCAAAATCCTCATCATCCTTCTTCTTGGATGGTTTAGGAGGAAAAGGCATGGGCTTCTAAACCCATGGTTCTCTTTCTTTACCGTGCTTCCTAGCAACAAAGTCTCTTTTATCATAACGTTGATTCTTTGATTGTGGGTTATCAAGATCAACAACACGTTCAATCTCTACATCATTGTCATTGCTAGGTTGAGCATCAACATGAACGTCGTTATTAACATCATCACTAGGTTCATGTTCATTACCAGATTGTGTTTCAGCATCAGAAATAGAAATATCATCGGGATTCTCAGGTGTGTCAACAACAGGTCCACTAGAAGCATGTAAAGTCCTATCATTTTTCTTCTTCTTCTTCTTCTTAGAAGAACTAGGTGCATCAACATTAGTTCTCTAAGAATCTTTCTCAATTCTCTTAGGATGGCCCTCAGGATACAAAGGTTCCTGACTCATTTTACCCCCTCTAGTCATAACTCTAAGAGCATTATTATTTTTCATATTATTTAATTCATTCAGCAAATCATTCTGAGCTTTAAGTACTTGTTCTACTTGAGTGGTAACCATAGAAGCATGTTTACTAATGACTTTAAGTTCACCTTTAACTCTAGACATATAATCACTCAAGTGTTCAATCATATAGGCATTGTTTTTCAATTGTCTACCAACATAAGAATTGAAGTTTTCTTGTTTAACAATAAAATTATCCAACTCATCCAAGTATTGGCTAGCAGACTTATAACAAGGAATATCACCTTCATCAAATCTATAGAGAGAATTTACCTTTACTACATGTTTCGGGTTATCAAGACCATGTATCTCTTCAATAGGTGGTAAATTCTTAACATCTTCAGCTTTAATTCCTTTTTCTTTCATAGATTTCTTTGCCTCTTGCGTATCTTTAGGACTGAGAAATAGAATACCCCTTTTCTTCGGAGTTGGTTCAGGAAGTGTCCAATTATTTTCATTAGTCATAATATTATTCAATAGCAATTCAGCTTGATCAACAGTTCTTTCCCCGAAAACACAACCAGCAAAACTATACAGGTGGTCTCTGGAAGCATCAGTTAGTCCATTATAAAAGATATCAAGTATTTTATTTTTCTTGAGAGGATGATCAAGCAAAGCATTAAGTAATCGGAGAAGCCTCCCCCAAGCTTGTGGGAGACTCTCTTCTTCAATTTGAACAAAATTATATATTTCCCTTAAGGCATCTTGTTTCTTATGAGCGGGGAAATATTTAGCTGAGAAGTAATAAATCATATCCTAGGGACTACGCACACAACCAGGATCAAGAGAATTAAACCATGTTTTAGCATCACCCTTTAATGAGAAAGGAAATAACTTAAGGATAAAGTAATAGAGAGTTTTCTCATCATTAGTGAACAGGGTGGGTATATCATTTAATTTAGTAAGATGTGCCACAACAGTTTCAGATTCGTAGCCATAGAAAGGATCAGATTCAACGAAAGTAATTAACTCAGGATCGACAGAGAAATCATAATCCTTATCAGTAATAAAGATAGGTGAAGTAGCAAAGGTAGGGTCATGTTTCATTATAGCATTCAAAGATTTTTCTTTCAGCTTAGCTAATAATTTCTTAAGATTATATCTATCATTGCAAGCAAGAAAGTCTCTAGCAGTTTCTTCATCCATAACATAGCCCTCAGGCACAACAGGCAATTCATATCTAGGGGGAGAATCTTCATCATCACTTTCATCAATATTATCAGTTTCAATAATTTCATTCTCTCTTACCCTAGCAAGTTGTTCATCTAGAAATTCACCTAGTGGCACAATATTATCAAGCATAGAAGTAGTTTCACCATAAGTATCATGCAAAGAAGAAGTGGCATCATCAATAACATGCGACATATCAGAATGAATAGGAGGAGTAGGTGTCGCAAGTTTACTCAAGCCAGAAGGTGAATCAAGTGCAGAGCTAGATGGCAGTTCCTTACCTCCCCTCATAGTTGAGGGGAAAATCTTGGTTCTTTCATCTTTCAAGTTCTTCATAGTGATCAACACATATAGATCCCAAGTGACTCAAAGAATAGAGCTATGCTCCCCGGCAACGACGCCAGAATATAGTCTTGATAACCCACAAGTATAGGGGATCACAACAGTTTTCAAGGGTAGAGTATTCAACCCAAATTTATTGATTCGACACAAGGGGAGCCAAAGAATATTCTCAAGTATTAATAGTTGAGTTGTCAATTCAGCCGCACTTGAAAGACTTAATATCTGCAGCAAAGTATTTAGTAGAAAAGTAATACGATAGTAGTGGTAACGGTAGCAAAAGTAATAGTTTTGGTTTTATAGTGATTGTAACAATAGAAACGGAAAAGTAAATAAGCAAAGAACAATATGTGAAAAGCTCATAGGCAATGGATCAGTGAAGGATAATTATTTCGGATGCGATTCCTCATGCAACAATTCTAACATAGGGTGACATAGAACTAGCTCTAGTTCATCAATGTAATGTAGGCATGTATTCCGAATATAGTCATACGTGCTTATGGAAAAGAACTTTCATTACATCTTTTGTCCTACCCTCCCGTGGCAGCGGGGTCCTATTCGAAACTAAGGGATATTAAGGCCTCCTTTTAATAGACTACCAGACCAAAGCATTAACACTTAGTGAATACAAGAACTCCTCAAACTACGGTCATCACCGATAAGTATCCCGATTATTGTCACTTTGGGGTTAACGGATCATAACACATAATAGGTGACTATAGACTTGCAAGATAGGATCAAGAACTCACATATATTCATGAAAACATAATAGGTTCAGATCTGAAATCATGGCACTCGGGCCCTAGTGACAAGCATTAAGCATAGCAAAGCCATAGCAACATCAATCTTAGAACATAATGGATACTAGGGATCAAACCATAACAAAACTAACTCGATTACATGATAAATCCCATCCAACCCATCACCGTCCAGCAAGCCTACAATGGGATTACTCACGCACGGCAGTGAGCATCATGAAATTGGTGATGGAGGAAGGTTGATGATGACGATGGCGATGGATTCCCCTCTCTGGAGCCCCGAACGGACTCCAGATCAGCCCTCCCGAGAGAGATTAGGGCTTGTCAGCGGCTCCATATCATAAAACGTGATGAATCCATCTCCCTGATTTTTTTATCCCCGAACGTGAATATATAGAGTTGGAGTTGAGGTCGGTGGAGCGTCAGGGGGGCCACGAGGCATGGGCGCGCCCAGGGGGTAGGCACGCCCCCACCCTCGTGGACAGGGTGTGGGCCCTTGGCCTTGATTCTTTCGCCAGTATTTTTTATATATTCCAAAAATATTCTCCGTTGATTTTCAGGTCATTCCTAGAACTTTTATTTCTGCACAAAAAAAACACCATGGCAATTCTGCTGAAAACAGCGTCAGTCCGGGTTAGTTCCATTCAAATCATGCAAGTTAGAGTCCAAAACAAGGGCGAAAGTGTTTGGAAAAGTAGATACGTTGGAGACGTATCAACTCCCCCAAGCTTAAACCTTTGCTTGTCCTCAAGCAATTCAATTGATAAACTAAAAGTGATAAAGAAAAACTTTTACAAACTCTGTTTGCTCTTGTTGTTGTAAATATGTAAAGCTAGCATTCAAGTTTTCAGCAAATATTATGAACTAACCATATTCACAATAACATTTAGGTCTCATGTTTACTCATATCAATGGCATAATCAACTAGCGAGCAATAATAATAAATCTCAGATGACAACACTTTCTCAAAACAATCATAATATGATATAACAAGATGGGATCTCGCTAGCCCTTTCTGAGACCGCAAAACATAAATGTAGAGCACCCCTAAAGATAAAGAGCTGACTGGAAATTGTAATTCATGGTAAAAAGAGATCCAGTCATACTCAATGTAAACTAATAGTAATACATGCAAATGACAGCGGTGCTCTCCAACTGGTGCTTTTTAATAAGAGGATGATGACTCAACAGGTCTTTTCCCAGGATCTTAATAGTGGTAATCATTTCCAACGGTGTTTTATCTTGAGTGGGCCTTAACCCACAGGCCTTTTCCCAGGATCTTACCTAACTCTTCTATTTTTCCGGAGTTATTCTCATATTCTTTTCAAAGTTTGACGTAAGAATGGATTTTCATCAGTCATATGCCATCTCCAAGATCGCTTTCAAGTTCTTTTCATCTTTGACTCAACCTTTTCTCTTTTCATCTTCCGGAGTGTCTCATCAATTTTCATGGTGGTTCTCATCATCATTCTGAACATTTGAAGACCGAAGAAGAGCTTCTCTTAAATCCTTGTTCGTTCTCTTGAAGATTCATGGTTCTAGCTTGATGCTAGCCTCTCAAATTGTTCCGATCATCAAGAATTCTTTTCTTACCCATCCGGAGCATTTCAAGAGTTGTTTTTGTTCCTTGATCATCCAAAGGCCATCATTTCAGAAGATTTATGCATTCTCAACATTTAGCTTGTCATCGTTCAAGTATTCTCTAGTCAGCTTGTCATCTCTTCATTCTCTTGCATGTAAATTCCCTCAAGTATCTTTGTTCATTTTTTTTCTAATTCTTCCCGGGGATTCGTTCCCTTTTCTTCATTTGTTTTCAATTCTTACGGAGGTTCGTTCAAGATTTCTCTTCCTTCGTTATCGTATCAATTCATTTGTTCTTTCCAAAATCCCACTAGTGATTCGTTCAACATTTTCTCAAGTTTGCGATATATCTCTCTGCAATCCTTTCAAGAACAATAAGTAAGATGTCTATCCGTTGCTTGTCATCAATTCAAGTTGATGAAGGGTAAGCATGACATAATTCTTATTCTTGTTTCCTTGAGATGATTAATTTCTTTCTACCGGAGTTTGTTCGTGATATCAATTTCAAATCATTACAAGGCTTCATCTTGTTCTTTTCAACTTTCCTTTCGTTTGATCATTCTTTTATTACCGGAGTTCTCATGAAGGCTCAACATGGTGGTTCGTCAAGGATTCCTTTCATTCTTCAATTGTTCTTCAAGATTTATCTTGAATTTAAGATCCGCCAAGCTATACTCTAAAATAAACATGGTGCTCAACACATGTTTTGTTGTTAGGAGTTCAAGCATCCCGCATCTTGCATTCCAAAGTGCAATTATTTCTACATTATCTTTTGAGGTGGTCTTATATCATTGTTGGCAATTTCCGTTTGTGTTTCATGATTCACAAATTATCAAGAATGAGATATTTAAACCCATCTCTTCTTCTTTGGAGCTATCTTGGTATAGGTTTCACCTAAAAGACTTCCCAAAGGAATGTTGCTATTTGTGGTTCTTATCAATGATCCAAGTTTTCTCCTATCCTCTTGGTGAAAGAAGTGTTCATCTCTTCATTGATCTCAAGCAAGCAATTGTTCCCGTTAGTGGCAGAACCTCACCTCTAGTTTTGAGATGTTTTCATAAGCCCACGAGGAGTATATAATTTGATTGTTGATTCTTCAATAACTCTGTCCAATCCTTCTTTGAAAGGATGCTCTATCAAATTCAGTTGTGGTAGGAGTTGTCATTTTCTTCTTTGTTCTTTTGTTTCTAACGATATAGCTTCCATTCTTTTGATCCGGAGTCATGGTGATGTTGCTCTCTTCGAACCATCATCTCATTTTGTCAAGATCATGTTCTTTTCCTTGCTTATCCATTTAACCGGAGTGTGGTGTTCTCTTTTCAAGTTATTTCCATCTTATCAAGTTTTGCTTCTCTTTCCAGCCAGAGTGTTGTCCAAATTGTTTCATTCTTATCCCTTCCCTATCTCATTTTAACCGGAGTGGTTTCAAAGACTATCTTATCCCTTCAGCATCTTTGTTCTCGTCATATTCCTTGTTCCTCTTGTCTAACGAAGCATTTTCCATTTCAATATCTCCGTCATGTCATTTTCTTCAAGTTTCAACCTCTCAATGTTTGTGGTTTCGCTCATTGGTCAAAGAAGCAATTTATTTTACCCCTTCCTCTTCCCTTCCGTTTTCATCCCTAGATCTCAGGGTGAGATCTCTTGTAAGTGGAGGAGAGTTGTAATGTCCCAAGACCAATGCTCCAGAGGCCTTCCATGTATTTCGAGTTTCGTGTGTGTGTGTTTTATTTGTTTGTTGCATTTCATCATGGCATCATGTGCATTGCATCCTCATGTTTTTCATAAAACTTGCATCCCCTTGTACTTGTTGCTTCTTCCTTGTCTCTATTGACCACCTCTCAGACCGCTCTCTTCTGTCTTGTCTTCTCCGTGGCCTTTTGTTAGGCCCCATGTATTTGTCTACCTCTCTCAGACCGCCCCCTCACGCTGCCGTCTGAAACCTGCCCGAACCCAAACCGACCTATAGTGACCGATGGGTCTGCATCATCCCCAAACATCCCTAAAACATCTTCGGTTCATTGTTTGGACTTCCTAACCTATTTATCTTGGACTGTCCGATTATGATCGAAGGGACCAAATAGCCCCTAACCTAACCCACCTACTACATAAATATCAGCCCAACCTTAATTTTTAGGAGATCTATCCCATCCAATCCCTTCGCTGTGGCCACTCCACCTGGTCTCTCCTTCCACCTCAGGATCCTCCCCGATCCAAAATCCTCCCAACCGAGCAATGCCCAAGCTCTTCTCTTCTCCTTCTACCTCGCTCGATTCCCCTGATCGTACCGAGCCCCTATCCAGGAGCTCCGACACCAACCCAGTGCCGGCCTCCCGCGCTCGACCTCATCACCAACCTCGTAAGCCTCCTCAATCCTCTCCCAAGCAGGTGCTCGCCCGGAGGCCCACGTCCCTGCCTCCGTTCGGCTAGCCACTTCGCCGGTGCACCCAGCCGTTGCCGTCCCCCTGCTAGTGAGCGCCCAAGGCCCCGAGCGCCTGAGCTTCCCTGCCCGGAGGTCGCCGCACCTCGCAGGAGCTCCAGCCAACCCCGACGTCCGCGACCTCCAGGACCTCTTGCCTCGCGCCTCTCCTTCCTTCTCTTTCTCTCCTCTACCTCCCATGTCTCTCTTGTTCTCTGTAATAGGAGACACCATGGATGCCCGAACCACCTAGACCTCAAAGCTCCAATGGCGCCTCTCGTTGTGTGACCGTCCATGCTTGCGCTGGCCAGATCCGGAGGTCCGCCGCCCCTCACTGTTCCCGCGGTCCAGGACCTCCTTTGCGCGACGGAGTCCCAGCCGCACCAGGCCGCGCTGCGTCCCCTGCTTCTCGTCATGTCGGCCTCTGCTTCCTCTTCATCGATCAGGAGCTTTGCTCGTCCCGCGCGCCTGGAGATCGAGCTGTTGTGGTCATTCTCGAGAGCGTTGACCAGGCCCACAGCCGCAACAGCGTCTGGCCCAGCTCCCTCCGCGCCAAGGCCCAATGTGAGGAAGCCCATCTACTATTTACCCCTATGCACTATTGGTACCAGTCAGTTTCGGCCCGAATATATTTTTCCCTATCTGCGAATTTGCCTAACAATACGAAGAAAACTATTTTACAGAAAAACCCTTGTACTTCATGCATATCATAACTCACGAACCGTGCATCGGATCAAAATAATTTATATATGTAAAATGCTTAGGATTTTGTCTAGTTTCACAATTTGCGACTTTCATCCATGTTTAAAATGTTTCAATTTCTGTTTGCATTAGTTTGCATAAATAATGTTCTAAAATGATTTATTTCACAACTAATTAACCGTAGATCCAAATTAAATAAACTTTATATGTAGATCGGGTAGAAAAATGCATAGATTAACTTGGTGCACTTAATTTTGCTGTTTAACAAATATAAAATATGGTTTAGGGCATAACGGTACCAAATTCGAAATATGCACATAGGGACTTTTTGGAATTGATGTTTGTGTCTTCGGCCTCATTTAAACTTTCCTAGATAGGTAGTTTTATTATGCATCGCCTCTTGCCATGTTAACCAACATTTAATATTGTTGAGTACATAAACGAGAGTGAACTAAATATTTGAATGTGGTGTTTCATCAATATGGAACTCGTTGCATATTGAGCTCCACGTAACTTGTAGTATTTTTTGTTGCACTTTGCCATGCCATGAATCATTAAACCAGACATACATCATACTTGGTTGCGCATCATGCCATGTTTATGTGATGGTTGTTTACCATGTTATTTGCTTATTTTCGGTTGTGCTTCTTCTCGATAGTTCCGATTACGTTGCAATTGTGAGGATCCGTTCAACTATGTTGGTTCGTCTACTTCATGGATTCGGTCTTCTTCCTAGCGGGATTTCAGGCAAGATGACCGTCACCTTGGATCTCACTACTATGTTTGCTTGCTAGTTGTCCCAATTCTATCGCTATGTCACGCTACCTGCCACTTGTTTATCAAGACTCCCAATATGCCATGATAAGCATCTAACTTTTTTCCACCACCCCAACAACCATTGTCTGGCTATGTTACCGCTTTGCTCAGCCCCTCTTATAGTGTTGCTAGTTGCAGGTGCAGTTGACGGATGTTCCATGTTGGTACATGGATATCATGGGATATCACAATATCTCTTATTTAATTAATGCATCTATATATCTGGTAAAGGGTGGAAGGCTTGGCCTTTTTCCTGGTGTTTTGTTCCACTCATGACGCCTTAGTTTCGTCATACCGGTGTTATGTTCCTTGATTTTGCGCTCCTAACACGGACGGGGTTTATGGGGCCCCCTTGACAGTTAACTTGGAATAAAACTCTTCCAGCAAGGCCCAACATGAGTTTTACCATTTGCCTAGTAAGAACTAAAACTTGCATAGGGATTCTCCGGACCCCGAGGATAATTAATTAACAACCCAGGCCAGTGCTCCTCATGAGTGTTGGTCCAAAACAGAGTCATGTGTGGCTTCCCCCGGGGCATCTCAGATATTAGTTGTTGTATGATATGCTCATATTATCGTGGCCTGAGACAAGATATGCGCGGCTACTATCAGGGTGTCGGCACGTCAGGAGGTCTTGCTGGTTTTATTTTACCACTATCAAAATGTCTTGTGAACCGGGATTCCGAGATTGATCGGGTTGTTCCGGGAGGAAGATTTTCCTCCGTTGATCATGAGAGTTTGTGATGGACTAAGTTAGGACACCCCTGCAGGGTTTAATATTTTTGAGAGCCGTGCCCACGGTTATGGGGCAGATGGGAATTTTTAATATCTGGTTGTAGAAAACTTGACACCAGATCCGAAATAAAATACACCAACCGCGTGCGTAACTGTGACTGTCTCTTTTTTAGCAAGTTCGAGAAGAGAACATGGTGGGGTTATGTTTGACTCGTAACTAGTTCAGGATCACTTATCGATCATTACTAGTTGTAACCGTTATGCGTAGTTTCTCTTCTTACTCTTGTACTCGTAAGTTAGTCACCATACAATGCCTAGTGCTTGCGGCAACCTCACCACTTATCCATTCCATACCCATTAAGCTTTGTGTCTTGATACCTATGGTAATGGGATTGCTGAGTCCTCGTGGCTCACAGATTACTACAAGAACAGTTGCAGGTACAGGTAAAGCGATGCTTTGACATGAGAGTGATGCTTGCTTGTTTTGGAGCTCTTCTGCTTTTTCTTCTTCTATCAAGGGATAGGCTCTGAGTCGGGTGCCTGGGATTAGCAGGGTGGATGTCATTCTTGTTTTTCGTTTGATTTCATCTATAGTTAGATCCTGCTCTTTTGTGTGATCATTACTATGTATTGATGTGTTCATGTTGTAGCTTGTGACGAGTGTTAGGTTTTATCTTGTATTCTCATCTATTTAGTACATGGTATGTTGTAATGATATCCACCTTGCTATGTGCTCGAAATGCGGTTGTGCCCCAATCATGAATTCATCACATGATTGGGATAGAATCGCATCTTGGGTGCTACACAGTGTGACTTAGTGGGACGACTCGATGGCACCGAGATGCAAAACTACTAGCAGTTGCTGCAACTCGGTGTGACCGAATTGTTCAAATCGGGTGCACCGAGATAAAAACCTATATCAACTTAATGAGTTCGGTGAGACCACAACTACAAAATAAGAATTAAGATAAATCTAACCCTAGCATGAAACATATGGATCCAAATCGACCCCTTATGGAATAGCGCATTAACTAGGGTTTAAGATTTTGTCACTCTAACAACCCATCATCTAATTACTAATCTACAATGCCTTCCCTTAGGCCCAAATATGGTGAAGTGTCATGCAGTCGACGTTCACATGACACCACTAAAGGAAGCAACAACATACATATCATCAAAAGATCGAACGAATACCAAATTCACATGATTAATTATGACAAGACTTCTACCATGTCCTCAAAAACAAAAGTAACTACCCAAAAATCATATTAATCTCCAAGATCAAATGGGTATTGAATAGCATCAAGGATTTGAACATTTAATCTTCCACAAAATAAACCAACTAGCATCAACTACAAGATGTAATCAACATTACTAGCAACCCATAGGTACCAATCTGAGGTTTTGAGACAAAGATTGAATACAAGAGATGAACTAGGGTTTGAGATGAGATGGTTTTGTTGAAGATGTTGATGAAGATGTGTCCTCCCATGATGAGAGGATTGTTGGTGATGTCGATCGCTTTGATTTCCCCGTCCCGAAGGGAAGTATCCCTGGCGGAATCAGTCCACCGAAGAGCAAAAGTGCTCTTGCCCAGGTTTTGCCTTGAGGCAGTAGCGCTTCGTCCCGAAAGTCTCCGCCTTATTTTTTTCTAGGGACAATTGGCCTACATACCAAAAGATGGGCACCGGAGGCTAGCCAGGGATCCCACAAGCTACCTGGGCATGCCCAGGTGGGTGGGAACGTCCTTGTGACTTGTGGGCACCTGGGTGGCCCCCTCTAGTTTTTCTTTTCACCAATAATTTTTATTTATTCCAAAATAATTCTCCGTGAAATTTCAGATCATTTGGAGATGTGCGGAATAGGTATCGCTGACATGGCTTTTTCAGGTCTAGAATTCCAGTTGGCGGCAATCTCCTTCTTCATGTAAATCTTCCAAATTAAGAGAGAAAATGCATTAGAATTGCACCACAAAGTAATATATTGATCAAAAACATTATAAATAACAGTAGGAAAACATGATGCAAAATGGACGTATCAACTAACCCAAGCTTAGACCTCGCTTGTCCTCAAGCGAAATCCAATATCAATGATCACGACCACATGTTTAGAGAGAGAGGTGTCGATAAAAATAAAATACGGACATAGAAGCATCATGATCAATATCATAGCAGTAATAAACATTATCATAAAACTTCTCATGAGAAAGTAACAATCCATCACAACAACAAAGTATAAGGCATAAACACTATGATCTCAGTCAACAAGGAAATTACAATTCAGCATAGGGTCTCATGTAAGATTTTTGTTTAGCAAGTCCACATACTCAAATATCATTCAGTCTTCTATGATTGCTCACAATCATGACATACATACATATATATATATATGTGTGTCCTTGTGTGTGTGTGTGGAGCAAAAGTTTCAGTCAGACACATAGAGATAGGGGCTTATGTTTCGCCTCCCAACTCATTTACCTAGAGGGTAATGTCAACAATAATAACTCATTATTACCCATATCCAACTGGATATATATGCCTAGATATTTCCCCGCCACATGATGCTTGCAAAAGAGAAAAATAAAAAGCAATAGAGGAGAACACTATTGACTCTTGCATGAAAAGTAAATACATAGAAGTAAAAGATAGGTCCTTCGTAGAGGGAAGCATAGGTTGTCATGCGCTTTTTAGTTTTTAGATGTGCAAGCTCTTAATGCAAAGGAACATCACTTTATATTGCCCCTTTGTGCTAGCAACCTTTATTATGTAGCCCGTCGCTTTTATTTCTTTACCATCACAAGATCATTCAAAGCTTATTTTCCCTTACAATAAAAGATCATACATATTTAGAAGAAATTTTTAATGCTTTATGCACCGATGACAACTTACTTGAGGGATGTTATTCAATCCCTTGGTAGATATAGTGGACTCTCATGGCATGAAACTAGGTTTAATGGTTTTTGGATACACAAGTAGTATCTCTACTTGCTACGGATTTTGTTGTCTAGCAAGGATATCGAGCTAGCACCACATATTGGAGGATCTATAATAATATAACTTATATGTGAATATAAGCAAGCATAACTCATTGCATTTTATTTCTTGCCCAACATCAATAATTTGACATAGAATACTTAATGGGGGCTCATAATCATAAAAGATATCCAAGATAGTATATTTATATGTGAATCTTCTCTTCCCTTATTAATTCTTTCATGAATTGCATCACTAACCAATGTTATGTTTATCAACTTCCAATAAATTTTACCAATCATACATTTCTTTATGTAAAGTCAATACTTTCCATGAGATTCCCATATGATCTTTTCGATTATTTTCATTGCTAAGATTGAAAAATAAAAGTAAAGAAGCAAAACTAAAACTACTCTTTATTATATAACTCTAACTCGATTACATAGATGGATAGATCACAAAACTAGCACTCGAAAATAGATCACACTAAACTTTTATTCAACTAAATCACAAAATAACTAAGAATCAAACTAAAATAGGTAAAGATAATAAAAGTGATGCCGACACGATACCGGGGCACCTCCCCCAAGCTTGACACAAGCCAAGGGGATTGCGCATGCCCGTGTACTCAAGTTTCTTTATTTGGCAATGGTGATGGTGGTGAGGTAGCAGGCTTGTCCTTCAGCTTTCGCTTGTGAACACATTTTTCTTCCTTCAATTTGCTAATCTCATGCTCCAACTCCATTATCTTCTCACATAATACGTTCTTGTTTTCTTGTAGAAGATGTAAATGGATAAATTTAATCTTTGATTTGTTTAATATGTTTGGGAGGCATGACTTCTAGAACTCCACATGCATATCCCCTGGTTGAGGTAGAGGGACATCATCTTCACCCGAACTCGTGTCCTCCATTCTCTTCAAATTGACATCTCGCTCTTCCTCTGTGGACCATCCATAGGGATCTACATCCACATAGACCCTCGGATTTGCAACATAGTGTGATTCAAAGCTCTCTCCATCTGAGTCTTGGGATGACATACTTTCAGATCTGCTGGAAAAATAGCACAAAACAAGAACATAAGAGATTTCTGCGATATAGTGGTCAAAAAGTCTAGGAGTATATATAAAGAATTTTTATCTTGCAAAACAAGTATTCCAGAAGAAAACGGAGTCATAAAGGCTCACGAGGGTCCCACGAGCCACCATGGCACGCCCAGGGGAGGGCGCGCCGTGGTGCCTCGTGTGCACCTCGTGGGTCCCCTCGGCTATTTCTTATTTTGTTTTTTCTAATATTCCAAAATTGACAAAAAGTATTTTTATGAATTTTTTTGAGTCGGTTTACTTACTGTATCACATACATGTTCCTTTTAGGGGTTTTGGAGTGTTCTGGAAGATCTCTCTTATGTGTTCCTCTAGAGTAATAGTTTGAATAATCTTAGTTTCAACATTAATAGGTGTACCTAAGATATAATACTTAATTCTTTGTCCATTGAACACCCTTGGATTAGTGCCTTCGGAGTTGTTGATTTTGATAGCTCTGGAATGATAGACTTCTTCGATAATATATGGTGCTTCCCATTTAGAGAGAAGTCCTCTTGCAAAGAATCTGAAACAAGAGTTGTATGATAGAATATACTCACCCACTTTGAATCCCCGTTTTTGAATTCTTTTATCATTCCATCTTTTAACATTTTCTTTAAACAACTTGGCATTTTCATATGCTTGGGTTCTCTACTCATCTAACGAGCTAATATCAAATAACCTCTTCTAACTAGTTAGTTTCAAATCATAGTTAAGTTATTTAATTCCCCAGTATGCTTTATGTTCTAGCTCAAGAGGTAAATGGCATGATTTTCCATAAACCATTTTATACGGAGACATACCTATAGGATTATTATAAGCAGTTCTATAAACCCATAATGCGCCGTCAAGTTTCTTTGACCAATTCTTTCTAGATCTATTGATGGACTTTTGCAAAATTAACTTTATTTATCTATTGCTCAATTCAATTGACCACTAGATTGAGGATGACAAGGGGATGCAATTCTATGGCTAACCTCATATTTGGCAAGCAGTTTACGGAAAGCGCCATGAATAAAAATGTGAACCACCATCAGTCATTAAATATCTAGCGACTCCAAACCTCAGGAAAATAACTTGTTTAAGCATTTTAATATAAGTGTTATGCTCAGCACTACTAGTTGGAATAGCTTATACCCACTTAGTAGCGTAATCAACAACAACTAGAATATGAGTATACCCATTAGAGGAAGGAAAAGGTCCCATGTAATCAAATCCCCAAACATCAAATGGTTCAATAACAAGTGAATAGTTCATAGGCATTTCCTATCGTCTACCAATATTACCCATTATTTGACATTCATCACAAGATAAGACAAACTTACATGCATCCTTGAAGAGAGTAGGTCAATAAAAACCAAATTGTAATACCTTATGTGTGGTTCTATCTCCAGCGTGGTGTCCTCAGTAAGCCTCAGAATGACACTTCCGTAGGATTTGTTCCTGTTCATGCTCAGGTATACAACGTCTAATAATACCATCTACTCCGTCTTTATAAAGAAGTGGGTCATCCCAGAAGTAATGTCTTAAATCAAAGAAGAACTCTTTCTTTTGTTGGTATGTGAAACTAGGTGGTATATATTTAGCAACAATGTAATTAGCATAGTCTGCATACCAAGGATTATTATGAAAAGTATTTATAATAGATAATTGTTCATCAAGGAAACTATCATCAATAGGTAGTGCGTCATCAAGAATATTTTCCAACCTAGACAAATTATCAGTTATGGGATTCTCGACTCCCTTCCTATCAGTAATATGAAACTCAAGTTCATGTAGCAATAGAATCCACCTAATGACTCTAGGTTTAGCATCTTTCTTTTCCATAAGATATTTAATAGCAGCATGTCGGTGCAACAAACCTTCATGTATGTTGCCTAGACTGTACACAGGCGCAATGGCAAGGGTACAACAGCAACAAGGTTCCAAGACAAGGCCAAGCCAGAGAGATAGCTCTTTGAGGAATCAAAGTGCGGATCAAGAAGACCAAGACAAGCTAGGGAACAAGATGTCACTAAGGAAAGACCTCCCTTACCGTGCATGCAAACCTGGTCAGGTCGAGGCCTCACCAAGAACAAGTCCTAATTAAGATTTCCCTGGCAGGCTTGCTAGGGCCGCTAAGGGCGAGTCATCCCGCCAAGACTCCACTGCACATTGACGCAAGTCACTTATTAGTGTGGTGTTAATCCCCCAAGTGATTAAGTGGCTGTCATCTAGCACGTGGCAGCCATTTCGAAGGAAGATTTCCCCTATATGACACCATTCCAGAAGCATGTCACGCAGACAGGTAGATGATAGTTAAGCGGCGCCGCAGGCTTGCCGGGCTGCGTCCAGAGCATGACACCTAGCGGTGCATTAAGTGCACTTTGTCCTAACTACCAGAGTTAGGTATGATAGCATTGTTGGCTATCTAATCAGTAGATAATGACTAAGTTGCCACTCTGGTAACCCATTAGCCTACAAAAGGAGGGCCATGGCAACCTAAAAGAGGATTTGAACCCTTGTGCAATCACACGCGCGTAGTTGCTCTCCCCGAGGCGACCTTGTCGGGCTTGATCACTACGGGTCCATTGCGGTCCTCCCTTCAATCCACCAAAGTAGGAGTAGGGTATTACGCTTCACAGCGGCCCAGACCTGGGTAAAAACTACCAGCATCACCCCTGTCATGTTGTCTCATCACTTCCACTCTTCGTGCAACGTGCCCTTCCCCGTTGCTGAACCACAAGGGGTTGTTAGCCCCAAAGGTGATCGTGTTCCGCCGTGAAATCTTTGGCGCGCCAGGTAGGGGGGAGGCGCTTGCGCGAACCCGGAGTTGTGAACAACGCATCAATCTTCATCATCATCTTCTTCGTCATTAGCTCCAGCGTCCATGGCGCCCAAGAAAAAGTCCGGCGTGACAGCTCACCCTTCAACCTCGAAGGCACCCTCGCATGCGGCCACTGATTCAGTGGCTGCTGCTGCAGCACTGGGGGACGTGGGTGTCGTGGGGGACACGGCCAGCGCGGGTGGCACTGTCGTCCTTCGCCCTATGGCATTAGCAGGAGCGAAAAACGCCGGAGAAGGGAGGCATCAACAGTGTCCTGACGGCTGTGTTCCACAAGACTCAGGTGGGGAGAATGTTCAGTCTCCACCTCCCCACCGCTTTGGAGGGCGCAGCCATAGCGACAATGCCCGCTCCGGTGCGAGCCGCGACCCCCCGCAGTTGTCCCTATTACGGGCGCAGCTACAGGGCATGCGCCTCCCTCTGGCGCACCCCTCTCACCACTGTGCCAACATGGCGACTGGCTCGTGGCAACGAGAACACGGCACCGCCACCACTGGTACCGTTAGGAGTCAAGCGACGTCGCGGTCTGCATCATCGTTTATGCCAAGTACTGCTTCAGAAGCCATGGAGTGGGCCCAACTCTTGCTGAGGTTCCTGCCAGCGGCCGATCGAATGGATGAGTGGAGAGCCACCATTCATAGTTTGATCGGTTTTGCTGATCTGGATGGATCATATAGCGGGCAGGCCCGCCACGACAACCACATGTGACAACTACAACCTGAGCTGGTGACCGTGTTGAGGGGGCCACTAATACGTCTCCAATGTATCTATAATTTATGAAGTATTCATGCCAATATATTATCATTCTTGGATGTTTTACAATCATTTTATAGCAACTTTATATCATTTTTTGGGACTAACCTATTGACCCAGTGCCCAGTGCCAGTTGCTGTTTTTTGCTTGTTTTTACATCGCAGAAAATTGAAATTAAACGGAGTCGAAACACCGCGAAACTTTTTTGAGGATTTTTTATGGACCGGAAGGAACCCAGTGGGCCAAAGCTGCACCTAGGGGTGCCCCGAGGGGGGCACAACCCACCAGGGGGGCTGATACGTCTCCAAAGTATATATAATTTTTTATTGTTCCATGCTATTATATTATCTGTTTCAGATGTTTAATGAGCTTTAATATGCTCTTTTATATTATTTTTGGGACTAACCTATTAACCGGAGGCCGAGTGCCAGTTGCTGTTTTTTGCCTATTTTAGAGTTTCGCAGAAAAAGAGTACCAAACGGAGTCCAAACGGAATGAAACCTTCGCGATGATCTTTCTTGGACCGAAAGCAAACCAGGAGACTTGGAGTTGAAGTCTGGAATGCCACGAGGCAGTCACAAGGCAGGAGGGCGCGCCTAGGGGGGTAGGCCCGCCCCCACCCTTGTGGGCCCCTCGTAGCTCCACCGACGTACTTCTTCCGCCTATATATACTCTTATACCCTAGACCGATCGCAGAGAGCCAGAAACCACTTTTCCACCGCCGCAACCTTCTGTACCCGTGAGATCCCATCTTGGGGCCTTTTCCGTCGATCTGCCGGAGGGGGAATCGATCACGGAGGGCTTCTACATCAACACCATAGCCTCTCCGATGAAGCGTTAGTACTTTACCACAGACCTTCGGGTCCATAGTTATTAGCTAGATGGCTTCTTGTCTCTTTGATTCTCAATACAAAGTTCTCCTTGATGTTCTTGGAGATCTATTCAATGTAATACTCTTTTGAAGTGTGTTTGCCGAGATCCGATGAATTGTGGGTTTATGAACAAGATTATCTATGAATATTATTTGGTTTTTCTCTGAATTCTTATATGCATGATTTGATATATTTGCAAGTCTCTTCGAATTATCAGTTTAGTTTGGCCTACTAGATTGATCTTTCTTGCAATGGGAGAAGTGCTTAGCTTTGGGTTCAATCTTGTGGTGTCCTTTCCCGATGACAGTAGGTGCAGCAAGGCACGTATTGTATTGTTGCCATCGAGGATAAAAAGATGGGGTTTATATCATATTGTTTGAGTTTATCCCTCTACATCATGTCATATTGCTTAAAGCGTTACACTATTCTTATGAACTTAATACTCTAGGTGCATGCTAGATAGCGGTCGATGTGTGGAGTAATAGTAGTAGATGCAGAATCGTTTCCATCTACTTGACACAGACGTGATGCCTATATTCATGATCATTGCCTAGATATTCTCATAACTATGCGCTTTTCAATCAATTGTTCGGCAGTAATTTGTTCACCCACCGTACTACATGCTATCTTGAGAGAAGCCACTAGTGAAACCTATGGCCCTCGGTTCTCTTTATTATTATATTGCATCTCTATTACTTACATCGCATCTCATTTACTATTTTGCAATCTTTACTTTCCAATCTATACAACAAAAATACCAAAAATATTTACTTTACTATCTTTATCAGATCTCACTTTTGCGAGTGACCGTGAAACGATTAACAACCCCTTTATCGCGTTGGTTGCAAGGTTCTTGATTGTTTGTGCAGGTACTAGGTTAATTGTGCGTTGTCTCCTACTGGATTGATACCTTGGTTCTCAAAAACTAAGGGAAATACATATGCTGCTTTGCTGCATCACCCTTTCCTCTTCGAGGGAAAACCAATGCATGCTCAAGAGGTAGCAAGAAGGATTTCTGGCGCCATTGCCGGTGAGATCTACGCCAAGTCAAGACATACCAAGTACCCATCATAAACTCTTCTCCCTCGCATTTCATTATTTGCCATTCGCCTCTCGTTAAACTCTCTGTAACGCCCCGAGACCGATGTGCCAGGTGTTGTCCAGTTATTCGCTGTTGTTGCCTTGTCATTGCTTGCGTGTCATGCATTGCATATCATGTCATCATGTGCATTTCATTTGCATGCATGTTCGTCTCATGCATCCGAGCATTTTCCCCGTTGTCCGTTTTGCATTCCGGCGTTCCGTTCTCCTCCGGTGGCCATTTCTACCTTCTTCTCGTGTGTGGGGATTAAACATTTCCGGACTGGACCGAGACTTGCCAAGCAGCCTTGGTTTACTACCGGTAGACCGCCTGTCAAGTTTCGTACCATTTAGACTTCGTTTGATACTCCAACGGTTAACCGAGGGACCGAAAAGGCCTCATGTGTGTTGCAGCCCAACACCCTTCCAAAGTGGCCCAAAACCCACTTAAAACTCTTCCATCTACTCGGTCGTTCGATCACGATCGCGTGGCCGAAAACCGCACCTCATTTGGACTCTCCTAGCTCCCTCTACCTACAAATATAGCCACTCCCCCGAAATTTCGGGTCAAATTCACCCCTAACCTAGAAAAACCCGCTCCTTCGCCGGCCGGACATGTCCGTCCCGGACGGACGAAATCGTCCCGCCACCCCGGGCGAATCCGTGCCCGCCACGTCGCCTCCACCGCGTCCCACCGCCACGGCCCACCACAGCCCACGGCCAGCCCGCCCGAGCCGCGCCGGGCCCGAGCGCGCCTCGCCTCCCGCGCTGCAGAGCGCCGCCGTCCGCGCCCGCCCGCGGCCGCGCTACTCTCGCCGGCCAGGGTCGCTGTCCGGCGCCACCGCACCTTCCCGCCGGCGCCGCCCTTCGCTGGCGCGGCCCCGCCACCGCCACCGAGGCGTCCCGCCGCCACCGCCGCCAAGTGCTCCGCCGCGGGCCTCCTCCACCGCACCCCGGCTACCGCGTCTCCTCTCCGGCCACTTCTCCGGCGAGCCCCGGCCGCGCCAATCGTCTTCTACCTCTGTCCGGGCGTCAAACTCCGGTGGTGCCTCGATCCACGTGCGATCTAGATCTGGATCCGGTTGACCTCTTTTGCCCTAACCCTAATTTATTTGCATTTTTCTTCATGCGATAACTCCGCATCCGTAGCTCCGTTTTGGGCATATAGCATATCAAAATGTTCGTCTCAGAGAGTACATCATTTCATCTCATTTCATCATTTTCATTTGAGTTCATCGTGATGCCTGAAATTCTGTTGGAAGACTGTTATTTGAGATAATTGTCTGATCTGCTGCTCCAATTAGATATTTGTCATTTTTGCCATGATTATTGTGTCCATGATATGCCCCTGAGCTCTACAGGAGTTTTGTTATATGTTTTGCCATCTATCAAGAGGTGCAACCCATGTATTTTTGTGATGTGGGTGGTGACTAGCACAAGCTTGCAAAGTGGTGCATTCGTTAATGCTGATTTCAGGGACTTAGCATTTCCACTAAGTCCTTGGACTGTTTATCTCATTATGCCATATGTTCATGTTGTTTCCTAGTGATCCGTGCCTCTTTTGAGGATGATCAGTAAGGATGTTTTGTTAATCTTGTAGTGCTCTATCCATCCATGTCTTTGTTTGCAATTATGGAGCACCCTAGCTTGAGTCAGTCGAGCTCTACTTTTGTCATTTTGTGAATCTGGGCAGATTGTCTACTTGTTAGCGATTTTGCCGAGGATGTTGTAGTTGATCCGTGCATGCTATGTTATTGTTCTTGCCATGTCTAGCTTGTATAATGTGTATTCTTGATGGGTGTATGCTTAGATTGTCATGACTTGCTCTGTAGTGAGTGCATCGAGCTCTTAAACATGCCTACTTGATACCTGATTTGCATGCTCCAGTTTTTCACTAAGTCTGTGATCTGATTATGTTTTACCATGTTCACATGCTTGCAAATGTATTTTCTGATCCCTTTTGGCTCAAGGTAACTAAGGGACTTTTGTTAAGCTCTTTGAGTAGCTCCATTCCATGCTTTACTTTTTCATGTTCAGGTCCTGTAGCATATAGTTTTCATGCTCCAAAGTGTGCTACCTGATCTGAAATTCCAGACAAGTGTTAATTTCACTAAGTCTGAAATCTGTTTTCCAAATGCATTTTTGCCATGCTTGTTTGAACCTGTTAATGGATGATTTGGTCGTAGCTCAGTGTTCCTCTTTTGTTAAGCATCATGAATGGATCCCTTCCATATATTTTGTTGCCATGTTTGAGTGCTTTAGCATGCTCATCTTGTTGCATTTAGATGGCTACTTGCTGTATATCGCGGATTGGTGCCATATTTGAATTACTTGCCATTTCCAAACCGTAACTCCGATTCTGGTGATCTTTATATTGCTTTCAAGCGATTTCATCTCACCTTTCCAATGGAACACTTGGATTTCCAAGTTGAGGCCAGGTTCTTTCATTCCCTTGCAAATCATGCATATGCATCGCATACCGCATCCCGCATATCATACCATGTTCATGTGTTAGTTGTTTACTATGTTGTTTGCTTCTTTCCGGTATTTGCTTCTACGGGTTAGTTCCGGTAACATCGTGTTGTGAGGATTCATTCGACTACGTCCGTTTGTATTCTTCATGGACTCGTTCTTCTTGCTTGCGGGATTTCAGGCAAGATGACCATACCCTCGAAATCACTTCTATCTTTGCTTGCTTAGTTGCTCGCTCTTTTGCTATGCCTATGCTGCGATACTTACCAATTGCTTATCATGCCTCCTATATTGTTGAACCAAGCCTCTAACCCACCTTCTCCCAGCAAACCGTTGTTTGGCTATGTTTACCGCTTTGCTCAGCCCCTTTTATAGCGTTGTTAGTTGGAGGTGAAGATTGAAGTTTGTTCCTTGTTGGAACATGGAGATGTTGTTCCTTGCTGGAACATGTTTACTTGTTGGGATATCATAATATATCTTATTTAATTAATGCATCTATATACTTGGTAAAGGGTGGAAGGCTCGGCCTTATGCCTGGTGTTTTGTTCCACTCTTGCCGCCCTAGTTTCCGTCATATCGGTGTTATGTTCCCGGATTTTGTGTTCCTTACGCGGTTGGGTTATAATGGGAACCCCTTGACAGTTCGCTTTGAATAAAACTCCTCCAGCAAGGCCCAACCTTGGTTTTACCATTCGCCACCTAGCCTCTTTTCCCTTGGGTTAGGCCAGCCCAAGGGTCATCTTTATTTTAAAATCCCGGGCCAGTGCTTGTCTAAGTGTTGGTCCAACCCAGAGCACCGTGCGAGGCCGTCCCTTGGGAACTTGGGTTACGTTGGCTCCCATACGCTTAGCTTATCCGGTGTGCCCTGAGAACGAGATATGTGCAGCTCCTATCGGGATTGTCGGCACAGCGGGTGGTCTTGCTGGACTTGTTTTGCCATTGTCGAGGATGTCTTGTAGAACCGGGATACCGAGTCTGATCGGAATGTCTCGGGAGAAGGTTTATTCCTTTGTTGACCGTGAGAGCTTGTCATGGGCTAAGTTGGGACTCCCCTGCAGGGATTTGAACTTTCGAAAGCTGTGCCCGCAGTTATGGGCAGATGGGAATTTGTTAATGTCCGGTTGTAGAAAACCTGAACTTGACCTTAATTAAAATACATCAACTGCGTGTGTAACCGTGATGGTCTCTTTCCGGTGGAGTCCGGGAAGTGAACACGGTGTTGGAGTTATGTTTGACGTAGGTTGTTCTAGGATCACTTCTTGATCATAGATTCTCGACCGTGCCTTGCCTTCTCTTCTCGCTCTCATTTGCGTATGTTAGCCACCAAATATGCTAGTCGCTTGCTGCAGCTCCACCTCATACCTTTTCCCTACCTATAAGCTTAAATAGTCTTGATCGCGAGGGTGCGAGATTGCTGAGTCCCCGTGACTCACAGATACTTCCAAAACCAGCTTGCAGGTGCCGATGAGTCCGTGCCGATGACGCAACCAAGCTCAGGAGGAGCTCGATGAAGATCTTGTCCTTTGTGTTGTCTCGTTCTAGTTGATCAGTAGTGGAGCCCAGTTGGGGTCGATCGGGGACCTTGTCGCATTTGGGGTTCTTCTTTTATTTTGGTTTCGTAGTCGGACCTTGATTGTATCTGGTTGATGAAATGCTTTATTCATGTAATGGTGTGAAGTGGCGATTGTAAGCCAACTATGTATCTCTTTCCCTTATGTATTACATGGGTTGTGTGAAGACTACCTCACTTGCGACATTGCTTTCAATGCAGTTATGCCTCTAAGTCGTGCTTCGACACGTGTGAGCTATAGCCGCATCGAGGGTGTTACAAGTTGGTATCAGAGCCTTCCCCGAACTTAGGAGCCCCCATTGCTTGATCGTTTTTAGCAGTCGTTGTTGAGTCTAGAAAAATGTTCTGAGTCATTTAGGAATTATATATCGGAGAGTTTAGGAATTCTTTTTACTCCCCAGTCTCCTCATCGCTTTGGTAAGGCATCCTGACGTAGAGTTTTGACTATTCTCTTCTCAAATTTCACAAAAAAAAAATTTAGGTTCACGCGGGTATCTTGGAATCGTTTCGATGGTTTTGTGACGAGAACATTATTCTTGGTGGCTCCTGTCTTTAGGGGTTGTGGCAGTGTCCCAGGGAGTTGAGCTCCGAGGTGTTGTCGTCACAATTTTATCATTGCAGTTCTGGAATACCTGAGATTAGTTTCGCCGACATCGAAAATCTCTTTTATGCAGTTGTTGGTGAGATAACCTCGACGCCACCCAGTACTGGGGCGGGAGTTCGGGAGTATTGCCATAACTTGTATAACGGATGCTTTTCGAAGGTTGAGGTAGATGATTTTCGAAGGTTTCTTGGTTATGTGTTGAAGGATGGATACAACTGGAGTAGGATTTGCTAGTTTTGGGTGAGATATTATGCTTCCCCTGTATCCCCAACACCTGATTGCATAACTGGGAAAATTTCGGGAGTTTATAAGTGGGCATTAAGTAGCTCTTAGGATATCTTTCCGACAGATGTATGATATGAAATTGGGGTTCGACGTCTAGTGGTCCGCCTATTCACGGTTGGTTTTACAGTGGTCTCTTGTGTCTTAAAGAGTCCTTGGCTATGCCGACTCGGGGACGCTTCGTATGTCATGTGCACTGCCTTGTACATGATGGTGCTGTACGATCGAGCCCGTGTAGGCCCACCATGAAAACTTCGGACGAAATCTCTATCATATGTTTGTTCCGGCTTTTCCGCAAGCTAATCCTTTGTTTTGTTTTGAGTTGTGGTATTCGAGTTGCTTCAAAGTCAAATGTTGACTCCATACCTATCCCAAATGGTGTTCTCATACTCCGATGTGGATACCAATCCTTCTTGATCATCAAGATTGTTTTCGTCAATCCTTTTTAACCGGTTGCTTCTCTTCAAGTGGATACGATCATTGCAACATCCGCAAGTTTCAATCTCAGCTTTCTCAAAGGTGTTCATTTCATTCGTCCCAAGTTGCCTTTGTTTTTCCCCCCCCCCCCCCCTTTTTTTTTAAGGACTCAGATTTCTTAATCAAGTATCATCTCATTGATGAGAAGTCTCTCCATTATTTTCCATCAATATTCTTATCCGGTGATTCTCATGAAGATTCTAACGGAGCTTCAAGTTCATCTCTCATCACTTGTTTTCTCCTCCGGGGGAACCAATTCAAGCTTTCAGTGTTGGTCATATCTTTTTCCTCGTTTCAAATGCCTTCTCATAACGGTACACCTCATAATCTCTCACCGCTCGCTATTCTATTGTTCCGGAGTGCTCAAGATATCTCGAAGATTCATGTTTTCCACTCTGCATTCGTTCAAGATCTTTCGAGGTTGTTATCTCATTCAAGCCTTTTAATTCAACTGGTGCAACCTGTCTTTTAAATATTTTCAACGGTGTTTTCTTTTCAGTGGGCCCTAACCCACAGGTCTATTCCCAGGATCTTACCTGACTCTTCTTATTTCCCGGAGATATCCTCAAATTCTTTTCTAAAGTTTGACGTAAGAATGATTGTCATCAGTCTTATGTTTTTCTCCAAGATCTTTCAAATTCTTTTCATCGTTGGTTCAACCTTTTCATTCTTCATTCCGGAGTTTCTAAATAATTCATGACGGTGTTTCTCGTCATCATTCTCAACTTTTGAAGACCGAAGAAGAGTTTTCCGCCATACCTTGCTCCATTTCTCTTCAAGATTCGTGATTCTAGCTTGTTGCCATCCTCTCGTATTTATTTTCGATTGTAGGAATTATTTTCACCCATCCGGAGCTATTCAGGAGTCTTCTCAGTTTGGTTATCCGGAGTCCATCAATTCATGTTTATTTCATTCTCAGCTTTCAGTTATCATTCTCCAAATCTTACCGGTGCATCGCCCAAATATCCTGTAATCAGCTCGTGATCTATTCATTCTCATGGATCTAAATTCACTCTAGCATCTTCGTTCATTTGCTAATCCTTCCCGGTGTTTCTTTATCTTTACTTCGTTCATTTTCAATTCTTATGGTGGTTCGTGCAAGATCTCTCTTCCATGGTTATCATAATAATTCATTCGTTGTTTCATCCTACCGGTGGTTCGTTGAAGACCTTCTCAAGTTTATGTTATATCTCTCTTAATCTTTTCTACGAGAATAAGTAATATGTCGAAGCCGTTGATTGTCATAAATTTAATTGGTGAAGGATAAGCATAATGTAATTCTTATTCTTGTTTCATTGAGTTTATTCAATTCATGTTTTCCGGAGTGGCTCATCATACTTATTCTGGGTTTCAAGTGCTCATCTTTCTTTCCCAGAGTTCGAAGCTCTAATTATCACGGAGATCCATCTAAATCATTACAAGGTTTCACCTTGTGTTTTCAACTTCTCTCTCTTTTCGTATTCTTTTATTTCCGGAGTTCTCATGAAGGTTCTACATGATGGTTCATCAAGGATTTATATTCCTTCTCGAAGTGTTCATCAAGATTCTTTTCTAAGGGGCTTAAGTTTCTTCATCTTGCAATCAGGAGTGCAATTCTTTCTACCATATTATCGGAGATGGTATTATGTCATTCTTGATAATTTGAGTTGTTTCATGTTTCACGAGTTATCGAGAATGGGGTATTTTAAATCCATCAACATCTTCGTCAGAGCTATCTTGTGTCATGTTTCACCTAAAAGCTTTCCCTAAGGATGGTTGCTATTTACGGTGCTTACCAATGACCCAAGATCTTCATTTATCCTCCCGGTGAAATAAGTTTTCTCGTCTCCTTGTTCATTCCAATCCAATTCTTTTTCCGTGAGTGGCAGGTTGTCACCACATAATTTGAGATGTATTCCATAAGAGACCATATCAAGCTTATTCTTTTCGTTGTTGGTTTTCAACAACTCCGTTCTAGCATTTGTTGTAACCGTGCTCTCTCAAGATTTTGTTTCCCTTCGTTCTGGAGGCATTGTGATGTTGCTATCTTCAAACTTTCTTTTTGTTCTTGTCAGGACCTTGTTCCTTTCTTGCTTATCCATTTAACCGGAGTGCTGTGCCCTTTTTCTCAAGTTCTTTTCGCCTTATCAAGCCTTGCATCTCTTTTCAACCGGAGTGCTGCCCGAATTTGTTCTTACTTGTTCCTCTTTCTTAATGGAGTGCTTTCAACTTCGTTCATCTCCGTTGTATTATTCTCCCGGAATGGCTTAACCTTTTCAAGGTTCGTGGATTCACTCGTTTGTCAAAGAAGCAACGTAGTTTACCTCTTCTCTTTCTCCTCCGTTTTTCCCTCCGGTGCCATTTTAGATCTCGGGACGAGATCCTCTCGTAGTGGTGGAGTGTTGTAACGCCCGAGACCGATGTGCCAGGTGTCGTCCAGTTATTCGCTGTTGTTGCCTTGTCATTGCTTGCGTGTCATGCATTGCATATCATGTCATCATGTGCATTTCATTTGCATACATGTTCGTCTCATGCATCCGAGCATTTTCCCCGTTGTCCGTTTTGCATTCCGGCGTTCCGTTCTCCTCCGGTGGCCATTTCTACCTTCTTCTCGTGTGTGGGGATTAAACATTTCCGGATTGGACCGAGACTTGCCAAGCGGCCTTGGTTTACTACCGGTAGACCGCCTGTCAAGTTCCATACCATTTAGACTTCGTTTGATACTCCAACGGTTAACCGAGGGACCGAAAAGGCCTCGTGTGTGTTGCAGCCCAACACCCTTCCAAAGTGGCCCAAAACCCACTTAAACCTCTTCCATCTACTCGGTCGTTCGATCACGATCGCGTGGCCGAAAACCGCACCTCATTTGGACTCTCCTAGCTCCCTCTACCTACAAATATAGCCACTCCCCCGAAATTCCGGGTCAAATTCACCCCTAACCTAGCAAAACCCGCTCCTTCGCCGGCCGGACATGTCCGTCCCGGGCGGACGAAATCACGCCGCCACCCCGGGCGAATCCGCGCCCGCCACGTCGCCTCCACCGCGTCCCACCGCCGCGGCCCGCCACAGCCCACGGCCGGCCCGCCCGAGCCATGCCGGGCCCGAGCGCGCCTCGCCTCCCGCGCTGCAGAGCGCCGCCGTCCGCGCCCGCCCGCGGCCGCGCTACTGTCGCCGGCCAGGGTCGCTGTCCGGCGCCACCGCTCCTTCCCGCCGGCGCCGCCCTTCGCTGGTGCGGCCCCGCCACCGCCACCGAGGCGTCCCGCCGCCACCGCCGCCAAGTGCTCTGCCGCGGGCCTCCTCCACCACACCCCAGCTACCGCATCTCCTCTCCGGCCACTTCTCCGGCGAGCCCCGGCCGTGCCAATCGTCGTCTTCCTCTGTCCCGGCATCGAACTCCGGCGGTGCCTCGATCCACGTGCGATCTAGATCTGGATCCGGTTGACCCCTTTTGCCCTAACCCTAATTTATTTGCATTTTTCTTCGTGCTATAACTCCGCATCCGTAGCTCCATTTTGGGCATGTAGCATATCAAAATGTTCGTCTCAAAGAGTACATCATTTCAAGTCATCACATCATTTTCATTTGAGTTCATCTTGATGCCCAAAATGCTGTTGGAAGAGTGCTATTTGAGATAATTGTCAGATCTGCTGCTCCAATTAGATATTTGTCATTTTTGCCATGATTATTGTGTGCATGATATGCCCCTGAGCTCTACAGGAGTTTTGTTATATGTTTTGCCATCTATCAAGAGGTGCAACCCATGTATTTTTGTGATGTGTGTGGTGACTAGCACAAGCTTGCAAAGTGGTGCATTTGTTAATGCTGATTTCAGGGACTTAGCATTTCCACCAAGTCCTTGGACTATTTATCTCATTATGCCATATGTTCATGTTGTTTCCTAGTGATCCGTGCCTCTTTTGAGGATGATCAGTAAGGATGTTTTTTTAATCTTGTAGTGCTCTATCTATCCATGTATTTGTTTGCAATTATGGAGCACCCTACCTTGAGTCAATCGAGCTTTACTTTTGTCATTTTGTGAATCTGGGCAGATTGTCTACTTGTTAGCGATTTTGCCGACGATGTTGTAGTTGATCCGTGCATGCTATGTATTTTCTGATCCCTTTTGGCTCAAGGTAACTAAGGGACTTTTGTTAAGCTCTTTGAGTAGCTCCATTCCATGCTTTACTTTTTCATGTTCAGGTCCTGTAGCATATAGTTTTCATGCTCCAAAGTGTGCTACCTGATCTGAAATTCCAGACAAGTGTTAATTTCACTAAGTCTGAAATCTGTTTTCCAAATGCATTTTTGCCATGCTTGTTTGAACCTGTTAATGGATGATTTGGTCGTAGCTCAGTGTTCCTCTTTTGTTAAGCATCATGAATGGATCCCTTCCATATATTTTTTTGCCATGTTTGAGTGTTGTAGCATGCTCATCTTGTTGCATTTAGATGGCTACTTGCTGTATATCGCGGATTGGTGCCATATTTGAATTGCTTGCCATTTCCAAACCGTAACTCCGATTCTGGTGATCTTTATATTGCTTTCAAGCGATTTCATCTCACCTTTCCAATGGAATACTTGGATTTCCAAGTTGAGGCCAGGTTGTTTCATTCCCTTGCAAATCATGCATATGCATCGCATACCGCATCCTGCATATCATACCATGTTCATGTGTTGGTTGTTTACTATGTTGTGTGCTTCTTTCCGGTGTTTGCTTCTACGGGTTAGTTCCGGTAACATCGTGTTGTGAGGATTCATTCGACTACGTCCGTTGGTATTCTTCATGGACTCGTTCTTCTTGCTTGCGGGATTTCAGGCAAGATGACCATACCCTCGAAATCACTTCTATCTTTGCTTGCTTAGTTGCTCGCTCTTTTGCTATGCCTATGCTGCGATACCTACCAATTGCTTATCATGCCTCCTATATTTTTGAACCAAGCCTCTAACCCACCTTGTCCCAGCAAACCGTTGTTTGGCTATGTTTACCGCTTTGCTCAGCCCCTCTTATAGCGTTGTTAGTTGCAGGTGAAGATTGAAGTTTATTCCTTGCTGGAACATGGAGATGTTGTTCCTTGTTGGAACATGTTTACTTGTTGGGATATCACAATATATCTTATTTAATTAATGCATTTATATACTTGGTAAAGGGTGGAAGGCTCGGCCTTATGCTTGGTGTTTTGTTCCACTCTTGCGCCCTAGTTTCTGTCATATCGGTGTTATGTTTCCGGATTTTGCATTCCTTACGCGGTTGGGTTATAATGGGAACCCCTTGACAGTTCGGCTTGAATAAAACTCCTCCAGCAAGGCCCAACCTTGGTTTTACCATTCGCCACCTAGCCTCTTTTCCCTTGGGTTAGGCCAGCCCAAGGGTCATCTTTATTTTAAAACCCCGGGCCAGTGCTTGTCTAAATGTTGGTCCAACCCAGAGCACCGTGCGGGGCCGTCCCTTGGCAACTTGGGTTACGTTGGCTCCCGTACGCTTAGCTTATCCGGTGTGCCCTGAGAACGAGATATGTGCAGCTCCTATCGGGATTGTCGGCACAGCGGGTGGTCTTGCTGGACTTGTTTTACCATTGTCGAGGATGTCTTGTAGAACCGGGATACCGAGTCTGATCGGAATGTCTTGGGAGAAGGTTTATTTCTTCGTTGACCGTGAGAGCTTGTCATGGGCTAAGTTGGGACTCCCCTGCAGGGATTTGAACTTTCAAAAGCCGTGCCCGCGGTTATGGGCAGATGGGAATTTGTTAATGTCCGGTTGTAGAAAACCTAAACTTGACCTTAATTAAAATACATCAACTGCGTGTGTAACCGTGATGGTCTCTTTCCGGCGGAGTCCGGGAAGTGAACACGGTGTTGGAGTTATGTTTGACGTTGGTTGTTCTAGGATCACTTCATGATCATAGATTCTCGACCGTGCCTTGCCTTCTCTTCTCGCTCTCATTTGCGTATGTTAGCCACCAAATATGCTAGTCGCTTGCTGCAGCTCCACCTCATACCTTTTCCCTACCTATAAGCTTAAATAGTCTTGATCGCGAGGGTTCGAGATTGCTGAGTCCCCGTGACTCACAGATACTTACAAAACCAGCTTGTAGGTGCCGATGACGCAACCAAGCTCAGGAGGAGCTCGATGAAGATCTTGTCCTTTGTGTTGTCTCGTTCTAGTTGATCAGTAGTGGAGCCCAGCTGGGGTCGATCGGGGACCTTGTCGCATTTGGGGTTCTTCTTTTATTTTGGTTCTGTAGTCGGACCTTGATTGTATTTGGTTGATGAAATGCTTTATTCATGTAATGGTGTGAAGTGGCGATTGGAAGCCAACTATGTATCTCTTTCCCTTATGTATTACATGGGTTGTGTGAAGACTACCTCACTTGCGACATTGCTTTCAATGCGGTTATGCCTCTAAGTCGTGCTTCAACATGTGTGAGCTATATCCGCATCGAGGGCGTTACACTCTCCCCCACTTCTAAAAAGATTTTCGAAGACCTTTGCCTGTTCTTCGCCCCTCTTCCGTTTGTCTCTTTTTGCTTGCTTCTTGTGTGCTTGTGTGTTGGATTTTACTGTTTGTCACAATGGCTCAAGATAATACTAAATTGTGTGACTTTTCCTATACCAACAACAATGATTTTATTAGCACTCCGATTGCTCCTACTACCGATGCTGAATCTTTTGAAATTAATACCGGTTTATTGAATCTTGTTATGAAAGATCATTTTTCTGGCCTTCCTATTGAAGATGCCGCTACCCATTTAAACAACTTTGTTAATTTGTGTGATATGCAAAAGAAGAAACATGTGGATAATGATATTGTTAAATTGAAGCTATTTCCGTTTTCGCTTAGAGATCGTGCTAAAACTTGGTTCTCTTCTTTGCCTAAAAATAGTATTGATTCATGGAATAAATGCAAAGAAGCTTTTATCTCTAAGTATTTTCCTCCCGCTAAGATCATCTCTCTTAGGAACGATATTATGAATTTTAAGCAACTTCATAATGAGAATGTTGCACAAGCTTGGGAGATGATGAAATTAATGATACGCCCTACACATGGTTTGAATTTGTGGATGATTATACAAAAAATTTATGCCGGATTGAATTTTGCTTCTAGAAATCTTTTAGATTCGGCCACGGGAGGCACTTTTATGGAAATCACTTTAGGAGAAGCTACTAAACTCCTAGACAATATTATGGTTAATTATTCTCAATGGCACACCGAAAGATCCACTAGTAAAAAAGTTCATGCGATTGAAGAGATTAATGTTTTGAGTGGAAAGATGGATGAACTTATGAAATTGGTTGCTAATAAAAGTGTTTCTTCTGATCCTAATGATATGCCATTGTCCACTTTCATTGAGAATAATAATGAATCTATGGATGTGAATTTTGTTGGTAGGAACAATTTTGGTAACAACCGTATAGAGGAAATGTTAATTCTAGGCCGTTTCCTTGTAATTCATCTAATAATTATGGTAATTCCTACAACAACTCTTATCGAAATTTTAATAATATGCCCTCTGATTTTGAGATTAGTGTTAAAGAATTTCTGAGTTCGCAAATGAATTTCAATGCTTTGGTTGAAGAAAAATTGCTTAAGATTGATGAGTTGGCTACGAACGTGGATAGAATTTCTCTTGATGTTGATTCTTTGAAACTTAGATCTATTCCACCTAAGCATGATATCAATGAGTCCCTGAAAGCCATGAGAATTTCCATTGATGAGTGCAAAGAAAGAACCGCTAGGATGCGTGCTAAAAAAGATTGCTTTGTGAAAGCGTGTCCTTCTAGTTTTCATGATAATAATGATGAAGATCTAAAAGTAATTGATGTGACTCCTATTAAATCTTTGTTTTCCAATATGAATCTTGATAAAGATGGTACTAGAGATGAGTCAACTTTAGTTAAAAGGCGTCCCAATGATTCGGAGTTTTTAGATCTTGAAGCAAAAATTAATAAAAGTGGGATTGAAGAGGTCAAAACTTTACATAGCAATGAACCCACTATTTTGGATTTCAAGGAATTTAATTGTGATAATTGCTCTTTGATAGATTGTATTTCCTTGTTGCAATCCGTGTTGAATTCTCCTCATGCTTATAATTAAAATAAAGCTTTTACTAAACATATCGTTGATGCTTTAATGCAATCGTTTGAAAAAAGCTTGAAGTAGAAGTTACTATCCCTAGAAAACTTTATGATGAGTGGAAACCTAATATTAAAATTAAAATTATAGATTATGAAAGCTATGCTTTATGTGATTTGGGTGCTAGTGTTTCCACGATTCCAAAAACTTTGTCTGATGTGCTAGGTTTCCGAGAATTTGATGATTGTTCTTTAAATTTGCATCTTGGGGATCCCACCATTAAGAAACCTATGGGAAGGATTAATGATGTTCTTATTATTGCAAATAGGAATTATCTACCCATAGATTTCATTGTTCTTGATATAGATTGCAATCCTACATGTCCTATTATTCTTGGTAGACCTTTCCTTAGAACGATTGGTGCAATTATTGACATGAAAGAAGGATTAGATTCCAATTTCCATTAAGGAAAGGCATGGAACACTTTCCTAGGAAGAAAATTAAATTACCTTATGAATCTATTAATAGAGCCACTTATGGATTGCATACCAAAGATGACAATACCTAGATCTATTCTTGTTTTTATGCCTAGCTAGGGGCGTTAAACGATAGCGCTTGTTGGGAGGCAACCCAATTTTATTTTGTTCTTTTCTTTTTATTCCTGTTTAGTAATAAATAATTCATCTAGCCTCTGTTATGATTGTGTTTTTATGTTTTAATTAGTGCTTGTGCCAAGTAAAGCCTTTAGGATCTTCTTGGGTGATTGTTGTTTGATCTTGCTGATAAAAACAGAAAGTATGCGGTCAAAAAAATAATTTTTATTTTTTACCAGAGAGCGATAAAATACCAATTCCAACTGAGTAGATCAATATACAAATTATCCTGGTCATCCTAATTTTTCAGAATTTTTGGAGTTACAGAAGTATTCGAAACCTACAGATTGCTACAGACTGTTCTATTTTTCGTGTGTTGTTTGCTTATTTTGATGCATCTATGGCTAGTATCGGGGGGTATGAACCATAGTGAAGTTAGAATACAGTAGGCTTAACACCAATATAAATAAAGAATGAGTTTATTATAGTACCTTAAATTGGTGGTTTATTTTCTTATACTAACAGAGCTCATGAGATTTTCTGTTGAAGTTTTGTGTTGTGAACTTTTCAAGTTTTTGGGTAAAGATTTGATGGATTTTGCAATAAGGTGTGGCAAGTGCCTAAGCTTGGGGATTCCCAAGGCACCCGAAGGTAAATTCAAGGACAACCAAAAGCCTAAGCTTGGGGATGCCCCAGAAGGCATCTCCTCTTTTGTCTTCATCTATCGGTAACTTTACTTGAGGCTATATTTTTATTCACCACATGATATGTGTTTTGCTTGGAGCGTCTTGTATTATTTGATTCTTTAATTTTTAGTTTACCACAATCATCCTTGTTGTACACACCTTTTGGGAGAGACACGCATGAATCGGAATTTATTAGAATACTCTATGTGCTTCACTTATATCTTTTGAGCTAGATAATTTTGCTCTAGTGCTTCACTTATATATTTTTAGAGCACGGTGGTGGTTTTATTTCATAGAAATTATTGATCTCTCATGCTTCATTTATATTATTCTAACAGTCCTTAGAACAGCATGGTATTTTGCTTTGGCTATAAAGTTAGTCCTAATATGATGGGCATCCAAGATGAGTATAATAAAAACTTTCATATAAAGTGCATTGAATACTATGAGAAGTTTGATTCCTTATGATTGTTTTGAGATATGAAGATGGTGATATTAGAGTCATGCTAGTTGAGTATTTGTGAATTTGAGAGATACTTGTGTTAAAGTTTGTTATTCCCGTAGCATGCACGTATGGTGAACCGTTGTCTGATGAAGTCGGAGCATGATTTATTTTTTTGATTGTCTTCCTTATTAGTGGCGGTCGGGGACGAGCGATGTTCTTTTCCTACCAATCTATCCCCCAGGAGCATGCGCGTAGTACTTTGTTTCGATAAGTAATATATTTTTGCAATTAGTATGTGAGTTCTTTATGACTAATGCTGAGTCCATGGATTATACGCACTCTCACCCTGCCACCATTGCTAGCCTCTCTAGTACCGCACAACTTTCACCGGTACCATAAACCCACCATTTACCTTCCTCAAAACAACCACCATACCTACCTATTATGGCATTTCCATAGCCATTCTGAGATATATTGCCCTGCAACTTTCCACTCTTCCATTTATTATGACACGCGTCATCATTGTCATATTGCTTTGCATGATCATGTAGTTGACATCGTATTTGTGGCAAAGCCACCGTTCGTATTTTTTCATATAGGTCACTCTTGATTCATTGCACATCCCGGTACACCGCCAGAGGCATTCACATAGAGTCATATTTTGTTCTAAGTATCCAGTTGTAATTCTTGAGTTGTAAGTAAATAAAAGTGTGATGATCATCATTATTAGAGCATTGTCCCATGTGAGGAAAGGATGATGGAGACTATGATTCCCCCACAAGTCAGGATGAGACTCCGGATGAAAAATATAAAATAAAAAAAGGCCATAAAAAAAGAAAAGGCCCAAATAAAAAAATAAAAAAAATAAAAAATAAAAAAATGAGAGAAAAAGAGAGAGGGGCAGTGCCACTATCCTTTTTCCACACTTGTGCTTCAAAGTAGCACCATGATCTTCATGATAGAGAGTCTCCGATTTTGTCACTTTCATATACTAGTGGGAATTTTCGTTATAGAACTTGGCTTGTATATTCCGGTGATGGGCTTCCTCAAAATGCCCTAGGTCTTCGTGAGCAAGCGAGTTGGATGCATGCCCACTTAGTTTCTTTTTGAGCTTTCATACACTTATAGCTCTAGTGCATCCGTTTCATGGCAATCCCTACTCACTCACATTGATATCTATTGATGGGCATCTCCATAGCCCGTTGATATGCCTAGTTGATGTGAGACTATCTTCTCCTTTTTGTCTTCTCCACAACCACCATTCTAGTCCACCTATAGTGCTATGTCCATGGCTCACGCTCATGTATTGCGTGAAGATTGAAAAAGTTTGAGAACATCAAAAGTATGAAACAATTGCTTGGCTTGTCATCGGGTTTGTGCATGATTTAAATATTTTCTGTGATGAAGATAGAGCATAGCTAGACTATATGATTTTGTAGGGATAGCTTTCTTTGGCCATGTTATTTTGAGAAGACATGGTTGCTTTATTAGTATGCTTGAAGTATTATTATTTTTTATGTCAATATTAAACTTTTATTTTGAATCTTTTAGATCTAAACATTCATGCTACAATAAAGAAACTTACATTGATAATTATGTTAGGTAGCATTCCACATCAAAACTTCTCTTTTTATCATTTACCTACTCGAGGACGAGCAGGAATTAAGCTTCGGGATGCTTGATACGTCTCCAACGTATCTATAAATTTTTGTTGTTGCATGATATTATATTATTAGTTTTGGATGTTTAATGGGCTTTAATATGCTCTTTTTTATTATTTTTGGGACTAACCTATTAACCGGAGGCCTAGTGCTAGTTGTTGTTTTTGCCTATTATAGAGTTTCGCAGAAAAGGAATACCAAACGGAGTCCAAACGGAATGAAACCTTGGCGACGATCTTTCTTGGACCGAAAGAAAACCAGAAGACTTAGAGCTGAAGTATGGAATGCCACGAGGCGACCACGAGGCAGGAGGGCGCGCCCAGGGGGTAGGCGCGTCCCCACCCTCGTGGGCCCCTCGTAGCTCCACCGATGTACTTCTTCCACCTATATATACTCTTATACCCTAGATCGATCGCAGAGAGCCACGAAACCACTTTTCCACCGCCGCAACCTTCTGTACCCGTGAGATCCCATCTTGGGGCCTTTTCCGGCGATCTGCCTGAGGGGGAATCGATCACGGAGGGCTTATACATGAACACCGTAGCCTCTCCGATGAAGTGTGAGTAGTTTACCACGGACCTTCATGTCCATAGTTATTAGCTAGATGGCTTCTTCTCTCTCTTTGATTCTCAATACAAAGTTCTCCTCGATGTTCTTGGAGATCTATTCGATGTAATACTCTTTTGCTGTGTGTTTGCCGAGATCTGATGAGTTGTGCATTTATGAACATGATTATCTATGAATATTATTTGGTTCTTCTCTGAATTCTTATATGCATGATTTCATATCTTTGCAAGTCTCTTCGAATTATCGGTTTAGTTTTTCCTAATACATTGATCTTTCTTGCAATGGGAGAAGTGCTTAGCTTTGGTTCAATCTTGCGGTGTACTTTCCTAGTGATAGTAGGGGTAGCAAGGCACGTATTGTATTGTTTCCATCAAGGATATATCATATTGTTTGAGTGTATCCCTCTACATCATGTCATCTTGCTTAAAGCGTTACTCTGTTCTTATGAACTTAATACTCTAGATGCATGCTGGATAGCGGTTGATGTGTGGAGTAATAGTAGTAGATGCGGAATCATTTCCATCTACTTGACACGGACATGATGCCTATATTCATGATCATTGCCTAGATATTCTCATAACTATGCGCTTTTGTATCAATTGTTCGGCAGTAATTTGTTGACCCACCGTAATAGATGCTATATTGAGAGAAGCCACTAGTGAAACCTATGGCCCCGGGTCTCTTTCTTATTATATTGCATCTCTTTTATTTACATCGCATCTCGTTTACTATTTTGCAATCTTTACTTTCCAATCTATACAACAAAAATACCAAAAAATATTTACTTCACTATCTTAATCAGATCTCACTTTTGCGAGTGACCGTGAAGGGATTGACAACCCCTTTGTCGCCTTGGTTGCAAGGTTCTTGATTGTTTGTGAAGGTACTAGGTGACTTGTGTGTTGTCTCTTACTGGATTGATACCTTGGTTCTCAAAAACTAAGGGAAATACTTATGCTACTTTGCTGCATCACCCTTTCCTCTTCAAGGGAAAACCAACGCATGCTCAAGAGGTAGCAGTGGCCCAGGTGGCTTGTGCCCACCTTGGTGGCCTCCCATACCCCTTCTTTGCACTACAAATTCCCAAATATTCCAAAAACCCTCGGGGTTAACCTAGATCAGAAGTTCCGCCGCCGCAGGGCTCTATAGCCACCGAAAAAACGAATCTAGACCCGTTCCGGCACCCTGCCGGAGGGGGGAATCATCTCCGGTGGCCATCTTCATCATCCCAGCGACCAGCACGATGAGGAGGGAGTAGTTCACCCTCGGGGCTGAGGATTTGTACCAGTAGCTATGTGTTTAATCTCTCCCTCTCTCATGTTCTTAAGATATTATGATCTTGATGTATCGCGTGCTTTATTAATATAGTCGGATCATATGGTGTTTCCCCCACTCTATCTTGTTGTGATGAATTGAGGTTTTCCCTTTGCAATCTTGTTGTTATTGGATTGAATATGTCGGATTTCGGGTTCCGGCAAAACCCTTGAGGTTCGAACACTGGGGTGCGCACGAAGATCTCTCCCCCCTCTAGCTTGCACACATCATGATCTCACGGCCTAGCTCAACGAACCCAAAGAACGAGAGACGCAAGAGTTTATACTGGTTCGGGCCACTGATGTGGTGTAATATCCTACTCTAGTGTGGTGTGGTGGATTCCCTCTTGGGCTCTAGATGAACAGTTACAAGGGAAGAATAGCCTCCTGAGGAGAGGTGTTCTTGTGCTTGGCGAACTTGTGTGAGGCTATGGATGGAATGGCTCCGATCCAATCTCCGCTTCTATGGTGGTGGCTAGTCCTATTTATAGAGGCCCTGGTCCTCTTCCCAAATATTGAGCGGGAAGGGATCCCACAATGGCCAAATTCGAAGGGAGACAACTAGTACAAGTTATCCTGACAAAAGTAGTCTTCGCCTGCCAAAGGCTCTGGTGGTGACACTGTCTTGGGATCCACGGTGACCTCCGTCCTGCTGGTCTTGGTATTGTTGCACCGATATGGAAACCTTTGCTTGATGCCTCGAGACTCCTCGCCTGCGCTTGCCTCTTAAGCACCAAAGAGGAAACGAGGACACTTCACGCGCTGGCGCCCGCCTGGCGCCTGCCTGGCTCCAGTCTTCATGGCTTGCGTCACAGAAACCTCGTGAGGTGTCCCTTGCCTTGATCTCTGCGCCCCTCGCGAGCCATCCTGGTGAGGATGGCCCCGAGGAGGTCCTGTGTCGTCCGTCTCGTGAGGCTTGGCCCCACGTGAGGGTCTTGAGTGTTTGCTGATGAAGATGGGCCGTACAGGGCCACTGGTGGAGCCACGCTGTGGGCCGCAGGCAGGCAAGTCTGGGGACCCTCGTTCCCAGGACGCCAAAAGTAGCCCCCGGGCCCATGGCGCACTCGGGCTTGGCTTCGAGGCCAAGTGAGGAGCGCTGCGGGCCACAACGGCCTACGGCCCCGCTCGACACGTGGCTATCGATTGGACGTGGGCGGCCCTGCTTCCCCACGCAGCCTTGATATCCGCCTGGCTAGGCGGCCACGACATCCCACACAGTTATTTCCCCATTGCTGGCAACGCGCTCCACGACTCCTCCGCCTCTTCGAACCTGAGCTTACTCTCCCAATCCGACCTGAGCTCGGTCCTCTCCATCGCCATGGCGCCGAATCAAACGGAGAAAGGGAAGAAGCCCCTGTCCTCAGCCAGCCTGCCTATGGCCGTCGAGCCCGCCGTCGGCCGATCGCGGGTGCTCAATCAAGAGGCCATGGACAAGGTCCGCCCTACGCTCGCCACCAGCTTCAACGAATGGAGAGGGACAGTGGCCTGCCTTGTATCCCGAGCTTCTGTCGACAGAACATCTACCGAGGTCCAATTCTTCATCGACGCCCTGTGGGCCGGCCTGGTCCCTCCCTTCTCCGCCTTCTTCAACGTCGTGCTTTCCCATTACCAGATTCATATGCTGCACCTAGATCCCCAATATGTGGCTCTTCTTGCCGTCTTTGCCTTTGTCTGTGAGGCCATGGTGGGCATCGGCCCCTCCGTGGCCCTTCTGCGCCATTTTTTCTTGCTGCACCTGACCGACCCCCGGCAATGCTCGGGGTGCCTAAGCTTCTAGGCCGTGGCGGCGATGGCCAGCTCAGTGATTGACTTTGAACTCCCGCTGTCTTCGAGCGGGTTCCGAACGCGGTGGGTTTATGTGGATGTCGGAGTGCTCAACCATTTGCTCTTGCCTCCGTCGGTGCCCGCTGTGCCCAGCTCGGGCTGGGCTCACGAGAAGCTTGCGAGCCCCTGCCTCGCCTTCATCTGGCTCTGGTTGAAGAGGTTGAAGGATCTAGGCTTGACTGTGCCCATGGTGATGAAGGAGTTCCTCCGACGCCGTGTCGCCCCACTCCAGCGCCATTCCCAGCCGATGTGGGCCCTGTCTATCGGCCAGGATTGCATGAGGCTTCAGGAGTCAGGGCTTCCGCTCGAGGCACGAAGAATGGTGCTCGAGGTCCTGGCTGGAGACCCCTCGCCAGCCTATATGCCACTGTAGGGCTGTCTCTTGTATTACTACTCAAACAGGGTGGAGTTCGTGGGGCAGATGCCCCCTTTGACGAATGGGGGCTGCGTCCAGTCGGCCTTGAGGGGTCCCGCAAGAACCCCGTCACCGTGGTTCCCCTCCTTGTCGCCAGCGCCGAACTCGCCCCAAGAGTGGATGCAGGGGGCAAGCACCACTGGAGGCCGGAGGCGCGGGTGCCGAGACGTCGGCGCCTCCCATGGCTCCTGAGGCGCCATCTCCGGGAGCCTGTGACTCTTGCTCTGGGGTGGCAGTTGAGGGGGCGATGCAATCCGCTGCTCCTGAGGCCGAAGATCCCGATGCCTCAATGGGTCATTGATACGTCTCCAACGTATCTATAATTTTTGATTGCTCCATGCTATTATATTATCTGTTTTGGATGTTTATGGGCTTTATTATACACTTTTATATCATTTTTGGGACAAACCTATTAACCCAGAGCCCAGTGCCAGTTTATGTTTTTACCTTGTTTTAGGGTTTCGAAGAAAAGGAAAATCAAACAGAGTCCAATTGACCTGAAACTTCACGGAACTCATTTTTGGAAGGAAAGAAGCCCAGAAGACTTGGAGTGCACGTCAGAGGACCTTCGAGGAGGCCACGAGGTAGGGGGCGCGCCCACCCCCCTAGGGCGCGCCCTCCACCCTCGTGGGCCCCTCGTGCCCCCCCTGACGTACTGCTTCCGCCTATATATCTCCATATACCCAAAAACTTCCAGAGAGCACAATAGATCTGGAGTTCCGCTGCCAGAAGCCTTCGTAGCCACCGAAAGCCATTCTAGACCCGTTCCGGCGCCCTGCCGGAGGGGGGCAATCCCTCTCCGGTGGCCATCTTCATCATCCCAGTGCTCTCCATGAAGAGGAGGGAGTAGTTCTCCCTCGGGGCTGAGGGTATGTACCAGCAGCTATGTGTTTGATCTCTCTCTCTCTCTCTCATGTGCTTGAGGTGATACGATCTTGATGTATCGTGAGCTTTTCTATTATAGTTGGATCCTATGATGTTTCTTCCCCCCTCTACTCTCTTGTAATGGATTGAGTTTCCCCTTTGGAGTTATCTTATCGGATTGAGTCTTTAAAGATTTGAGAACACTTGATGTATGTCTTGCCGTGCGTATCTGTGGTGACAATGGGATACTACGTGATTCACTTGATGTATGTTTTGGCGATCAACTTACGGGTTCCGCCCATGAACCTATGCATAGGGGTTGGCACACGTTTTCGTCGTGATTCTCCGGTAGAAACTTTGGGCCACTCTTTGAGGTTCTTTGTGTTGGTTGAATAGATGAATCTGAGATTGTGTGATGCATATCGTATAATCATACCCACGGATACTTGAGGTGACATTGGAGTATCTAGGTGACATTAGGGTTTTGATTGATTTGTGTCTTAAGGTGTTATTCTAGTACGAACTCTAGGGCTGTTTGTGACACTTATTGGAATAGCCCAATGGATTGATTGGAAAGAATAACTTTGAGGTGGTTTCGTACCCTACCATAATCTCTTCGTTTGTTCTCCGCTATTAGTGACTTTGGAGTGACTCTTTGTTGCATGTTGAGGGATAGTTATGTGATCCAATTATGTTATCATTGTTGAGGGAACTTGCACTAGTGAAAGTATGAACCCTAGGCCTTATTTCCTATCATTGCAATACCGTTTATGCTCACTTTTATCATTAGTTACCTTGCTGTTTTTATAATTTCAGATTACATATACCTTTATCTACTATCCATATACCACTTGTTTCACCATCTCTTCGCGGAACTAGTGCACCTATACAATTTACCGTTGTATTGGGTGTGTTGGGGACACAAGAGACTCTTTGTTTTTTGGTTGCAGGGTTGCTTGAGAGAGACCATCTTCATCCTACGCCTCGTATGGATTGATAAACCTTAGCTCATCCACTTGAGGGAAATTTGCTACTGTCCTACAAACCTCTACACTTGGAGGCCCAACAATGTCTACAACAAGAAGGTTGTGTAGTAGACATCAAGCTCTTTTCTGGCGCCATTGCCGGGGAGGTTAGCGCTTGAAGGTATATCTTTAGATCTTGCAATCGAGTCTTTTAGTTTGTTTTTTTATCGCTAGTTTAGTTTATAAAACAAAACTATAAAAAATGGAATTGAGTTTGTCTCATACGCTTCATCTTTTTAATATCTTTCGTGAGTATGATGGAAAGGAAAATTGTGCCAAAGTGTTAGAAGAAGAATGCATTAAAATGTTTGAGCATGATTGCAATGTTGTTAGTATGAATTCCTTGAATATCCATGATGCTAATGATATGCAAAGCCACAAGCTTGGGGAAGCTATGTTTCATGAAGATGATATTTTTTGTCCCCCAAGTTTTGATGAGAAAATTTATTATGATGAAAGCATGCCTCCCTATCTATGATGATTATTGTGATGACATGTATGTTATAAATAATAATGATATCCATGAAACTTGTCGTCATGATTTTAGTTTTCAATTGGATTATGCCTCACATGATAATTATTTTGTTGAGTTTGCTCCCACTACTATTCATGAGAAGAATTTGCTTATGTGGAGAGTAATAAAAATTCTATGCTTATGCATCATGAAAGTAATGCTTTACGTGATAGCTATATTGTTGAATTCATTCATGATGCTACTGAAATTTATTATGAGGGAGGAATATATGCTTCTAGGAATTGCAATAATATCAAGTTTCCTCTCTATGTGCTTAAAGTTTGAAGCTATGCTTGTTTTGCTTTCCTATGCAAGTTGATTCTTGTTCCCACAAGTTGTTTGCTCACAAAATCCCTATGCATAGGAAGAGGGTTAGACTTAAATGTGCTAGTCATATTCTTCATGATGCTCTATTTATGTTTCAATTCTTATCTTTTTTGTGAGCATCATTGAAATCATCAGGAAGAGGGTTAGACTTAAATGTGCTAGTCATATTCTTCATGATGCTCTATTTATGTTTCAATTCTTATCTTTTTTGTGAGCATCATTGAAATCATCATGCCTAGCTAGGGGCGTTAAACGATAGCGCTTGTTGGGAGGCAACCCAACTTTATTTTTGTTCCTTGCTTTTTGTTCCTGTTTAGTAATAAATAATTCATCTATCCTCTGTTTAGATGTGGTTTTATGTTTTTAATTAGTGTTTGTGCCAAGTAGAACCGTTGGGAAGACTTGGGGAAAGTCTTGTTGATCATTCTGTAAAAAACAGAAACTTTAGCGCTCACAAGAATTGCTTCCAGTTTTATTTGGAGAGTGCTATTTAGATAATTATTTTTGCAGATGATTAACAGATAAATTCCTCACGTCCCACAATTTATTTGAGAATTTTATGAGTTCCAGAAGTATATGTTTGATCCAGATTACTACAGACTGTTCTGTTTTTGACAGATTCTGTTTTTCATGTGTTGTTTACTTATTTTGATGAATCTATGGCTGGTAAAAGAGTTTATAAACCATAGAGAAGTTGGAATACAGTAGGTTTAACACAAATATAAATAAAGAATGAGTTCATTACAGTGCCTTGAAGTGGTGATTTATTTTCTTATACTAACGGAGCTTACGAGTTTTCTGTCAAGTTTTGTGTTGTGAAGTTTTCAAGTTTTGGGTAAGGATTCAATGGACTATGGAATAAGGAGTGGCAAGAGCCTAAGCTTGGGTATGCCCAATTCACCCCAAGGTAATATTCAAGGATAGCCAAGAGCCTAAGCTTGGGGATGCCCCGGAAGGCATGCCCTCTTTCGTCTTCGTTCATCGGTAACTTTACTTGGAGCTATATTTTTATTCACCACATGATATGTGTTTTGCTTGGAGCGTCAATTTATTTTGTTAGTATTTTCTTGATGTTATTTAGAACAATGTTTTTCATTTTTTATTTCAATAAAAGTGGCATTGATAGCCTTTACTATGCCTATTTTAGAAGTCCACATGTTGCTGTTTGAAAACAGAAAGTTTACCATTGTTGCAATAATTCCCTAGAAAATTAAGAATGTGATAAAATGTTGAAACCTTTTGCATATTAAGGTCTGATAAATTTACTACAGTGGGAATTTTCTTTCATAATTTTTGGAGCTAGGGAAGTATGGATGTTGCTGCATTCTTTACAGACTATCCTGTTTAGGCAGATTGCTATTATGTTTGCATTGTTTGCATATGATTGCTTCTTTAATGATTCTATTTGAGGATAGGACTATTAAATATACATAGGCATTTAGTATGCAATGTTGAATAATAATTTTAGTGATTTTCTACAGTAGAGTATGATAAGGTTTTGGCAATGGTTTATACTAACTTATCTCACGAGTCCTTGTTGAGTTTTGTGTGGATTAAGCTTTTGAGATTTAGGGAGACCGTGATATGAGAGGAATTAATGAGACACAAAAGCTCAAGCTTGGGGATTCCCAAGGCACCCCAAGATAATATATCAAGAAGTCTCAAGCGTCTAAGCTTGGGGATGCCCCGGTTGGCATCCCACCTTTCTTCTTCAACAACTATCGGTTAGTATCGGTTGATCCTAAGTTTTTGCTTCTTCACATGATGTTTGCTATTCTTAGATGCCATTTTATTTTGCTTTTCTTGCTGTTTGAATAAAATACCAAGATCTGAAATTATTAAATGATAGAGAGTCTTCACATAGTTCCATAATTATTCAACTACTCATTGATCTTCACTTATATCTTTCGGAGTAGTTTGTCGATGCTCTAGTGCTTCACTTATATCTTTTAGAGCATGGTGGTAGTTTTATTTTGAAGAAATAGATGAACTCTCATGATTCACTTAGATTATTTTGAGAGTCTTAAATATCATGATAATTTGCTTAAAATCCTAATATACTAGGTATACAAGATTAGTAAAAACTTTCTTATGAGTGTGTTGAATACTAAGAGAAGTTTGATGCTTGATGATTGTTTTGAGATATGTAGGTAATAATATCAAAGTCGTGCTAGTTGAGTAGTTGTGAAATTGAGAAATGCTTGTGTCGAAGTTTGCAAGTCCCGTAGCATGCACGTATGGTAAACGTTATGTAACAAATTTGAAACATGAGGTGTTATTTGATTGTCCTCCTTATGAGTGGCGGTCGGGGACGAGCGATGGTCTTTTCCTACCAATCTATCCCCCTAGGAGCATGCGCGTAGTACCGAGGTTTTTTATGACTTGTAGATTTTTGCAATAAGTATGTGAGTTCTTTATGACTAATGTTGAGTCCATGGATTATACGCACTCTCACCCTTCCATCCTTGCTAGCCTCTTCGGTACCGTGCATTGCCCTTTCTCACATTGAGAGTTAGTGCAAACTTCGCCGGTGCATCCAAACCCCGTGATATGATACGCTCTGTCACACATAAACCTCCTTATATCTTCCTCAAAACAGCCACCATACCTAACTATTATGGCATTTCCATAGCCATTCCGAGATATATTGCCATGCAACTTTCCACCATTCTGTTTATTATGACACGCATCATCATTGTCATATTGCTTTGCATGATCATGCAGTTGACATCTTATTTATGGCAAAGCCACCGTCCATAATTTTTCATACATGTAACACTTGATTCATCGCAATCCCGATACACCGCCAGAGGCATTCATATAGAGTCATCTTTGTTCTAGTATCGAGTTGTAATCATTGAGTTGTAAATAAATAGAAGTGTGATGATCATCATTTTCTAGAGCATTGTCCCAAGTGAGGAATAAAAAAATAAAAAGAGAAAGGCCATAAAAAAAGAGAAAGGCCATAAAAAAACAGAAGGCCCAAAAAAATGAAAATGAGAGAAAAAGAGAGAAGGGACAATGCTACTATCCTTTTACCACACTTGTGCTTCAAAGTAGCACCATGATCTTCATAGTAGAGAGTCTCTTGTTTTGTCACTTTCATATACTAGTGGGAATTTTTCATTATAGAACTTGGCTTGTATATTCCAACAATGGGCCTCCTCAAGTGCCCTAGGTCTTCGTGAGCAAGCAAGTTGGATGCACACCCATTTAGTTTCTTTTGTTGAGCTTTCATACATTTATAGCTCTAGTGCATCTGTTGCATGGCAATCCCTACTCCTTGCATTAACATCAAACAATGGGCATCTCCATAGCACATTAATTAGCCTCGTTGATGTGAATCTTTCTCCTTTTTGTCTTCTCCACATAACCCCCTCATTATTCTATTCCACCCATAGTGCTATATCCATGGCTCGCGCTCATGTATTGCGTGAAAGTTTATAGGTTTGAGATTACTAAAGTATGAAACAATTGCTTGGCTTGTCATCGGGGTTGTGCATGATGAGAGCATTCTTGTGTGACGAAAATGGAGCATGACTGAACTATATGATTTTGTAGGGATGAACTTTCTTTGGCCATGTTATTTTGAGAAGACATAATTGCTTAGTTAGTATGCTTGAAGTATTATCATTTTTATGTCAATATGAACTTTTGTCTTGAATCTTTCGGATCTGAATATTCGTGCCACAATTAAGAAGAATTACATTAAAATTATGCCAACTAGCACTCCGCATCAAAAATTCTGTTTTTATCATTTGCCTACTCGAGGACGAGCAGGAATTAAGCTTGGGGATGCTGATACGTCTCCAGCGTATCTATAATTTTTGATTGCTCCATGCTATTATATTATCTGTTTTGGATGTTTATGGGCTTTATTATACACTTTTATATCATTTTTGGGACTAACCTATTAACCCAGAGCACAGTGCCAGTTTTTGTTTTTTCCTTGTTTTAGGGTTTCGAAGAAAAGGAAAATCAAACGGAGTCCAATTGACCCGAAACTTCACGGAACTCATTTTTGGAAGGAAACAAGCCCAGAAGACTTGTAGTGCACGTCAGGGGACCTTCGAGGAGGCCACGAGGTAGGGGGGCGCGCCCACCCCCTAGGGCGCTCCCTCCACCCTCGTGGGCCCCTCGTGGCCCACCTGACGTACTTCTTCCACCTATATATCTCCATATACCCAAAAACTTCCAGAGAGCACAATAGATCGGGAGTTGCGCCGCCAGAAGCCTCCGTAGCCACCGAAAGCCAATCTAGACCCGTTCTGGCGCCCTGCCAGAGGGGGGCAATCCCTCTCCGGTGGCCATCTTCATCATCCTGGTGCTCTCCATGATGAGGAGAGAGTAGTTCTCCCTCGGGGCTGAGGGTATGTACCAGTAGCTATGTGTTTGATCTCTCTCTCTCATGTGCTTGAGGTGATACGATCTTGATGTATCATGAGCTTTTCTATTATAGTTGGATCCTATGATGTTTCTTCCCCCCTCTACTCTCTTGAAATGGATTGAGTTTCCCCTTTGGAGTTATTTTATTGGATTGAGTCTTTAAAGATTTGAGAACACTTGATGTATGTCTTGCCGTGCGTATCTGTGGTGACAATGGGATACCACGTGATTCACTTGATGTATGTTTTGGTGATCAACTTACGGGTTCCGCCCATGAACCTATGCATAGGGTTTGGCACACGTTTTCGTCGTGATTCTCCGTTAGAATCTTTGGGGCACTCTTTCAGGTTCTATGTGTTGGTTGAATAGATGAATCTGAGATTGTGTGATGCATATCATATAATCATACCCACGGATACTTGAGGTGACATTGGAGTATCTTGGTGACATTAGGGTTTTTATTGATTTGTGTCTTAAGGTGTTATTCTTGTACGAACTCTAGGGCTGTTTGTGACACTTATAGGAATAGCCCAACGGATTGATTGGAAAGAATAACTTTGAGGTGGTTTCGTACCCTACCATAATCTCTTCGTTTGTTCTCCGCTATTAGTGACTTTGGAGTGACTCTTTGTTGCATGTTGAGGGATAGTTATGTGATCCAATTATGTTATCATTGTTGAGGGAACTTGCACTAGTGAAAGTATGAACCCTAGGCCTTATTTCCTATCATTGCAATATCGTTTATGCTCACTTTTATCATTAGTTACCTTCCTGTTTTTATAATTTCAGATTACAAATACCTTTATCTACTATCCATATACCACTTGTTTCACCATCTCTTCACCGAACTAGTGCACCTATACAATTTACCATTGTATTGGGTGTGTTGGGGACACAAGAGACTCTTTGTTATTTGGTTGCAGGGTTGCTTGAGAGAGACCATATTCATCCTACGCCTCCTACGGATTGATAAACCTTAGGTCATCCACTTGAGGGAAATTTTCTATTGTCCTACAAACCTCTGCACTTGGAGGCCCAACAACGTCTACAACAAGAAGGTTGTGTAGTAGACATCAGTCATCACGAGGCGGAACCCAATGGCTTTTCCCAGCTTGGCGCTCTTGAGGTCGCCTCCTCGGGTGCTTCACTAGCCGCGCCCTGCGCTGGTCGCCACATCCAACGCTTCTGCCGGCTCCATGTAGACTTCGATGTGCTCCGCAAAAGGAAGGGGTCCCCAAGTTGCTGCAGCGGCGCCTTCTGGCCGTTGAAAGAAAGGAAGTACATCGCCATAGATGAGTAAGTACCTTACCTTTGTAATTACTCGAGTGCTGCTTCCCTTCCTGACGGTGGCTCTTCAGGAGCCCTTCTGCTAAGGCCATGAAGCCTCCCTAGAAGCAACCTCCTTCGGCCTCGAATCTCCTGCTGGCCATGAGCGTCCCAAGCAAGCATGCCGCCCCCGGCGCGAGGTCGGCCGAAGAGGCAGACACGCTAGCTTGGCGCCTCGAGCCCGCTCTCCTGCCATCTCTTCTTCATGGCCTCGCCGGGGGTGCGACGAGCGTGCCAAGGGCTCCTCCTCTGCTTCTAGATGGCGGCTGGATGGCTTCGGTCCTGGTTTCTTCTTCGAGTAGCGAGCCTCAACTCAATCGGGCTCCCGCCAAGGTCTAGTCGGCGACCGGGGGGGGGGGGGGCGCCAGCCCCCAGCCTCCTGCAGAAAGGGCACGAGCCGCTACGGATCCTGTCGGTGAACCCCGCCGCGGAGGACGGAATCGGCCGCGCACTCAAGTTTGCGCACGAAAAGAGTGTCATCCGCCATGAGCTTTTTTGGGAGGCGATGGGCGCGATAAGCCGGCTTGGCGGAGAACTCGTGGATGTAGACGCACGCCTCAAGGCCGGGGGTCTTCGGCTGATGGAGGAGCGACATAAGCTGAAGGTGGCCATCAACCTTGGGTGCCACCAGCGCGAGCTTGATAATGCGAAGGCCGAGGCATCTCTTGCGACCTCGCGTGAGGCCTGCGCTCGAGCCTTGGAAGAAGCCCGGGAAGCCGATCGTCGCCGCAAGATCATAGAGAAACGCGCGTGGGAGCTCCAAGCTTGGAGTGCCTCCTTGGAGAAGCAAGTGGAGGTGCGCAAGGCCGCCCTAGCATCGATGAAGGGTACGCCTGCCGAGGAGGAAGGGATACTGAAGCATGAGGAAGCGATGGCACTGGAAGCCATGGAGCGCAGCCTTGAGCTTGAGCGGTTGGAGACGAGGGAGCGCCAAGTTGCCTAGGCAGAGGATGTTGTCGGCGCGCGTGAGGCCAAGGCCCAGGAGGAGGTCGATCGCCGGGTGGCCAAGGCTCGCGTGGATCTTGTGGGCAGGTACGACCTAAAGCTGAGGCTCGTGGAAGCCGAAGCTGTGGGCAGGACTACTGCCCTCAAGTCAGGGTTGCCTAAGGCGGCACAGCGCGAGGAAGCCGCCGCAGCTGCCCTAATCTCAGTCCAACTTGAGCTAGATTCTGCCCGTGCCGAGCTGTTTTCTCTTCAGCAATGGGTCGCCAGCGCCGAGTCCTTCGCGCAGCAGAGCAGGGAGGAAGCGCTCCGACGGAGGATGCTGGAGCACGAGCACGCCCCCATGCTCCAAAGCCTCAGGATCAGAGCCAACACGGCGCTGGGAACCATCTGCGATGAAGATGCCCCTCATCCCCACTCGAACGATTATGCCAGTCACCTCCTCTTCTTCACCGATGTGGTGACACGCCTGGAGAATCGATCCGCGAGGGCTCGTGAGCTTGTTGAAGAGAGGAGTCGCGGCCAGCTCAGGCGTGCGTTCTCCCGCGTCTTCAGCCACCTCCAGAACACCTACCCCAACTTCAGTTTTGACGCCGCCATTGCCCCTGCGTGCGAGGCCATCCGAGGTGACCTAGCACGCTGGGTAGAAGACAATGTGGATGCTCTAGTCAGGGCCTTCTCCTTCGAGGACGACGCGGTGGTGGTCACAGCGGATGAAGGTGACGTGGTCGACGATGGTGTGGGCGACGCTGGCAATGGTGACGGTGATGCCGGCGATGATGATGGTGAGGCCAGCGATGGTGACGGCGACGCCGGCGACATGTCTGAGGGCGACCCAGAGGACGTGGTGAGCGATTTGTCTGATTGAGCCCGTGCTTCCTTGTCATTGACCCTGCATATGAGAGCTCGGGCACGGCCCTGAAAGTTGTAAGAGCATTTGGGGGGGGGAGCCCCTCATGTAAATAGATTACTGCCTCTATTACTTAGGCCAAGCTGGAGACTTTTTTATGAGCCCGCGAGTCCCGCCGCGAGCTTACTGCTGCAGTTTACCTTAGTCAGGGCCAGTTCCCGACCGACTCGTGAGGTCATGAGCTTCTGAGGGGCCTGCCGATTTGCCCGGGAGGGCCTCACGAGAAGCAAGCGCCAGCCATGGAAGGACGTGCGCACAGCGCGCGCGTGCCGCGCCCAGCCCTTGCTCGCGAGGAGCTCGCCAGGAGGGGGGAGGCAGTAGGTGCGAACTCCGAATCAAGGCAAGGAACTAGATTGCAAGAAATCGCACGAACGAGAAAAGGCACCCCCTGTGCACATCAATGAAAATTCAACTTCAAATTTTAATCCAAAGCTAAAAAACAGGGCTACAAAAAAGAGATTAAAAGCAAATGGCCGCGTCCGGCGCCTAGTCTAGTCTTCTTGTCTTCTCACCAGCGCGAAGCTAAGTGCTGCCACTAGGACATGGGAGGGAGCCCCCAAGGTCCGAGGGAAGCGCTCCTGAGACTCCGGGGCATGTACAGCCCCCCTCATTATTACGTGAGAGTGTCACGAGCGGAGATCTTCACAAGCGCGAGCCTTACTTCATATCTCCGGATGAGGGCCCCGCCTTGCGCCATCCTCGAGCACCATTGGTGCGTCTGGAAACCAGGACGAAGCCAAGGGGCAAAGGGGACGCCAACGGCGCACTCGGCGACCATGGGTCCTCTGCCGGGGGAAGGCTCACAAGCACCTCCCCGGCAGAGGGCCTACCTCTGGGGGACGCCCTGCTCCACGCGATGCGGGGAGGGGACTTGCTCCCAGCTCCTTCCCTACAACCCCCAGTGCGCTCCTCCTGGTGGAAGGGAGGCTGTCGAGCTAGGGGCGCCGTCCGCCGTTGTGACCTAATCCTCCTACGACCCATGGTTAGCGTAATCTTGCTCCTGAGAGATTAGTAGTACCCTGTAGCTATTGTCGCCGGCATGATTGGCTAGGCTCCCAGGAGGCTTCCTGGAAGGCCTCAGCTTCTAGCGCCTCCTCCTCCCAGCCTAGCTCGAGGAACGAGCCAGGGTCCTCTTCCAGCGCATACTCCTGGTCCATCATGCGGGGCATGTAGGCCTCCGAGGCCGTCGCCCTAAAGACCTCGCCGAAGTGCCCCACGCTCCATGTTGCTAGGCCCAGTGCACCGCCCTGAGGATGGTAGGGCGGCACTCCGCTAGGGCCGCGGGTGGCAACGCTCGTGCCCGCGCTCATCGGAGGTGGCGCGGGTGCGATTGGGCGTCTGGTGCTGCTGGTCGCGCCGGTGTCGACAGAGCCTCCTAGCGCACCCGGGGGCACGCCGGCGCGGCGAGGCCCACCATGCGATCCGGCCGCGGCCGGAGGCGTAAGCAGGGAGCAGAAGGGTGGTTCTCCTGAGGCTGCGGCGTCCAGTAGCTTGGCGACGCGCTCCAGCAATGCATTCCGGACGCTCTCCATCAGCCGGCATCGTAGCAGTTCCCGAGCCACCTTGAGTGCTGCCCTCATGTTTGCTTGTTCCCGTCGGGTGTGCGGTGCCGTGGCCGCAGCGTAGCTTGAGGTCCTTGCGGCTGCCCGCGTTGGTCTTGGAGTAAGGGTGGATGGCGTCTGATCGCGCCGCCTGCGCCCCGCAGCATTTGGCGGTGCACGTGCCGCCTGGGGCGCAGTGTTGCGGTCTTCTTGGGCGGACGGCGCCGCCCGAGCTGGCCAAGCTGCCCAGCGATCGGCGTTGGTCCTCGGGTCACCGAACATTGGAACCGCGGATTGTCGGCGGATCAACTGGCGGAAGAGAAGCTCTGACGCACCCCTACCTGGCACGCCAAATGTCGGATTTCGGGTTCCGGAAAAACCCTTGAGGTTCGTACATTGGGGTGCGCACGAAGATCTCTCCCCCTCTAGCTCGCACACATCATGATCTCACGGCCTAGCTCGACGAACCCAAAGAACGAGAGACACAAGAGTTTATACTAGTTCGGGCCACCGATGTGGTGTAATACCCTACTCCATTGTGGTGTGGTGTATTGCCTCTTGGGCTGTGGATGAACAGTTACAAGGGAAGAACAGCCTCCTGAGGAGAGGTGTTCTTGTTCTTGGCGAACTTGTGTGAGGCTATGGATGGCATGGCTCCGATCCAATCTCCCCTTCTACGGTGGTGGCTAATCCTATTTATAGAGGCCCTGGTTCTCTTCTCAAATATTGAGCGGGAAGGGATCCCACAACGGCCAAATTCGAAGGGAGACAACTAGTACAAGTTATCCCGACAAACGTAGTTTTCGCCTGCCAAAGGCTCTGGTGGCGATGCCGTCTTGGGCTCCACGGTGACCTCCATCCTGCCATCATGCTGGTCCTGGTCTTGTTGCACCTATATGGAAACCTTTGCCTGATGCCTCGGGACTCCTCGCCTGCGCTTGCCTCTTTAGCACCAAAGAGGAAACGAGGACACTGCGCACGTTGGCGTCCGCCTGGCTCCAGTCATCATGGCTTGCGTCACAGAAAACTTGTGAGGTGTCCCTTGCCTTGATCTCTTTGCCCCTCACGAGCCAGCCTAGTGAGGCTACCCTCGAGGAGGTCTTGTGTCATCCACCTCGCGAGGCATGGCCCCTCACGAGGGTCTTGAGTGTTTGCTGGTGAAGATGGGTCATACAGGGCCGCTGGTGGAGCCACGTTGTGGGCCGCAGGCAGGCAAGTTTGGGGACCCCGTTCCTAGGATGCCGATAGAATACTTTTGTGGATTTTAGAACACTTGATATATGTCTTGCAATTGAACACTCGTGGTGATAATGGGGTATCGTATTGATTCACTTGATACATGTTTTGGCACTCAACTTGCGGATTCTTGCGGTGACATTGGGGTAATCTATGCATAGGGGTTCATGCACGTTCTTGTCTTGTTTTTCCGGTGGAAATCTTGGGGCACTCTTTGTAGTTATTTATGTGGATTGAGTATGGTGAATATGAATATGCTTTGGTGTTATTCTTGTACGAACTCTAGGATAGATCGAACGGAAAGAATAGCTTTCAGGAGCTTTCGTAGCCTACAAACAATTCCTATCTTTTGTTCTCCGCTAATAGGAACTCGGGTGTGATTCTTCGTTACACTTTGAGGGATAATCGTATGATCCAACTGTGTTAGCATTGTTCAGAGATTGCACTAGTGAAAGTACGGACCCTAGGCCTTCTTTTTAAGCATTGAAATACCGTTTTTGTGCCCATTTACTATTTGCTACCTTGCTGTTTTTATTTATTCAGATTATAAAAATATATTTCTACCATCCGTATTACACTTTTATCATCATCTCTTCGCCAAACTAGTGAACCTATACAATTTGCATTGTATTGGGTGTGTTGGGGACACAAGAAATTTCTTGTATTTGATTGCATGGTCGTTTGAGAGAGACCATCTTCATCCTACACCTCTCACAGATTGATAAACCATAGGTCATCCACTTGAGGGAAAATTGCTACTGTCCTACAAAACTCTGCGGTTGGTGGCCCAACACGTGTCTACAAGAATAAAGTTGCATAGTAGACATCAAGATCTTTTCTGGTGCCGTTGTCGGGGAGGTGAGTGCTTGAAGGTATATCTTTAGATCTTGCAATTGAATCTTTTAGTTTCTTTCTTTATCACTAGTTTGGTTCATAAAAGAAAACTATGAAAAATGGAATTTTGGTTGCATCCTATTATTGATCATCATTGTAATATCTTTCTTCAAAATGATGGATCAGAAAATTGTGCTTAATTGTTAGAAGAGGAAGTCAATAAAATTCTTGGCACAAAATATTTGAATGATGAGCATGATTGCAATGTTGTTAGTGTGAATTATTTGAATATCCAAAATACTAATGATGATTGCACAAGTCATGACAAAAATGTTTCTTATAAGTAGGTCACTTTTTGCGGAGTCAATTGGGAGTGCCTTTGCACACCAAAAAGGGAAGATAGATTTTGTAAGAAGCATAAATATTTAGAAATGAAAAGGTTGCAAGAGAGGCTTGATGATTGCACTGAAAGATGTAATTTTTTTCACCATCCTTGTGAACTTTGCAATGAACGTGGCCAATGCAAATTGTTTCATGATCAAATCGTGTCCAAAAATTGTGATAACTTGATTACCCTTGAGCATCATAAAGAGCTTAGCCTTCTTTTGGGGTATGAAGAAATGAAACATATAACTAAGGGTTTTCCAAATCCCGAGAGATTTCTCGGTTTTGATCTAGAAGAAATTTATATGTTTTGTATGGTAAATTGCATTGAGAATCCTTATATTGCCAACTATCTAAAGACAAGAAAACAAATAGAATATGAATAGAGTACTAATGAAAGGGAAAATATTTCCTAATGCCCTCCTAGTGTTTATTATGATGAATCAGGTAATGAGGAGGAGTTTCCTATCCAATCAATCTCTTCAACAAGAAGCTTGAAAGAATTAATTAAACCCACACATGGTGTGGTGAAGAAGAAGAAAAGAAGAAAGAAAAGGGGTAAAAAGGTATCTCTCCCAAATAATTTTGCTCCCATCACCATCATACCTCATGAAAGTGAATCAAATATGTTGATGGAGGATGATGATTTTGTTATGCCTATTTCTTGTTGTGATGATTATGATTGGGAAGATAACGATACTTCTTATAACCTTGGGAATATTTTTGGCACCAACTTGGGAAATTATGATGATAGCAATTGTTATACCATTGGTGCTATTCATATTATTAATGGTGAGAGTGATTATGCTTATTATATGCCAAGCCACAAGCTTGGGGATGCTATGTTTGATGAGTATGAAATGTTTGAAGATTTATTTTATTGGAAATAATGCTTGTCCTATGCTTGGGGATGCTTTCCTTAATGAATATGATCCTTTGATTCCTTCTACTTTTGATAAGAAAATTTATTATGATGATAGCATGCCTCCTATTTATGATGATTACATTGATGAAAGTGGGTTTGGAAGAGTGTCAACTTTAGGTAGTAGTGATCCCCCTATTTTGGAGGGTGTTGAATATTATTACAATATTGATGAAAGTGAAGGAAATATGCCCTAGAGGCAATAATAAAGTTGTTATTTATATTTCCTTATATCATGATAAATGTTTATTATTCATGCTAGAATTGTACTAACCGGAAACTTATTACATGTGTGAATACATAGACAAACAGAGTGTCCCTAGTATGCCTCTACTTGACTAGATCGTTAATCAAAAATGGTTAAGTTTCCTAGCCATGTACATGTGTTGTCATTTAATGAACGGGATCACATCATTAGAGAATGATGTGATGGACTAGACCCATCCGTTAGCTTAGCACTATGATTATTTAATTTATTGCTATTGCTTTCTTCATAACTTATACGTGTTCATATGACTATGATATTATGAAACTCCCGACTACTGGAGGAACACTCAGTGTGCTATCAAACTTCACAACGTAACTGGGTGATTATAAAGATGCTCTACAGGTGTCTCCGATGGTGTTTGTTGAGTTGGAATAGATTGAGATTAGGATTTGTCACTCCGATTGTCGGAAAGGTATCTCTTGGCTCTCTCGGTAATGCACAACACTATAAGCCTTGCAAGCAATGTGACTAATGAGTTAGTTGCGGGATGATGCATTATGGAATGAGTAAAGAGACTTGCCGGTGACGAGACTGAACTAGGTATGATGATATCGACGATCGAATCTCGGGCAAGTAACATACCGATGACAAAGGGAACAACGTATGTTGTTATGCAGTTTGACCAATAAAGATCTTCGTAGAATATGTAGGAACCAATATGAGCATCCAGGTTCCGCTATTGGTTATTGACCGGAGATGAGTCTCGGTCATGTCTACATAGTTCTCGAACCCGTAGGATCCGCACGCTTAACATTCGCTGATTATTTGTATTATGAGTTATGTGATTTGATGTACCGAAGATTGTTCGGAGTCCTGGATGAGATCACGGACATGACGAGGAGTCTCAAAATGGTCGATACATAAAGATTGATATATTGGACCATGTTATTCGGACACCGGAAGTGTTCCGGGTAGTTTCATATAAAACCGGAGTGCCGGAGGGGTTACCGGAACCCCCCGGGGAAGTAATGGGCCTTAGTGGGCTTTAGGGGAGGGAGAGGGCGGCAGCCAGGAGGTGGCACCCCCCCAAGGGGAGTCCAAATAGGACTAGGGGAAGGGGGCGCAGCCCCTCTTTCCCTCTCCCTCTCCTTCCTTCTTCTCCTACTTGGACTAGGAAAGGGGGGACCGATTCCTACTTTGAGTAGGATTCCCCCCCTTGGGCGCGCCCCTTGGGGCCGGCCGGCCTCCTCCTCCCCTTCTTTATGTATAGGGGAGGGGGAACCCCATAGACACACAGGTTAATCTTTAGCCGTGTGCGGTGCCCCTCCACAGTTTTACACCTCGGTCATATTGTCGTAGTGCTTAGGCGAAGCCCTGCGTCGGTAACTTCATCATCACCGTCAACACGCCGTCATGCTGACGGAACTCACCCTCGGCCTCAGCTGGATCAAGAGTACGAGGGACGCCACCGAGCTGAACAAGTGCAGATCGTGGGGGTGCTGTGCGTCCGGTACTTGATCGGTTGGATCGCGAAGATGTTCGACTACATCAACCGCGTTACTAAAATGCTTCCGCTTTCGGTCTACGAGGGTACATAGACACACTCTCCCCTCTCGTTGCTATGCATCTCCTAGATAGATCTTGCGTGATTGTAGGGAAAATTTTGAAATACTGCGTTCCCCAATAGTGGCAGCCGAGCCAAGTCTATGCGTAGATGTTATATGCATGAGTAGAACACAAGGAGTTGTGGGCGGTAATAGTCATACTTCTTACCAGCATGTCATACTTTCATTCGGCGGTATTGTTGGATGAAGCAACCCAGACCGACATTACATGACCGTGTTCATGAGACTGGTTCTACCGACGTGCTTCACACACACGTGGCTAGTGGGTGTCTGTTTCTCCAACTTTAGTTGAATCGAGTGTGACTATGCCCGATCCTTGTTGAAGGTTAAAACAGCACACTTGACAAAAATCATTGTGGTTTTTGATGCGTAGGTAAGAACGGTTCTTGCTAAGCCCGTAGCAGCCACGTAAAACTTGCAACAACAAAGTAGAGGACGTCTAAATTGTTTTTGCAGGGCATGTTGTGATGTGATATGGTCAAGACGTGATTATATAAATTATTGTATGAGATGATCATGTTTTGTAACAAAGTTATCGGCAACTGGAAGGAGCCATATGGTTGTCGCTTTATTGTATGAAATGCAATCGCCATGTAATTGCTTTACTTTATCACTAAGCGGTAGCGATAGTCGTAGAAGCAATAGTTGGTGAGACTACAATGATGCTACGACGGAGATCAAGGTTCAAGCCGGTGACGATGGTGATCATGATGGTGCTTTGGAGATCGAGATCAAAGGCACAAGATGATCATGGCCATATCATATCACTTATATTGATTGCATGTGATGTTTATCTTTTATGCATCTTATTCTGCTTAGTACGGCGGTAGCATTATAAGATGATCTCTCACTAAATTTCAAGGTATAAGTGTTCTCCCTGAGGATGCACCGTTGCTACAGTTCGTCATGCCGAGACACCACGTGATGATCGGGTGTGATAAGCTCTACGTTCACATACAATGGGTGCAAGCCAGTTTTGCACCAGCAGAATACTCAGGTTAAACTTGACGAGCCTAGCATATGAAGATATGGCCTCGGAACACTGAGACCGAAAGGTCGAGCGTGAATCATATAGTAGATATGATCAACATAGTGATGTTCACCATTGAAAACTTCTCCATCTCACGTGATGTTCGGACATGGTTTAGTTCATATGGAACACGTGATCATTTAGATGACTAGAGGTATGTCTATCTAAGTGGGAGTTCCTAAGTAATATGGTTAATTGAACTTTAATTTATCATGAACTTAGTACATGATAGTACTTTGCATGTCTATGTTGTTGTAGATAAATGGCCCATGCTACTCTTCCTTTGAATTTTAATGAGTTCCTAGAGAAAGCTAAGTTGAAAGATGATGGTAGCAACGACACGGACTGGATCTGTAACTTCAGGATTATCCTCATTGCTGCATAGAAGAATTACGTCCTAGAAGCACCGCTAGGTGCAAAGCCCGTTGCAGGAGCAACACCAGATGTTATGAACGCCTGGAAAAGCAAAGCTGATGACTACTCGATAGTTCAGTGTGCCATGCTTTACGGCTTAGAATCGGGACTTCAACGATGTTTTGAACGTCATGGAGCATATGAGATGTTCCAGGAGTTGAAGTTAATATTTTAAGCAAATGCCCGAATTGAGAGATACGAAGTCTCCAAAAAGTTCTATAGCTGCAAGATGGAGGAGAATAGTTCTATCAGTGAACATATACTCAGAATGTCTGGGTACCACAACCACTTGACTCAACTAGGAGTTAATCTTCCTGATGATAGTGTCATTGACAGAGTTCTTCAATCACTGCCACCAAGCTACAAAAGCTTCGTGATGAACTATAATATGCAAGGGATCGATAAGACAATTCCCGAGCTCTTCGCAATGCTAAAGGTTGCGGAGGTAGAAATCAAGAAGGAGCATCAAGTGTTGATGGTCAACAAGACCACTAGTTTCAAGAAGAAGGGCAAAGGGAAGAAGGGGAACTTCAAGAAGAACGGCAGACAAGTTGCTGCTCAAGTGAAGAAGCCCAAGTCTGGATCTAAGCCTGAGACTGAGTGCTTCTACTGCAAAGGGACTGGTCACTTGAAGCGGAACTACCCCAAGTATTTGGCAGATAAGAAGGATGGCAAAGTGAAAGGTATATTTGATATACATGTTATTGATATGTACCTTACTAATGCTCGCAGTAGCACCTAGGTATTTGGTACTGGTTCTGTTGCTCATATTTGCAACTCGAAACAGGGGCTATGGATTAAGCGAATATTGGCTAAGGACGAGGTGACGATGCGCATGGGAAATGGCTACAAAGTCGATGTGATCACGGTCGGCACGCTACCTCTACATCTACCTTCGGGATTAGTATTAGACCTGAATAATTTTTATTTGGTGCCAGCATTAAACATGAATATTATATCTGGATCTTGTTTGATGCGAGACGGTTATTCACTTAAATCAGAGAATAATGGTTGTTCTATTTATATGAGTAATATCTTTTATGGTCATGCACCCTTGATGATTGGTATATTTTTATTGAATCTCGATAGTAGTGATACACATATTCATAGTATTGAAGCCAAAAGATATAAATTTAATAATGATAGTGCAACTTATTTGTGGCACTGCCGTTTAGGTCATATTGGTGTAAAGCGCATGAAGAAACTCCATGCTGATGGGCTTTTAGAATCACTTGATTATGAATCACTTGATGCTTGTGAACCATGCCTCATGGGCAAGATGGCCAAGACTCCATTCTTCGGAACAATGGAACGAGCAATAGACTTATTGGAAATAATACATACTGATGTATGCGGTTCGATGAGTGTTGATGCTCGTGGCGGACATCGTTATTTTCTGACCTTCACAGATGATTTGAGCTGATATGGGTATATCTACTTGATGAAACATAAGTCTGAAACATTTGAAAAGTTCAACGAATTTCAGAGTGATCGTAACAAGAAAATTAAGTTTCTACGATCTGATCGTGGAGGTGAATATTTGAGTTATGAGTTTGGTCTTCATTTGGAACAATACGGAATAGTTTCGCAACTCATGCCACCTGGAACACCACGGCATAATGGTGTGTCCGAACATCGTAAACACACTTTATTAGATATGGTGCGATCTATGATGTCTCTTACTGATTTACTGCTATTGTTTTGGGGTTATGCTTTAGAGACGGCTGCATTCACATTAAATAGGACACCATCGAAATCCGTTGAGACGACACCAAATGAACTATAGTTTGGCAAGAAACCCAAGTTGTCATTTATTAAAGTTTGGGGCTGCAATGCTTATGTGAAAAAGCTTCAACCTGATAAGCTCGAACCCAAATCAGAGAAATGTGTCTTCATAGGATACCCAAAGGAAACTGTTGGGTACACCTTCTATCACAGATCCGAAGGCAAGATATTCCTTGCTAAGAATGGATACTTTCTAGAGAAGGAGTTTCTCTCGAAAGAAGTGAGTGGGAGGAAAGTAGAACTTGATGAGGTAACCGTACCTTCTCCCTTATTGGGCAGTAGTTCATCATAGAAATCAATTCCAGTGATTTGTGCACCAATTAGTGAGGAAGTTAATGATGATGATCATGAAACTTTTTATCAAGTTACTACCGAACCTCGTAGGTCAACCAGAGCAAGATCCGCACCAGACTGGTAAGGTAATCCTGTTCTGGAGGTCATGTTACTTGACCATGACAAACCTACAAACTATGAGGAAGCGATGATGAGCCCAGATTCTGCAAAATGGCTTGAGGCCATGAAATCTGAGATGGGATCCATGTATGAGAACAAAGTATGGACTTTGGTTGACTTGCCCGATGATCGGAAAGCCATAGAGAATAAATGGATCTTCAAGAAGAAGACTGACGCTGACCGTAATATTACTGTCTACAAAGCTCGACTTGTTGCGAAAGGTTTTCGACAAGTTCAAGGAGTTGACTACGATGAGACCTTCTCACCCGTAGTGATGCTTAAGTCCGTCCGAATCATGTTAGAAATTGCCGCATTTTATGATTATAAAATTTGGCAAATGGATGTCAAAACTGCATTCCTTAATGGATATCTTAAAGAAGAGTTGTATATGATGCAACCGAAAGGTTTTGTCGATCCAAAAGGTGCTAACAAAGTGTGCAAGCTCTAGCGATCCATTTATGGACTGGTGCAAGCATCTCGGAGTTGGAATATACGATTTGATAGTGTGATCAAAGCATATCGTTTTATACAGACTTTTGGAGAAGCCTGTATTTACAAGAAAATGATTGGGAGCTCTGTAGCATTTCTGATATTATATGTGGATGACATATTGTTGATCGGAAATGACACTGAATTTCTGAATAGGATAAAAGGATACTTGAATAAGAATTTTTTAATGAAAGACCTCGGTGAAGCTGCTTATATATTGGGCATCAAGATCTATAGAGATAGATCAAGACGCTTAATTGGACTTTCACAAAGCACATACCTTGATAAAGTTTTGAAAAGATTCAAAATGGATCAAGCAAAGAAAGGGTTCTTGCATGTGTTACAACATGTGAAGTTGAGTTAGACTCAATGTCCGACCACTGCAGAAGATAGAGAGAAAATTAAAGTCATTCCCTGTACCTCAGCCATAGGTTCTATCATGTATGCAATGCTGTGTGCCTTACTATTAGTTTAGCAGGGAGGTACCAAAGTAATCAAGGAGTGGATCACTAGACAACGGTCAAGAACATCCTGAAATACCTGAAAAGGACTAAGGATATGTTTCTCGTTTATGGAGGTGACATAGAACTCATCGCAAACGGTTGCGTCGATGCAACCTTTGACACTGATTCGGATGACTCTAAGTCACAAACTGGATACGTATTTTTATTGAATGGTGGAGCTATCAGTTGGTGCAGTTCTAATCAGAGCGTCGTGGCGGGATCTACGTGTGAAGCGGAATACATAGTTGCTTCGAAAGCAGCAAATGAAGGAGTCTGGATGAAGGAGTACATATCCGATCTAGGTGTAATACCTAGTGCATCAGGTCCAGTGAAAATCTTTTGTGGACAATACTGGTGCAATTGCCTTGGCAAAGGAATCCAGAATTCACAAGAGAACCAAGCACATCAAGAGACACTTCAATTCCATCTGTGATCAAGTCAAGGAGGGAGACATAGAAATTTGCAAGATACATACGGATCTGAATGTTGCGGACCCATTGATTAAGCCTCTCTCACGAGCAAAACATGATCAGCACAAGACTCCATGGGTGTTAGAATCATTACTATATAATCTAGATTATTGACTCTAGTGCAAGTGGGAGACTGGAGGAAATATGCCCTAGAGGCAATAATAAAGTTGTTATTTATATTTCCTTATATCTTGATAAATGTTTATTATTCATGCTAGAATTGTATTAACCGGAAACTCAGTACATGTGTGAATACATAGACAAATAGAGTGTCCCTAGTATGCCTCTACTTGACTAGCTCGTTAATCAAAGATGGTTAAGTTTCCTAGCCATGGACATGTGGTGGACTAGACCCATCCGTTAGCTTAGCACTATAATCGTTTAGTTTATTGCTATTGCTTTCTTCATAACTTATACATGTTCCTATGACTATGAGATTATGCAACTCCCTAATACCGAAGGAACACTTAGTGTGATATCAAACATCACAATGTAATTGGGTGATTATAAAGATGCTCTACAGGTGTCTCTGATGGTGTTTGTTGAGTTGGCACAGATCGAGATAAGGATTTCTCACTCCGATTGTCGGAGAGGTATCTCTGGGCCCTCTCGGTAATGCACATCACTATAAGCGTTGCAAGCAATGTGACTAATGAGTTAGTTGAGGGATGATGCATTACGCAAAGGGTAAAGAGACTTTCCAGTGATGAGACTAAACTAGGTATGATGATACCGACGATCTAATCTCGGGCAAGTAACATACCGATGACAAAGGGAACAACGTATGTTGTTATGCGGTTTGACCGATAAAGATCTTCATAGAGTATGTAGGAACCAATATGAGCATCCATGTTATGCTATTGGTTATTGACCAGAGATGAGTCTCGGTCATATCTACATAGTTCTCGAACCTGTAGGGTCCGCACGCTTAACATTCGATGACGATTTGTATTATGAGTTATGTGTTTTGGTGTACTGAAGATTGTTCGGATTCCCAGATGAGATCACGGACATGACGAGGAGTCTCAAAATGGTCGAGACATAAATATTGATATATTTGACCATGTTATTCGGACACCGGAAGTGTTTTGGATAGTTTTGGATAAAACCGGAGTGCCGGAGGGGTTACCGGAACCCCCCGGGGAAGTAATGGGCCTTAGTGGGCCTTAGGAGAGAGAGAGAGGGCTGAAGCGAGGAGGTGGCGCCCCCCCCCCCAAGAGGAGTCCGAATAGGACTAGCGGAGGGGGCGCGGCCCATCTTTCCCTCTCCCTCTCCTTCCTTCTTCTCCTACTTGGACTAGGAAAGGGGGGACCGATTCCTACTTGGAGTAGGATTCCCCCCTCCCCTTGGGCACGTCCCTTGGCGCCGGCCGGCCTCCTCCTCCCCTCCTTTATATATGGGCAGAGGGGCACCCCATAGACACACAAGTTGATCTTTATCCGTGTGCGGTGCCCCCTCCACAATTTTACACCTCGGTCATATTGTCGTAGTGCTTAGGCGAAGCCCTGTGTTGGTAACTTCATCATCACCGTCAACACGCCGTCGTGCTGATGGAACTCAACCTCGGCGTCAGCTGGATCAAGAGTACGAGGGACTTCACCGAGCTGAATGTGTCCAGATTGCGGAGGTGCCATATATTCGGTACTTGATCGATTCGATCGCGAAGACGTTTGACTACATGTCACATCCCTAGTTCTGGTATGACCTAGACCAGCTAGTCAGTTGTGCATCATGTTCAATTTCCATCTAAATTTGAAATGGGGATTGTGAAACCCTTAGAATTTATTTCTGGAAATGACCAGATAAAATTTGCTCCAAAAAGGTCCAAGAAAATGTTCATGTTGCTCTCTGAAAATATTGGTCAGAGGTAAAATTCTAACAAATATTTTTAGGAGCTCATAAATATTTATTTTGGCCTTTTGCAATTAATGCAATAATTATTTGCTTTGATATATATTAATATATATAGATAATATTGTCCAAAAATTATGCCAGTAGTTGAGGAGCTCTGGAATAATACCAATAGCCCCTGCAAAAATTGGCAAAAGAAAATAAAATGGTTTAGTATTTTATTTAAAACCAAACAAATGTCAGAAAAATAGAAAGGAAAACAAAAGGGAAATACCTACCTGGACCTTACATGCAGCCTGGCAGCCCAGTGGCTCAACAGGCCGGCCCAGCTAACTGGCGCTGCCAGTCGTCGTCTCCACCACGCCAGAAGGACGCCGAGCGCGTGCTCGCCGCGCGCGAGCACACGCCGGCTACCTCCTGCTTCCCCGCTCGCCGCTGGAGGCACCCGACGACGCCACGCACCCCCCCTGAACACCGCTCACTCTCCCCATCCCTCTCCTCTACTCTCCCTCGCTTTCTTGCTCACGGCCGAGCGCTGCCGTCGCCACCGTTGCCGCAGCCACCGCCTCCCCCTCGCCCTATCTCCATGTCTGCGAGCTCCGCCACCTCACCCTAAAGCTCTTCGTCGAGCCATGCGCCTCGGGAGGCCCTGGAGCGCCTCCATCGCCGCCGTCTTCAACTCCGGCCGTCGTGGATCCCCATCGCCGCCCCGCCATCTCCAGTGCATCCCTGAGCTCGCCGTCAAGCCCACCGAGACCGCTGTGAGCTGCTGCTCCTCCTCCCCCTCTCCGTTTGCTCGCTTTCATGTCGTAGCCGCTGCCTCGCCGATGACTGTGACCGTCGCCACCTGAGCTCGTCGCCGACGCAGCTCCGGTGACCAAATGGTCGCTCCGGCAAGTCCAAACCTCTCCCGGCACCACGTAGAGGCCATAGGTGCTACGCTCGCATCGCCACGCCCACTGCAGCTTCGAACCCGAGCTCGACCGAACTCCGGCCGTCGCGGACTTGCTCGTCGTCGTTGGCTCCGGCCATCATAGGCCCGGCCTCCACCACCACTAGACGCGCGCCTGCAAGAGCTCTCCAACGAGCCCAAGAACAGCCTCGCCCGTGCCCTGTGGGCATTTTCCGAGCCGCGCCGCCGTCTCGGGCCTCGCCGGCGTTGAGTCGCCGGCGGGTTTGACCCGCTGACCGGGGTTGACCCTCCCCCTTGTGTCACTGACGCGTGGGCCACCCCCCTGACATCTTTAGTTAGTATTAGATTAACACTAATTAACCTAGGTTAGTTACCTAGTTAGTCACTGACCAGTGGGCCCGGCGCCCACTAATCCTAATTAGACTAAATAAAGCCCGTGTTAACTAACTAAGTCACTGACGTGTGGACCCCACACGTCAGGTTTGGCTTGGTCAGCGCCTTTGACCTGCTGACGCAATGCTGCTGTCATGCTGACGCAATATATCATTTTCTGGTATTAAAATAAATTAGGAAATTCCAGAAAATGATATAAACTTCAAAAATTCATAAAAATTCAATCGTAGCTCAGATTGAAATAATTTATATATGAAAAATGATCAAAAAAATTCAATCTATCCATCTGTACCATTTTCATGCATGACAAACCAACTTATACATGCTGTATATGAGGAAACATATAAATTGCATTTATAAAGATTTAATTTAGAGTTGCATTTGAACCTTGGGTTCAAATGGACCTCTTCCAAATAGAATGCTAAATGCATTAGCTCAAAGCACATCACATACCCATGCCATGTTCATGCATCATAATGTTGCATATGATTGTGTTTTGATTGCCGACACTGTTCCTTCTCGATAGGTCCTTCTCCGGAGAGTGCTCCAGAGTACGTGTCTGAGGAGCAGTGCCCCCCTGTTGATCTACCAGGCAAGCAAACCCCCTTGTTCATTCTGATACAATCCTATTCTCTCGCTCCTGCTCTCTTTTATTGTATTAGGACAACAACGATTCAACTGCTACTTTATGCTGCGGTAGTTGAACCCATTCCTCTGCATGACCTATCATTGCCACAGTAAATAGTTAAAACCCACTAGCATGTGTAGGAGTTGATTGAGCCATGTTGTGTTCTTGCCATACCATGCCTGCTATTGCTTAGAGTTGTGTCAGGTCTGATTCATCAGGAATGAATTGGAGTGGTACGATATGTTCTGGTGCTGAGAGTTAAGCGTGTGAACACGATTTGGTAAAGGTAGCAGTGAGAGGCCATGTAGGAGTACATGGTGGGTTGTCTCACTGGAACCGTCCTTAAGCACTGAGTTCCTTGTATGTTGTCCAATGACTAGCTACTACCACACATTGGAATGCTTAAGTGCCCCTCTCGACTTATTAGCCAACTTGATCTCTGTCCAGGAGTCGCAAATAGTTTCTGGTGTTTGTACGTAGTGTTAGTAGTCTACCAAGTGGCACCCGGCCAGGTGGGCTTGGGACAGACTAGGCACAAGTGGCACGGTGTACCAAGCATAAATCCATCCGACGAGGTGGGCTTGGGAACCCTGCACATATCGTTTGGGGCCGTGAGCGACAACCCGGCCGGATCTCCTTGCGGATGGAACCCAAATAGGCGATAAACCTGGACTAGAGTCTTGTGTGGTTAGTCAGGTCATGGCCGACACCCTCGCCAAGCTTCCGCTTGAAGGTTGCTGAGGTACATGACGTGTACATGGTGATAAGTGGTGAGAGTGTGTGTGAAGAAGTACACCCCTGCAGGGTTATCATGATCTATTCAAATAGTCGTGTCCTCGGTTATGGACTTCTTGGATGCTTACGTGGTACATAGACAACTTAAAGTGGATACTCTAAAATGCTCAAGACAAGTGTGAGTGCTATGGATGGCCTTCTCTTGAGAAGACGAGGATGAATCCATAGGGGTGTATTGATGTGGTGATTAGTGGACTCGTGTGTGCTGCCTCACCTCAAAGAAGTTTCTCGTCGCCGTAGAACAGGATAACCACTGAGTCAAAGCTGGCTTGCTGCAACTAAACCCCACATTACCTTCTTGATACAAAAGCATGTATGATAGGATCTGATGTAAGTCTTGCTGGGTACCTTTGTACTCACGTTTGCTTTATTTATGTTTTGCAGGTGAGACATCTGTCTCACTAGTAGTACCGCTTGGACTTCGATGAGTAGCTTGCACCTCAGCTATGATCTTGTGCCCTTGGGAGGGACTTGTAGATAGTCAGGCCTCTTAGCCTCTTCTTTTGTAGTTGTCTGTACCCAGACATGTAATGCTTCTGCCTGTAGCTTGTATGCTCTGAATGATGGGTCATGTGACCCCTATTTGTATTTAATACTATGTGGCTCTTCTGGGCCTTTATCTATATGAGTTGCGTTATGTTGTGATGCCATGTTGTACAACACATACTTGCATGTTATGCGTACGTGTGATGTGTATTGCTATTTGTGGGATTCGACAATCTAGTTGTTTATCCTTGGCAGCCTCTCTTATGGGGAAATGTAGTCTAGTGCTTCCTTGAGCCATAGTAGTCCGCTACAGCCCGGTTCACCGGAGTCCTGCTAGCCCAGCACTACTGCTCAGGACACTTGACTGGCCAGCATGTGTTTCACTTTGTTTCTATGTCTGTCCCTTCGGGGAAATGTCACGCGGTGACATCCGGAGTCCTGCCTAGCCTGCTACAGCCCGGGTTCCCGGGAGTCCTGTTAGCCCAGTGGTACAGCCCGGATTAACACGCTGCTGACCGACATGCTCGATGTGAATCATGTATGTCTGTCCCCATAGGTTAGTGCCGCTTTGGGTTCACGACTAGCCATGTCGGCCCGGGTTCTCTGTCACATGGATGCTAGCGACACAATCATATACGTGAGCCAAAAGGCGCAAACAGTCCCGGGCCAGGGTAAGGCGACACGCGTGGGAATACCGTGCGTGAGGCCGCATTTGATATGAGGTGTTACCGGCTAGATCGATGTGACTTGGAATCGGGGTCCCAACAGCTTTGGTACTAGAGCTTGACTTCCTGTAGGATTTCCAAGCCAACCTGGTCGAGTTTGAGTCTAGAAATTCTTTAGTTATACAAGGGAATTGATTGTGGAAGGGAACATAAGGCTCTTTTTACTCCTTATACCTCATGCCCTTCTGATCTGAGTCATCCTATCTTTCCTACAGGGTTAAGGAACTAGGCTTCCTCTCCCGCCTGTTAGGATCATGTGTTACTACTCCGTAGTCCCATAGGATTGGTTGATCAGAGTCATATTCCAGTTTTCAAGTACTTCCGGTGTAGTCTGCTTAGTAATATCTCAGAACCTTAAGTGGTCATGTTGAGTATGGTGCTACCCCATCATTTGCAGGATGTCTCATTTTGAGCATTTTACTGCCGTTATGCTGCCGGAATTGTCCTAGGAGTTCAAGAGATAGTATTTTCCTTGTACTATATTCTACACCCTTATGATGACGCTGAATCCATCCTTGTTTTCCTTGGTTTCATTCTTTAGGATGTTGCCGGTTAATCGAAGTTCTGTTGCTCGTAGCCGGAACCACGGAGATGGTAGGGATGAGGTTCCTCCCGATCAGTCTTCGTTGGCAAAGTTCATGTTAGAAGTTGAGATGAACAAGCGTGAGACGAACTGCTTGTTAGCACGTATCGAGGAGAACACCGCACCCTAGTGCAAAGAGTCAGCGACCATCTATGATTTCATTGGTCTGAAACCACCTACCTTCCATCATTCCATCGAACCACTCGATGCAGATGACTGGCTTCGTAGTATCACTCACAAGCTGCGTTCTGCGAACGTAGCTGAAAGTGACAAGGTCACCTATGCTACATATCACCTGGAAGGTCCTGCTAGTCTTTGGTGGCAGAACTATGAGGCTATGCTTCCAGCTGGCCAGATAACCACCTGGAGAGATTTCACTAAGGCCTTTCACGAGCATCACATTCCTCAAGCTCTCATTGACCGCAAGAGAGAAGAGTTCTGTAGTTTCACCCAGAGTAAGATGGCTGTTGATGCTTACAATAGGGAATTTGAGAACCTTGCCCACTATGCTACAGAAGAGGTGTCCACAGACGCCAAGAAGCAGGCTATGTTCCGGAAGGGTCTCAACCCCAAGTTGCGTCGTGATCTCCACCTGCATCACAGTGATACATTCCATGCTCTTGTGAACAAGGCCATTAATGCAGAGACAACTCAACTCACCTACGAGGAGTCTCGTAAGCACACCCGTGATTTGGGTTCTTCTTCCGGTTCTACTTCGCAGAAGCGCCGGATTTGGGTTCCGAACTCCGCTCTTCCACCCGGTTATTCACCGAGGCCATCTTACGTGGCGCCTCACCCAGTTCAGTTACATGCTACACCCATGCCTATTGGTAGACCACTTGTCAATGCGGGTCCATGTCATACCTCCAAGATTTGTTACAAGTGCGGAGAGCCAGGCCACATTGCCCGTATTTGCACTCAGACCCGTGTTGCTCCACCCAGCCCGAGAAGTCTGTTGGCCGTGGTAGTAAGCCTTCACAACAGATGTTCAGTGCCAAGTCAGCTCCCACTGAACTTGGACGTGTGCATCACGTCTCAGCTAAAGACGCTCATGATGATCCAGATGTCGTTCTTGGCACACTCCTTGTCAATTGTCATCCAGCTTCAGTTCTATTCGATACTGGAGCATCTCACTCCTTCATTTCCGAAAGTTATGCCCGCTTGCACAACATGTCATTTTGTGATATGCCCTCCCCACTACTCATTCAAACTCCTGGATCCAAGTGGCAAACTTCTAGGATAAGTTATGGCAATGAAATACATGTTGACAGACTTGTATTCCTAGCTTCCTCGATATCCCTTAAGTCTTCAGATATTTACATCATCTTGGGTATGGACTGGATGAAAGCTCATTATGCCAAGATTGACTGTTACACTAGGTCTGTTCAGCTCACACACCCCTCTGGCAAGATAGTCACTATCTCCACCAAAATTGCAAAGCGTCAACTCTATTCTCTAAATGCCAGCCCTCTTCCTGACCTTGAAGATATCCCGGTAGTCCGCGACTTTCCGGATGTCTTTCTAGAGGAACTGCCAGGTATTCCACCTGACAGAGATGTAGAGTTTGTTATAGATCTTATCCCCGGAACCGCCCCAATTTCTAGGAGACCTTACAAGATGGCACCCTTAGAGCTAGCCGAGCTTAAGAAACAACTTGATGAGTCCTTGCAAAAGGGTTTCATCCGTCCTAGTTCTTCTCCTTAGGCTTGCCCCGTCCTCTTTGTCAAGAAGAAGGATGGTACGGACCGGATGGTTGTAGATTATCGCTCTGTTAATTTGGTCACGATAAAGAACAAGTATCAGCTCCCCAGGATCAACGATCTGTATGATCAGCTCGCTGGATCCTCAGTCTTCTCCAAGATGGATTTGAGGTTAGGCTACCACCAAATCAAGATCAGAAACGAGGACATTCCTAAGACGGCTTTTGTAACTCGTTATGGCCAGTACGAGTACACCGTCATGTCCTTCGGTCTAACCAAGGCTCCAGCTACATTCTCCCGCTTGATGAACTCGATCTTCATGGAGTACCTAGATAAGTTCATCGTGGGTTACCTCGATGATATCCTTATTTACTCGAAGAATGAGGAAGAGCATGCCGAACATCTTAGACTTGTGTTAGAAAAACTTAGAGAGCACCGCCTTTATGCCAAGTTCTCCAAGTGCGAATTTTGGTTGCTAGAAGTGACCTATCTCGGCCATGTAATCTCTGGTAAGGGCATTGCTGTCAATCCCGAAAGAGTTCAAGCCGTTCTTGATTGGATTCCACCTGAAACGGTTAAGCAAGTTAGGAGTTTCCTTGGCCTAGCCAGTTATTGTCGCCGCTTCATTGAGAACTTCTCCAAAGTGACCAAACCTCTCACGGAACTTCTCAAGAAAGATAAAAAGTTTGAGTGGTCCCCACAGTGTGAGTACAGTTTTCAGGAACTGAAAAGACGCCTGACTTCTGCTCCCGTACTTGTGCCACTGGATTTCACTAAAGACTTTGTTATCTACTGCGACGCCTCACGACAGGGACTAGGTTGCATCCTTATGCAAGATCGCCATGTGATTGCCTATGCATCTCGATAGTTGCATCCACATGAGGAGAATTATCCTACACATGATCTAGAGCTTGCAGCCGTAGTCTATGCACTTAAGACCTGGCGACATTACCTTCTCGGTAAACGTTGCGAGATATACACCGACCACCAGAGTCTCAAGTATATCTTCACCCAACCAGATTTGAACCTTAGGCAAAGACGTTGGTTGGAGTTGATCTCAGTTACGACTTAGGAATTACCTACACCCCAAGCAAGGGGAATGTCATGCCTGATGCGCTAAGTCATAAGTCCTATTGCAACAATCTCATGTTGCAACAGGGCCAGCCACTTCTCCATGAGGAATTATGTAAGCTTAACCTTCACATTGCTCCACGCGGATTCCTTTCTACCTTGGTGGCGAAACCTACCCTTGAGGATCAGATCATTACTGATCAGAAGTTTGATAGGGGTGTTATCCGCATCAAGAGAAACATTAGGAAGGGAGTTGGTGGATGTTTCTCTATGGATGATCGAGGTGTTGTTTTCTTTGAGAATCACTTGGTGGTTCCCAAGAATCAACATCTGCGACAACTGATTCTTAAGGAGGCTCATGAATTTTCGCTCACAATTCATCCCGGTAGCACTAAGATGTATCAGGACCTACGCCAGAGGTTCTGGTGGACTAGGATGAAGAGAGAAATTGCTCCGTTCATTTCTAACTGTGACGTTTGTCGTCACGTTAAGGCAGAGCATCAAAGGCCTGCTGGCACCCTTCATCCTTTAGCTATTCCTGAATGGAAATGGGATAAAGTTCGTATGGACTTCATCACCGGCTTTCCCAGGACCAAGAAAGGGAATAATGCTATCTTCATAGTCATTGATCGTCTTTCCAAAGTGGCTCACTTCCTACCTGTTCGAGAGAGTATCACTGCTAGTCAGCTCGCTGACTTATATATTTCTCGAATAGTTTCACTTCATGGTGTCCCACTAGAGATCAATTCAGACCATGGTAGTCTTTTCACTTCTCATTTCTGGGAGAGTTTCCAAACTGCCATGGGCACCCATCTTTCCTTCAGTACCGCTTTCCACCCTCAATCAAGTGGTCAGGTGGAAAGGGTCAACCAAATTCTCGAAGACATTCTTAGAGCTTGTGTTATCTCATTCGGTATGGATTGGGAGAAGTGTCTCCCTTCGTCGAGTTTGCTTATAACAATAGCTACCAATCCAGCCTCAAGAAAGCTCCTTTTGAGGTTCTGTATGGACGAAGATGTCGAATACCTTTGAACTGGTCAGAAACCGGTGAAAGACAATTCTTTGGACCGGATATGATCCAGGAGGCAGAAGAGCAAGTTCGCATCATTCGTGAGAATTTGAAAACAGCCCAATCTTGTCAAAAGAGCCAGTATGACTGTCGTCATAAGGAAGTGGCTTATGAAGTTGGTGACAAGGCTTATCTTCGGGTTACTCCCTTGAAGGGTACCCATAGTTTCGGTATCAAGGGCATGTTGGCTCCTCGTTACATTGGTCCTTTTCGCATTCTCGCTAAACAAGAAGAGGTTGCCTACCAGTTGGAACTACCCCCACATCTTTCTCGAGTACATGATATCTTCCACGTCTCCCAACTCAGGCGTTGCTTCTCGGATCCCATCCGCGGAGTGGACCACGAAACGCTTGATCTCCAAGATAACCTGACTTATTGAGAGTACCCCGTCCGCATTCTGGATCAAGCAGAGCGTGTCACTCGACGTCATAACATCAAGTTTCTCAAGGTTCAGTGGTCTCATCTTTCCGAGAGAGAAGCTACTTGGGAGCGTGAAGACCGTCTTCAACTTGAGTACCCCACTTTCTTTCCACCGACTCCTGAATCTCGGGACGAGATTCTTTCAAGTGGGGGCGAGTTGTCACATCCCTAGTTCTGGTATGACCTAGACCAGCTAGTCAGTTGTGCATCATGTTCAATTTCCATCTAAATTTGAAATGGGGATTGTGAAACCCTCAGAATTTATTTCTGGAAATGACCTAGATAAAAATTGCTCCAAAAAGGTCCAAGAAAATGTTCATGTTGCTCTCTGAAAATATTGGTTAGAGGTAAAATTCTAACAAATATTTTTAGGAGCTCATAAATATTTATTTTGGCCTTTTGGAATTAATGCAATAATTATTTGCTTTGGATATATATTAATATATATATATATATATAATATTGTCCAAAAATTATGCTAGTAGTTGAGGAGCTCTGGAATAATACCACTAGCCCCTGCAAAAATTGGCATAAGAAAATAAAATGGTTTAGTATTTTATTTAAAACCAAACAAATGTCAGAAAAATAGAAAGGAAAACAAAAGGGAAATACCTACCAGGACCTTACCTGCAGCCTGGCAGCCCAATGGCCCAACAGGCCTGTCGTCGTCTCCACCACGCCAGAAGGACGCCGAGTGCGTGCTCGCCGTGCGCGAGCACACGCCGGCCACCTCCTGCTTCCCCGCTCGCCGCTGGAGGCACCCGACGACGCCACGCACCCCCCTGAACACGGCTCACTCTCCCCAGCCCTCTCCTCTACTCTCCCTCGCTTTCTCGCTCACGGCCGAGCGCTGCCGTCGCCACCGGCCACCGTTGCCGCAGCCACCGCCTCCCCCTCGCCCTATCTCCGTGTCTGCGAGCTCCGCCACCTCGCCCTGAAGCTCTCCGTCGAGCCACGCGCCTCGGGAGGCCCTGGAGCGCCTCCATCGCTGCCGTCTTCAACTCCGGCCGCCGTGGATCCCCATCGCCGCCCCGCTGTCTCTAGTGCATCCCCGAGCTCGCCGTCAAGCCCACCGAGACCGCTGTGAGCTTCTGCTCCTCCTCCCCCTCTCCGTTTGCTCGCTAGCATGCCGTAGTCGCTGCCTCGCCAATGACTGTGACTGTCGCCGCCTGAGCTCGTCGCCGACGCAACTCCGGTGACCAAATGGTCGCTCCGGCAAGTCCAAACCTCTCCTCGCACCACGTAGAGGCCGTAGGTGCTACACCCGCATCGCCACGCCCACTGCAGCTTCGAACCCGAGCTCGACCGAACTCCGGCCGCCGCGGACTTGCTCGCCATTGTTGGCTCCGGCCACCATAGGCCCGACCTCCACCACCACTAGACGCACGCCTGCAAGAGCTCTCCAACGAGCCCAAGAACAGCCTCCCACGTGCCCTGTGGGCGTTTTCGGAGCCGCGCCGCCGTCTCGGGCCTCGCCGGCGTCGAGTCGCCGGCGGGTTTGACCCGCTGACCGGGGTTGACCCTCCCCCTTGTGTCACTAACGCGTGGGCCACCCCCCTGACATCTTTAGTTAGTATTAGATTAACACTAATTAACCTAGGTTAGTTACCTAGTTAGTCACTGACCAGTGGGCCCGGCGCCCACTAATCCTAATTAGACTAAATAAAGCCCGTGTTAACTAACTAAGTCACTGACGTGTGGACCCCACACGTCAGGTTTGGCTTGGTCAGCACCTTTCACCTGCTGACGCAATGCTGCTATCATGCTGACGCAATATATCATTTTCTGGTATTAAAATAAATTAGGAAATTCCAGAAAATGATATAAACTTCAAAAATTCATAGAAATTCAACCGTAGCTCAGATTGAAATAATTTATATATGAAAAATGATCAGAAAAATTCAATCTATCCATCTGTACCATTTTCATGCATGACAAACCAACTTATACATGCTTGAAAGATCGTGGATGTCGCCTAGAGGGGGGGTGAATAGGCGTTTTAAAATAATTACGATTTAGGCTTGAACAAATGCGGAATAAACCTAGCGGTTAATTTGTCAAGCACAAAACCTAAAACAACTAGGCTCACCTGTGTGCACCAACAACTTATGCTAAGCAAGATAAGCAACTATGTGATAGCAAGATATATGACAAGAAACAATATGGCTATCACAAAGTAAAGTGCATAAGTAAAGAGCTCGGGTAAGAGATAACCGAGGCGCGCGGAGACGATGATGTATCCTGAAGTTCACACCCTTGCGGATGCTAATCTCCGTTTGGAGCGGTGTGGAGGCACAATGCTCCCCAAGAAGCCACTAGGGCCACCGTAATCTCCTCACGCCCTCGCACAATGCAAGATGCCGTGATTCCACTAAGGGACCCTTGAGGGCGGTCACCGAACCCGTACAAATGGCAACCCTTGGGGGCGGTCACCGAACCCGTACACTTTGGCAACCCTTGGGGGCGGTCACCGGTACCCGTCAAATTGCTCGGGGCGATCTCCACAACCTAATTGGAGACCCCGACGCTTGCCCGGAGCTTTACACCACAATGATTGAGCTCCGAACAACACCAACCGTCTAGGGCGCCAAGGCACCCAAGAGGAACAAACTCTAGGGTTCCCAAACACCCAAGAGTAATAAGCTTCAAAAACTTCACTTCCACGTATCACCATGGATAACTCAAACCGATGCACCAAATGCAATGGCAAGGGCACACGGAGTGCCCAAGTCCTTCTCTCTCAAATCCCACCGGAGCAACTAATGCTAGGGAGGAAAATGAGAGGAAGAACAAGTAGGAGAACACCAAGAGCTCCAAGATCTAGATCCAAGGGGTTCCCCTCACATAGAGGAGAAATTGATTGGTGGAAATGTGGATCTAGATCTCCTCTCTCTTTCCCCTCAAAAACTAGCAAGAATCCATGGAGGGATTGAGAGTTAGCAAGCTCAAAGAAGGTCAACAATGGGGGAAAAAACGAGCTCAAGAGATAGGGAACCATTGGGGAAGAAGACCCCCTTAAATAGGTCCCCACGAATCTGCCCGTTATGTACAGAATAACATAGGAGCGGTACAACCTCTATGAGCACCGGTACAACCGGTAACAGGCAATAAGCGGTACAACCGGCCCACAACCGCTCAACAACCGCACCACAACAGAGGCCAGTCCGGTGGTAGAGCGGTACATGACCGGTACAACCTCCGGACCAATTCTGGAGCGGTACAACCGCTCCAAACACCGGTTGTACCGGTCAAGCGGTACAACCTCTCCATGGGGCGGTACAACCTCTCTGTGTAAAACAGGCAATATCAAAACAGCCACAACTTTCGCATACGAGCTCTGAATTCAACGAAACCAAGTTTGTTGGAAAGGTAATGACAAGGGCTAACACAATCTTGAGAGAAATATAAATAAGAAGCAAATGAGAAAAGGACCATAATAAAATGGTGAGAACCCTTCCTCGGATAAGACCGGTAAAACCTCCAACACCGAAAACATCATAGAAGATGCATGCGAACTCCGTTTTCGATGAACTCAAGCTTGTCATCAAGATGACCATAAGCTCTAAGACTCACAAATGAAACCAAACAAGAACCAAGAAAGATGATGCAAGGATGCAATGGTTTGAGCTCTCGACTAATGATACGATCAAGCTACTCCCTAGAGAGCCCCCCTTGATAGTACGGCAATCAATCCTACAACCCGGTCTCCCAACTACCACTATGAGACCAGTAAAATAGAAAACCTATCAAGGGCAAACCTTTGCCTTGCACATAGTCCACTTGAGCTAGATTATGACGATCTTGACTTCCTCAAGTTGGACCACCTTTCTTGATTGTGTTGGCTCGATGAAGACTAGTTGATTGCTCCCCCATACTCCACTCTGGGTGAGCCACTCTTTGGCACATCTTCACAATTCCATTGACACCACAATGGACAGCAAGCTTCAAGCTTGATTGCTCCCCCATAATCCATTATGGGTGAGCCACTCTTCGAGTTGCTCCACTTGAACTTGCACACTGCAAACTTGATGACGATCACCACTTGATGTCATCCTCCATGGGTTGTACGAGATCTTCCTCTTGACGCAAGACCATGGAAACATACCTAACCCCACAAAGAACTCTCACGTAGACCATGGTTTAGTACACAAAGCGTAATGGACAATGCTTACCGTACCATGGGATCACCTGATCCCTCTCGGTACTTCTTCTACGCTTTGTGAGTTGATCAACTTGATTCACTCTTGACTTAGTCTTGATCAACATTGAATCTTTCCATCTCTCATTTGGATGATGTCTTGAAGGTAACCATGAATGATCACACAATCTTCTTCTTCAAGACATGCTTGCAATAAGCTCAAGTCACACATGACCAATCTTTGGATAATTCCTTGAAAAGCACTTTGGCCATCTCAACTCACACATGACCAATCTTTGGATAATTCCTTGAAAAGCACTTTGGCCATCTCATAAACTCCTTGAAACCAACACATGGACTTCAAGACAATCCTATGGACAAATCCTTCAAATATAACTCAAGGCAACCGTTAGTCCATAGAGATTGTCATCAATTACCAAAACCACACATGGGGGCACCGCATGTCTTTTCAATCTCCCCCATTTTGGTAATTGATGACAATCACTTTCAAGAGAGTTTATATAAGGAATTATTTATCACCATGCAATGCAACAACCAATAATGCATGTGTATGAGATGCAAATGCTTAGGTACAAAACCAAAGCAAGAAGAAAAAACTCTCTAAACTAATCCACAAAACTCTCTGAAACTTCTCCCCCATTGGTATCGATTGCCGAAATGGGAAAAAAGCTTAGAAGGCCAATATAAATTGTGTTCCTCCATAAGTTGTGTATTTCTCAACAAGAGAGTGGAATGCCATACACATATCCAAAGGTAATACTTGGAGGAAGACCAACTATATTGAGGCACCAAGATTGCTAAAGGAAGATATGCCACAAAGACATAACAAAGAGAGACACTAGCAATCAGAAGATACCAATTGAAGCAAGTAATCAACGGATATCAATTGAACCAACTAGACCAAACATCCTACGTGCCACAAGAATAAAGATATTGTGATATCAGCAGAGGATTGTGCTAAAGAAACTAGAGAAGCTCCCCATGATTTGTGCACATCAATAATTTTGTATTTGGATACAAAGTGCACAAAATAGGATTATAGCTCCCCCAAAATCAATAGAAACTTACAACAAGTGTAAGTGAGCATATAGGAAATAAAACCTAGTACTTGCAACAAACACATGGTTGAGCAACAAGTAAAAGAGGCAACTTAAGAAAGGGCTCAACCAAAATGATGTGTGTGAGTCAAGGTAAAACACTTGAGAAGACTAAAGTACGGATGAGCATTAAGCATCAATAAAGTCTTGAAAGAATGGGGCACACGGTGCAAGGCCTATCATTCCCACACACAACTAGCAAATGGGTTCACAAGCTTACTAATACGCATATAGAGAACCTATGCTTGTGACAACCCGCGGTGAAGATAGAAGATGAAAGGCGCATCAAGACGAGGGATGACAATTAAGATGGCAAAAACCTCGTAAAGATAAGCATGAGGAAAATGATCTCCACCACACACAAGAGTGCATCAAGATGCAACGATAGAAGACACGCACTCAAGGCAAAAGCTTTCACGGAGCCACCAAAGAAATAACATAAGAAAGACAAGGTGGCCGTGAAAGAAAGGATATCAACTAAATATGCAACTTCTCTCAAGTGTATAAGATTCTAGGTAGACGAAATCATGATGATATATATCTACAAAGAAGGATGTACACCCGAAATAGTTACAACACGAGGAACAAGATATCCAAAGGGAGGTCATACATATACCAATAAGATATTTGCTTGGAAGCATAGCTCATGGCTAGATATGGTCTTACTGTATATAAATAAAGTCCACACATGAACAACAAAGACATCACAACTAGCAACAAGAGATCATTGTTGGGATGCTTTGAGAAAGAAAACAAGTATCACAAGAATGAATGAATAACATGCCATGATACAACCTACACAAGGTTGAAACAAGAAATGTGTGCATGAAGAATATGAAGATACTTGTTACCGAGTTAACATTGGAAGGATGTAGTAGATACCAATTGAAGGTAGATAGTAGTTCATTGATCATCCTAGCTCGACTCCAATAAGCACATGATGACAACACCTTCCTTGTGAGTGAGCCGAGCTTCCAATGTATCTCCAATTGTTCCTAGAACAACAACACAAAAAAATGGTACCCAAACTCATTGGGACCAAAGAGTTAGAGAACCGACAATACATAGGACAAACTCCACATAAAAATGTGCATATAGATACGAAAATAAATTGCATGCACATCTCATCCAATTTGAGACTTGGTGGAGCTTCCCCTATATATTGGTTCAAAGAAAGAAAACATGCCAAAGAAACTACAAGAAGTAAATATGCATGCTCAAGACTTTCAAGAACCGATACCAAATGACAAAGAAATACCAAGTGAAGAAAAGATACCAAATGAATAAATCATCACTTGGAGGATATCAATTAAATATACATCAAGGAATGAGATATCCATTGATACCCACTAAATAAAGGATATCAAACCCCCAAAAGAGAGGATGGTTCCAAACAAACCAAGCTCTCTACAAAGTTTCATGATGGCACAAAGTACCAAAACGAAAATGGCTTGCCTTCCACCAACACATGCTTGATAAGGATCGCAAGATGAGTGTTTTATAGAAAATAGGATAGCTCCCCCCACGAGTAGTGCATTATAGAGAAATTGCATTTGAATACAAAATGCACAAGGTGGGATCACCACTTTCACTATATCTAGAAAACACTAGACAAGATCAAGAAATAAACAAGATCCACAAGTGGTATGGAAGACAAAGGGAGATGATACAATCCTTGGCAAGAGTAAAGGAAAATAAAAAGCAAAAGTCAATGTAAAGATGATCAATAAATTCTACCACAAAAGTGAGTACCAATTGTCAAAAGACAAGAAGTAAATGGAAATAGTTCCCGGTGGTAGATATCAAGGATATCCGGCATCATCTTCACACCAAACAACAAGCAAATTGCAACTTGTAGAGCTAACATGCCACCTAGGAACAAGATAATTTACAATATCAACTCTAGATGACAATATCTCAAATGTACACATTTTCTAGGCTAGTAATATACACATAGCATATTACTCCCCCATAATGTGATACCAATTAAAGATAAAAAAGAGGCAAATAAAAGGATCCAACAAGAGATAATTCATGGACTATTTAGAATTTGAATTTCTCATGATAAGACATACCACATAGCGACTAGATAAGCTTGCAATATCAATACTAAGTGGTATTCCCCATGTACCCACCTTTATAGGATTGTGAAGTGCACAAAGCACATCACTCCCCCATAATGGGATATTCCATTAATCTCTCACAAGAGCCAACTAAGATATGACCAAGATGCACAAAGGCTCAACGAACGACACACATGTACATGATGTGCAGACCAACACACACATACTTGATTGCTCAAGATAATCAAGTTGGAAGCCCAACATATACAAACACATGCAAGGAACGAAACCAAACATGCAAAGGGGCATGTAACTATCAATGTAGACACTTTAAGCACGAGTTACCGCAAGGAGGAACATTGGATATAAGATAGAAACTTGATAATCCGAATGACTTGGCTTGAGACAATAAGAATGATGAAGTCCCCTTAATTCTTCATAATGTAGCCAAGTCTCCAATGACCTCCAACATCACCTATTGATCAAGTTTGAGCTTGTTGGTCCCCAACCAAGTTAGGTCCTAAGAGGTTAGTCACAATAGGCTTGGCTACCCAAATGGTTCTTTGCTTCAAACGACTTTGAGAACCAACAAACTTGGCAACCACATTGCCAACCTTATCCTTCCCAAGAGAATAGACATCATCAATAATAATTGGGTTGGATAAGTTACCACTAGTGCATGAAGAGGCGAGGTGACCTTTCTCGCGACATAGGTAGCAACGTCTACTCTTCACTTTCTTCTCACTTGATTTCTCAACTTGAGAAGCATAAGCTTGAGTCTTCTTGGGAAGAGGCTTTTCTTCAACTTGAGGTTGAGAATGAGAGTGTACTTGTGGACGCTTCCCTTGTTGCTTGTCACTAATGGGCTTATTCTTCAATGGGCAAGATCTAACATGATGCCCTTCTACTTTGCACTTGAAGCAAACAATCTTGGCCGAATTCTTGACTTGTTCTTGGCCCTTCCTTTTGTTCACCTTGGACTTCTTCTTCTTGTTGGAGTTGAATCCAAGTCCACCTTTGTCATTGGGGGATTTTTGCACACTCAAAATATTGTTGAGTGTGGATTTCCCTTCATGACTCTTTTCCAAGTCTTTCTTCAAAGAAGTGACTTGGGCCTTGGGCTCTTTGATTTCCTCTACATGGTTAGTCTCAACACAAGTACTAGAGGAAGTATAAGCTTCATCATTAGAGCAACAAGGCAAGGAAAGCAATTCATCACAAGATGTACCAACATTGTGAGTAGATGAATTACAAGGACTAGCACATGGCAATATAACATTTTGACTAGAATTAGTGCTAGTATCCACATGAGGCTCACTAGATGTTACCTTAGAAATCATGGCCTCATGAGATATCTTTAGCTCATTATGGGATACTAGAAGATCATCACGAGAGCTTGAGAGCTTTTCATGGTTTTCTTCCAATTTCCCATAATTGCTAGATAGCAACTCAAGTTGAGCCCGAAGCGCAACATTCTCCTTCAATATGGATGCTTCACAAGAGATAGAGTTAGTAGCACAAGCATCATCATTAGCAACAAGAGGAGAAGACAACTTGGCAAGCTCTTTTGAATAAGAAGCTTTAAGTTGAGCATGAGACTCGGTGAGTTTGATGAGCTCACCCTTAATGACCCTTGAGCCATTTTTGAGGTGCTCAAAGTCCTCAAGGAGTTTAGCATGCGCAACTTCAAGCTCCTCATTTTTAGTTTCAAAATCATCGGCCACCTCAAGAGCTCTATCACGAGATTCCCTCACTCTAGATAATTCTAGAGCAAAAGTCTCCTCAAGAGATTCCTTGGTGGTTTGTTCAAGTTCAAGAGCTTGAGAGAGGTCCGCAATCTCATTAGCGTAATCACGCTCATGACCTTTCATTTGATCAATGGTGACCTCATGCTCCTCAAGACGAGATTCCAACTCATCAATATATTTCTTGCCCTCAATAGCAATAGACATGATTTCCATGAAGTTGGAATGAGCAATTTTATTCTTAAGAAGAGATTTAAAAATCATTTCCCCCTTAATTTTTAAGGAGGCAACATCATCATTCTCTTCATCATAATCAACATCATCATCAATATCATCACAAGATATATTGGGATTCAAAGTGGGAGATACCTTTGAAGCCTTGGCCATAAGGCAAAATGCAATAGATGATGATGTAGGATCCGTTGAAGCACCATTCAAGACCACATCTTGTTCCATGGGGTGTTGGGTTTCCTCTACATTGTTAGCACAAAAGTTCAAGGAAATATATGCATTTTTATCATGGCAACAAGACATAGTAAACATATCATCATGAGATTTAGTCAAGCAATTTCTACATGATATGCAAGGACTATCAACACAAGCATATGAAACATTTCGAGTGCTCGAAGTGTTAAAGCCCAAAGAAGGAGCATTGCAATAAAATAGTGATGAAGGATCATTCAAAATAAGCATACTATCATCATTGCAATGACCAACACTACTCACCATATCATTACCTTGTGGCAAACCACATGTAGGTGAAGTAGAAGAAGTTGAGAAGACTATACGACCGGAGGTGGAGGGAGAACAATCATCCCCACAAATCTTGGACACACCATATTTTTCTTGAAGCTTCGTCCACAACTCATGAGCATCCCGGAACGGCATGAGTTGAAATATAACTACATTGCTCAAAGCATCGAAAAGCACATTAGAAGCTTGAGCATTGAGATAAGAGTTTTTCTCATCCTCTAAAGATAATCTTTGGGGATCCTTTGGAGGAGAAAAACCCATATCTACAATTCGCTCTAAATTTGGGTCCATGACCCTAAAGAGATTAAGCATGCGAATTACCCAAACATCAAAATGTGTGCCATCGAAACTAAGAGTGTCAGAGAATCCTAATCCCCTAGTTGACATCTTTACTCTCTAGGCGGTAAAGCCTAATAAGGAGAGACGAGGCTCTGATACCAATTGAAAGATCGTGGATGTCGCCTAGAGGGGGGGGTGAATAGGCGTTTTAAAATAATTACGATTTAGGCTTGAACAAATGCGGAATAAACCTAGCGGTTAATTTGTCAAGCACAAAACCTAAAACAACTAGGCTCACCTATGTGCACCAACAACTTATGCTAAGCAACATAAGCAACTATGTGATAGCAAGATATATGACAAGAAACAATATGGCTATCACAAAGTAAAGTGCATAAGTAAAGAGCTTGGGTAAGAGATAACCGAGGCACACGGAGACGACGATGTATCCTGAAATTCACACCCTTGTGGATGCTAATCTCCGTTTGGAGCGGTGTGGAGGCACAATGCTCCCCAAGAAGCCACTAGGGCCACCGTAATCTCCTCACGCCCTCGCACAATGCAAGATGCCGTGATTCCACTAAGGGACCCTTGAGGGAGGTCACCGAACCCGTACAAATGGCAACCCTTGGGGGCGGTCACCGAACCCGTACACTTTGGCAACCCTTGGGGGCAGTCACCGGTACCCGTCAAATTGCTCAGGGCGATCTCCACAACCTAATTGGAGACCCCGACGCTTGCCCGGAGCTTTACACCACAATGATTGAGCTCCGAACAACACCAACCGTCTAGGGCGCCAAGGCACCCAAGAGGAACAAACTCTAGGGTTCCCAAACACCCAAGAGTAATAAGCTTCAAAAACTTCACTTCCACATATCACCATGGATAACTCAAACCGATGCACCAAATGCAATGGCAAGGGCACACGGAGTGCCCAAGTCCTTCTCTCTCAAATCCCACCGGAGCAACTAATGCTAGGGAGGAAAATGAGAGGAAGAACAAGTAGGAGAACACCAAGAGCTCCAAGATCTAGATCCAAGGGGTTCCCCTCACATAGAGGAGAAATTGATTGGTGGAAATGTGGATCTAGATCTCCTCTCTCTTTCCCCTCAAAAACTAGCAAGAATCCATGGAGGGATTGAGAGTTAGCAATCTCAAAGAAGGTCAACAATGGGGGCAAAAACAAGCTCAAGAGATAGGGAACCATTGGGGAAGAAGACCCCCTTAAATAGGTCCCCACGAATCTGCCCGTTATGTACAGAACAACATAGGAGCGGTACAACCTCTATGAGTACCGGTACAACCGGTAACAGGCAATAAGCGGTACAACCGGCCCACAACCGCCCAACAACCGCACCACAACAGAGGCCAGTCTGGTGGTAGAGCGGTACATGACCGGTACAACCTCCGGACCAATTCTGGAGTGGTACAACCACTCCAAACACCGGTTGTACCGGTCAAGCGGTACAACCTCTCCATGGGGCAGTACAACCTCTCTATGTAAAACAGGCAATATCAAAACAGCCACAACTTTCGCATACGAGCTCCGAATTCAACGAAACCAAGTTTGTTGGAAAGCTAATGACAAGGGCTAACACAATCTTGAGAGAAATATAAATAAGAAGCAGATGAGAAAAGGACCATAATAAAATGGTGAGAACCCTTCCTCGGATAAGACCAGTAAAACCTCCAACACCGAAAACATCATAGAAGATGCATGCGAACTCCGTTTTCGATGAACTCAAGCTTGTCATCAAGATGACCATAAGCTCTAAGACTCAAAAATGAAACCAAACAAGAACCAATAAAGATGATGCAAGGATGCAATGGTTTGAGCTCTCGACTAATGATACGATCAAGCTACTCCCTAGAGAGCCCCCCTTGATAGTACGGCAATCGATCCTACAACCCGGTCTCCCAACTACCACTATGAGACTGGTAAAATAGAAAACCTATCAAGGGCAAACCTTTGCCTTGCACATAGTCCACTTAAGCTAGATGATGACGATCTTGACTTCCTCAAGTTGGACCACCTTTCTTGATTGTGTTGGCTCGATGAAGACTAGTTGATTGCTCCCCCATACTCCACTCTGGGTGAGCCACTCTTTGGCACATCTTCACAATTCCATTGACACCACAATGGACAGCAAGCTTCAAGCTCGATTGCTCCCCCATAATCCATTATGGGTGAGCCACTCTTCGAGTTGCTCCACTTGAACTTGCACACTGCAAACTTGATGACGATCACCACTTGATGTCATCCTCCATGGGTTGTATGAGATCTTCCTCTTGACGCAAGACCATGGAAACATACCTAACCCCACAAAGAACTCTCACGTAGACCATGGGTTAGTACACAAAGCGTAATGTACAATGCTTACCGTACCATGGGATCACTTGATCCCTCTCGGTACTTCTTCTACGCTTTGTGAGTTGATCAACTTGATTCACTCTTGACTTAGTCTTGATCAACATTGAATCTTTCCAACTCTCATTTGGATGATGTCTTGAAGGTAACCATGAATGATCACACAATCTTCTTCTCTAAGACATGCTTGCAATAAGCTCAACTCACACATGACCAACCTTTGGATAATTCCTTGAAAAGCACTTTGGCCATCTCAACTCACACATGACCAATCTTTGGATAATTCCTTGAAAAGCACTTTGGCCATCTCATAAACTCCTTGAAACCAACACATGGACTTCAAGACAATCCTATGGACAAATCCTTCAAATATAACTCAAGGCAACTGTTAGTCCATAGAGATTGTCATCAATTACCAAAACCACACATGGGGGCACCGCATGTCCTTTCAATGCTGTATATGAGGAAACATATAAATGGCATTTATAAAGAGTTAATTTAGAGTTGCATTTGAACCTTGGGTTCAAATGGACCTCTTCCAAATAGAATGCTAAATGCATTAGCTCAAAGCACATCACATACCCATGCCATGTTCTTGCATCATAATGTTGCATATGATTGTGTTTTGATTGCCGACACCGTTCCTTCTCGATAGGTCCTGCTCCAGAGAGTGCTCTAGAGTACCTGTCTGAGGAGCGGTGCCCCCTGTTGATCTACCAGGAAAGCAAACCCCCTTGTTCATTCCGATACAATCCTATTCTCGTGCTCCTGCTCTCTTTTATTGCATTAGGACAACAATGATTCAACTGTGACTTTATGCTATGGTAGTTGAACCCATTCCTCTGCATGACCTGTCATTGCCACAGTAAATAGTTAAAACCCACTAGCATGTGTAGGAGTTGATTGAGCCATGTTGTGTTCTTGCCATGCCATGCCTGCTATTGCTTAGAGTTGTGTCAGGTCTGATTCATCGGGAATGAATTGGAGTGGTACGATATGTTCTGGTGCTGAGAGTTAAGCGTGTGAACACGATTTGGTAAAGGTAGTGGTGAGAGGCCATGTAGGAGTACATGGTGGGTTGTCTCACTGGAATCGTCCTTAAGCGCTGAGTTCCGTGTATGTTGTCCAATGACTAGCTACTACCACACAGTGGAATGCTTAAGTGCCCCTCTCGACTTATTAGCCAACTTGATCTCTATCCAGGAGTCGCAAATAGTTTCTGGTGTTTGTAGGTAGTGTTAGTAGTCTACCAAGTGGCACCCGGCCAGGTGGGCTTGGGACAGACTAGGCACAAGTGGCACGGTGTACCAAGCGTAGATCCATCCGGCGAGGTGGGCTTGGGAACCCTGCACATATTGTTTGGGGCCGTGAGCGACACCCCGGCCGGATCTCCTTGCGGATGGAACCCAAATAGGCGATAAACCTGGACTAGAGTCTTGTGTGGTTAGTCAGGTCGTGGAAGACACCCTCGCCAGGCTTCCGCTTGAAGGTTGCCGAGGTACATGACGTGTACATGGTGATAAGTGGTGAGAGCGTGTGTGAAGAAGTACACCCCTGCAGGGTTATCATGATCTATTCGAATAGCCGTGTCCTCGGTTATGGACTTCTTGGATGCTTACGTGGTACATAGACAACTTAAAGTGGATACTCTAAAAAGCTCAAGACAAGTGTGAGTGCTATGGATGGCCTTCTCGTGAGAAGACGAGGATGAATCCATAGTGGTGTATTGATGTGGTGATTAGTGGACTCGTGTGCGCTGTCTCACCTCAAAGAAGTTTCTGGTTGCCGTAGAACAGGATAGCCACTGAGTCAAAGCTGGCTTGCTGCAACTAAACCCCACATTACCTTCTTGATACAAAATCATGTATGATAGGATCTGATGTAAGTCTCGCTGAGTACCTTTGTACTCACGTTTTCTTTATTTATGTTTTGCAGGTGAGACATCTGTCTCACTAGTAGTACCGCTTGGATTTCGACGAGTAGCTTGCACCTCAGCTACGATCTTGTGCCCTCGGGAGGGACTTGTAGATAGTCAGGCCTCTTATCCTCTTATTTTTTAGTTGTCTGTACCCAGATGTCGGTGTCAAAACCGGCGGATCTCAGGTAGGGGGTCCTGAACTGTGCATCTAGGCCGGATGGTAACAGGAGACAAGGGACACGAAGTTTTACCCAGGTTCGGGCCCTCTCGATGGAGGTAAAACCCTACGTCCTGCTTGATTAATATTGATGATATGGGTAGTACAAGAGTAGATCTACCACGAGATCGAGGAGGCTAAACCCTAGAAGCTAGCCTATGGTATGATTGTTGATGTGTATGTTGTCCTACAGACTAAAACCCTCCGGTTTATATAGACACCGGATGGGGTTAGGGTTACATAGAGTCGGTTACAATGGTAGGAGATGTACATATCTGTATCGCCAAGCTTGCCTTCCACGCCAAGGAAAGTCCCTTCCGGACACGGGACGGAGTCTTCAATCTTGTATCTTCATAGTCCAACAGTCCGGCCAAAGGATATAGTCCGGCTGTCTAGACACCCCCTAATCCAGGACTCCCTCAGTAGCCCCCGAACCAGGCTTCAATGACAATGAGTCCGGCGTGCAGATTGTCTTCGGCATTGCAAGGCGGGTTCTCCTCCAAATTCCGTATACCTGTTTGAATAAAGTCCGGTTTCTTGTAGATGTTGCGCTCCTTGGCTTCTACGCCCAATAATGGCCGCTTCCCACGTGTCAAACGAATATGAAAAGTCTGAGTGTTTTTACATTCACACCCCTAGCCGCGTAAATGAGCTGCCCTATTTAAGGGGATGAGGATTTAGATCCAATCCACACCTTCTCCCCTCCGCGAGTGTTCATCAGAGCGCATCCGACAAAGGTCCATTCCACCATGGCCAGCCGTCGCAACTCCTCCTCTCGCCCTTCCAGCCCTAAGCCTGGATATTGGGAGAGATGTTCCATCCCGCATAGCGAGCTAGTGACACTCTAGACCAAGGGATTTCTCCCCCCGTCCTATATGGTCCCGGTTCGAGCCGGTCTTGCCGTCTACAATGGCGGAGAGCAAGCAGAGAATGCCCCTAATCCCTCCAAAGGAGAGCGTGTGTGCCTCGTCCCTTACTTAATAAGGGGGCTCGGATTTCCAATCCATCCATTTCTCCGGGGGTTGCTGGAGTTCTACGGCCTCCAGCTACATAATCTCACACCTGCCTCAGTACTGCATATCGCGGGCTTTGTAGCCCTCTGCGAGCTGTTCTTGGGTGTCGAATCTCATTTCGGACTGTGGAAGGAGCTATTTTTCCTCGTGCCCCGTTCCAAGAAGGGGTCAATGTATCAACTGGGCGGAGCCGAAGTGTGGCGCATCGTCGGGACCGGATATCTATCCGGAACCCCAAAGAAGGCGTCCGAAGACTGGCCCTCGGAGTGGATTTATATAGAAGACGTCCCGCTGCTAGATCCTGTCCGGATCGGCCTTCCTGAATTCAACAGTGCTCCCTTAATGAAGCGCCTAAGCTGGCGCCCACGAAGCCCTCAGAGGGGAGGTGACAGGGACATCATTTACCTGATGGGCCGAATAAGATTGTTAGCCCATTCCGAACTAACCATGATCGGGGTTATGGTCGAATGCATTATGCGGGGGGTGCAGCCGCTTCAGTATAGAAGCCACCCTATGTGGGACTTCAACGGGGAGGACGACGCCACCCGCTACGGCCGTAAGGGGCCAGATTCAGCTGCCGCTCTACTGAAGATCTTGTCCACTTTGTATAAGGGAGAAGAGGAGGAATTTCTCCGCGTCAACCCTCAGGGTGGATTCTCCATGCACAATCCCCCAAGCTGGGTAAGCGACCGTATTTACTTGTCCATCCGTTTTGTATTCCCATTGTTAAATATTCAGTCTGACGACTTCAACGCAGGAACTGCGCCGGGCTGTTAAGGAAATAAGCAGCCCTCCTCCACAACCCGAGGACCCAGGACGGTCCCTCGACCCAGCCTCCCAAGAGGATCCGGACATATCTGTGGAGCTAATTGATGGAGGGTTCCATCAATTGAGCGAGGACAACGCCTTGGTGGCCATTACGGCCGATTACCAAGGGCTAATCCTGACCCCCAGGTACCTGAGATCGAAGTCCCAGTACCCCGAATAGGTATCCTCCCACTCGTGTTCAGTTTCCTGATTGCAACCGAACTTTGCAGGGGAGGTATTTAAGGCGGAAGGCCGAACCTACGGCGACAAGCCAACGAGGGGCCGTAGGGCCCCGCGGGCAGAAAAGAAGTGCAGTCCGGACCGAGGCGTCAGCGCAAAGGTATGGCGCGCCCCCATATCCCAGGTGTTATACCTTCGAGGCATATTGACACTCGCGCTCTTTTCAGGACAAAGAGACCTCACCGGACTACATCCGGAGAGGCTGCCAATCGCGCCTCCACCAGCCAGGCTCCAAAGCCTGGTCAGGAGGCAGAGGCGAACGCAAGGCGTGCGCCAGACGCTCCTCCGACGGAGGATGTGGATGGGTTGTCTGCCACCAACTCTGAGGTGGAGAGTGCCATGAACCACAGGCGTCGCCGGACAATTCTTCACGACGCTTGTTTCTCCCAAGGGGCGTTAGATGCCTTCAACTCGGGAGATGCGTATCTCCGTGCCGCTCAAAATGGTCTAGCCAGAGCCACGGAGCAGTATGTAAAAGACATACGGGTAAGAAAATTCTGGTAATTATATGTATATACCAGTAGCCCCCGAGACTTGAAACAGTTAGAATAACTGATTTAAGGATCATTTGTTATGCAGGTTCTTACAGAAAAGAATTCCCTACTGTCCAAGGAGCTGGAAGAGTGCAAAGCCCAACTTGAGGCCGCACTAGCCGCGGCAGGGGAGGCCAAGGAGACCCCCTCTGGTAATATACACTTCGAAAGATAAGGATTTTGCAAAGCACGGCATAGGTGTGAATCTGACAAATGAAATTGCAGATGGCGCCGGATTGAATCTGGAAAGACAAGACCTCCTATGCCAGCTAAAGGCTGGTGAGAAGGTGCTGACAAAGGTGAGGCAGGAGAAGAACAATCTCCAAGATGCCAACACCAAGCTGGGCGTCGAGCTGAAAGATGTTCATGCCCAGCTGTCAGACTCCGTGAAGGAGAATCAGCGGCTTGTGCGCGGCATATTTAGTAAGTGCTTGAACGAACCTTTGAAAGAAAGTTCGGCGGGGAAGTCGACTAACAGAGCAATGTCTGTAGGTGTGCTAACAGGTCGTCTTGCAGAGGAGATGCCCGGTTCTACGGGTGACCTTCTTCCCGAGCTCTCGCAACTGCTCGATCGAGTTCGGCAGGCGATGCAAGGCGTCGCCCAGGCCCTGTGGCCATCTGTCTCCATGCCCGAAGGTCTTGGAGAGCTTGCGGAGAAGCTAAATGGATCACAGCGGCGCTTCCGCTTGTGGAAGATATCAGCCTACCGTCAAGGCGCGAGGGAGGCCTGGGCCATGGTGAAGATGCGGTACGCAAACGCTGACCCCAACCACATGGCCGAGGTCGGTCCTGTAGGGCCCGATGGGAAGGAGATCCCTGTAAGCTTAGTATATGGCCAAGTAGAGTTGGCCGCAAAGTATTCCCAGCAGGACTGTAAATTAGACAGCCTGTTAGATGGTATTGAAGAGGAATACAATCAGTCAAAATGACTATGTAATTTAATTGACATTTATAATGCCTTCTAGCCAGATTGTAGATCATTTGTCATGGCCGACCTTTTTGCTTCAGCCTCGGGACCTGATGGTCCGGAGTGTGTCCGAATTCCCATGCGGTTATATAGGAACCGGGGAATGCATGGAGACCAGGCGTAGGGGTCATTAGGGCTTGAACAGACAAGTGCCCGACTAGTTATGTTATATTACATGGTTAGTAAGAAACATCTTCCAGGGAGAATAGTTCCGTAGGAGTTCCTTTCCCTGGGAGGCATGCCCTAAGGTGCATGTCCATGCTGCGAAAAGAAACACAGAAAAAACATCTGGGGGCGTATGAATAAAAAAAGATCATCTTTAGTTCACCAATCGAATATTCCCTTAAGAACGCTAGCTTTCGGCTTCACCCAGTCTGAGGTACACGTCCGGCTGACCCGGCAGTAACAATCGCAGAGGTGCTCCCTTTACCACCTAGCCGAACAATCGGGAACGTAGGGGTAAGCACAGGAGCCAGGCAACCCAGCTTGGCCAAAACTTAAGTCATATCGATGCATATAATGGTGAATAAAAGGTACATGCAGAAGTGGGACACATGTGTTGGGCATGAAGCCGTATGAATAAGCTTCTGTTTAAAGAAGCCCCCAGGTTTAATGAGTGCGGATAGCGCGTCCCTTTATGAGCCTTTAAAGGCTATAAGAGAGAGAGAGACGAAGAGAAATGTAAGACAGAAAATATATAAAAAATAGACAGAGGAAGGAGACGAACACAGAGTCTGGCGCTAGGCATAGAATCTTCGGAGACGGGCTGCGTTCCATGGGTTTGGCTCGAGTCGGTTATCCGATGCATCCCGCAGGAGGTACGCTCCACCAGTCAGGACTTGGTCAATTATGAAGGGACCTTCCCACTTGGGCTTGAGTTTGTCCTTTTTCTTGCCCGGTAGTCGTAGAACTAATTCGCCAACGTTGTAATTTTTGGCCCGTACTTCCCTTCTTTGGTATTGTCGAGCCTGCTGTTGATAGAATGCGGAACAGACTTTTGCCATGTCACGCTCCTCCTCCAATGTGTCCAAGCTGTCCTGTCGATCGAGCTCGGCTTCTCTTTCTTCGTACATGAGCACTCGAGGTGAGTCATGAATTATGTCGCAAGGCAAAACTGCCTCTGCACCGTACACCATAAAGAATGGTGTGTATCCGATGGTGCGATTCGGCATGGTCTGCAGCCCCTAGAGTACAGAGTCGAGCTCCTCTACCTAGTGCGTGTTAGATTCCTTGAGGGACCGCACTAATCTAGGTTTGATGCCGCTCATGATAAGACCATTTGCACGTTCGACCTGGTCGTTGGTTTGTGGGTGATAGACGGAAGCGTAATTGAGCTTGATGCCCATGTTTTTGCACGAGAGTTTTACCTCGTTGGCCATGAAATTCATGCCGTTATCAGTGATGATGCTGTGGGGGATGCCGTAACGGTGTACAACCCTAGATATAAAGTCTATCACCGGTCCGGATTCGGCCGTCTTAACAGGCTTGGCTTCTATCCATTTGGTGAACTTATCCACCATGACCAGTAAGTATTTTTGCTTGTGGGTTCCGCCTTTAAGGGGTCCAACCATGTCAAGCCCCCAGACCGCGAAGGGCCAAGTTATGGGGATAGTTTGGAGGGCGGTGGGTGGCATATGGCTTTGGTTTGCAAAGAGCTGGCAACCGGTGCATCGTTGGACTAAGTCCTGCGCGTCTGCCCGGGCCGTCGGCCAATAAAAGCCTGTACGGAAGGCCTTGCTTACAAGGGACCGGGCTGCGGCGTGATGACCGCCGAGTTTGGCATGAATTTCAGCCAGCAGGTTCCGCCCCTCCTCTTCAGAGATGCACCTTTGAAGGACTCCCGTAGTGCTTTTCTTATAAAGCTCTCCCTCATGGACTCTGTAGGCTTTGGATCGCCGCACTATGCAGCGTGCCTCATTTTGGTCCTCGGGGAGTTCCTGCCTAGTAAGGTAGGCGAGGAATGGTTCTGTCCACGGGGCGATGACGGCCATTATTATGTGGGCTGAAGGTGTTATTTCATTGGCAGAGCCTTCGATTGTGTCAGAATGTTCGGTGTCGGGCAGTGCGGTTGGGTCCGGGCTATTATTGTTCGGCTCCCCGTCCCATACTACGGATGGCTTGAACAGCCTTTCCAAGAAGATGTTGGGGGGGACTACATCGCGTTTTGCGCCGATGCGTGCCAGGACATCTGCCGCCTGATTATTTTCCCGGGCTATATGGTGAAATTCAAGCCGCTCGAACCGAGCTGACATTTTTAGGATGGCGTTGCGGTAAGCTACCATTTTTGGATCCTTGGCATCGAAGTCTCCATTTATTTGGGATATTGCGAGGTTCGAGTCCCCGCGCACCTCTAGGCGTTGGATGCCCATGGATACTGCCATCTGGAGACCATGTAAAAGGGCATCATATTCGGCTGCATTGTTGGAGTTCGTGTACATAATCTGTAGTACGTATTGAACCGTGTCTCCTGTGGGGGAAGTCAAAACGACGCTAGCCCCCAGTCCGGCCAACATCTTGGAGCCTTCGAAATGCATGATCCAATTTGAATATGTGTTGTACTCTTTAGGGAGTTCGGCCTCCGTCCATTCTACGACGAAGTCAGCCAAGACTTGCAACTTGATGGCTCGCCGTGGCTTATAAGTTATGTCGAACGGGAGGAGCTCAATGGCCCATTTTGCAATCCGGCCCGTTGCGTCACGGTTGTTTATAATATCGTTAAGTGGTACTTCCGAGGCTACTGTTATTGAACACTCTTGAAAGTTGTGTCGTAGCTTTCGGGATGCCATGAATACCGCGTACGCAATCTTTTGATAATGCGGGTACAGTGATTTGCAGGGAATGAGGACAATGGACACATAATAGACCGGCTTTTGAAGGGGGAATTTGTGTCTGTCCGCTTCTCGTTCGACGACAAGCACTGCGCTTACAACCTGATGTGTTGCTGCAATGTATAATAGCATTGGTTCGCCAATGTTTGGCGCGGCCAGGACTGGGTTTGTTGCCAGTATGGCTTTTATTTCGTCGAGTCTGGCCGTGGCTGCATCCGTCCATTTGAAGTGTTCGGTGCGCCAAAGGAGGCAGTAAAGGGGTAGGGCCTTTTCTTCCAAGTGGGAGATAAAGCGGCTTAGAGCCGCCACGCATCCGGTTAATTTTTGTATTTGTTTGAGGTCCTTTGGGATATCCAGTTGCGACAGAGCTCGGATCTTGGCTGGATTTGCTTCAATTCCTCTACCGGATACAATGAAGCCCAAGAGCTTTCCGACTGGAACGCCGAAAACGCATTTTTCCGGGTTGAGCTTGATGTCGTATGTTTGGAGGTTATCAAATGTGAGCCTCAAGTCGTCTAATAGAGATTCAACATGTCTTGTTTTGACGACCACATCATCTACATATGCCTCCAGTGTTTTGCCGATCTGGCTTGCCAGACATGTCTGAATCATGCGTTGATATGTTGTGCCGGTGTTTTTGAGCCCGAAGGGCATCGTGTTGAAGCAGAATGGGCCATATGGTGTGATAAATGCCGTTGCGTCTTGGTTTGGTTCTGCCATCTTGATTTGATGGTAGCCGGAATATGCGTCGAGGAAACACAACGAATCGTGTCCTGCGGTAGCGTCGATAATTTGATCGATGCGGGGGAGGGGAAGAGATCCTTTGGGCAAGCCTTGTTAAGGTCTTTAAAATCAACACACAGGCGCCAGGATTTTTCCTTCTTTGGTACCATCACCAGGTTTGCTAGCCAATCCGGATGTTTTATATCTCTGATGAATCCGGTCTCCAATAGCTTTGCTAGCTCCTCTCCCATGGCATGTCTCTTAGGTTCGGAAAAACGCCGAAGAGCCAGTTTGATAGGTTTGAATCCTGTTTGGATATTTAAGCTGTGCTCGGCCAGCCTGCGTGGGATTCCTGGCATGTCTGAAGGGTGCCAGCAGAAAATGTCCCAGTTCTCTCGTAGGAACTCTCGCAGTGCGGCGTCGACATCAGGGTTTAACTATGCCCCGATGGAAGCTGTTTTATTGGGGTCCGTTGGATCGACTTGGAATTTGACTATTTCGTCCGCCGGTTTAAAGGAGGTGGACTTGGATCTTTTGTCGAGTACCACATCGTCCCTATTCACCGTAGAGCGCAGTGCAGTCAGTTCCTCAGCCGCTATGGCTTCGGATAGTGCCTCGAGGGCCAGTGCAGCTGTCTTGTTTTCGGCGCCGAGTGCTATGTCCGGATCGCTAGCGAGAGTGATGATCCCGTTAGGCCCGGGCATCTTGAGCTTCATGTACCCGTAATGGGGTATTGCTTGGAAGATTGTAAATGCTTCCCGCCCTAGCAGAGCATGATAACCGCTGCTGAACGGAGCCACCTGGAACATGACCTCTTCGGACCTGTAATTATCCGGCGTGCCGAACACCACATCTAGTGTGATTTTTCCTGTACAGCGCGCTTCTCGACTGGGGATTATTCCTCTAAAGGTTGTGCTGCTTCGCTCAATGCGGTTCCAGTCTATTTCCATTTTTTGAAGGGTCTCCTCATAAATGAGGTTCAATCCGCTGCCGCCGTCCATGAGTACCTTGGTAAGATGAAAGCTGTCCACTATTGGACTGAGGACCAATGCGGCTAGTGCTCGGGCTGTTCGGAATTTAGGTTCATCACTGGCGTTAAAGGTAATAGCCATGTCACTCCATGGATTTATTGTTGCTACTTGGTAGACTTCGTCAAGGCTGCGGAGTGTTCTTTTTCGTATATTATTTGATGCGAGAGTCTCGAAGACTGTTAATACCGTATTGGTGTCTCTGGGGTGGCTTTCTGTGGCCTCCGGAATTAGGAGATTTTCGCCAATTTTGGCCACTTGCCAGAGTATCCAACATGCTCTAAGGCTGTGAGTTGGTGTGGCGTCCTCTGTACTGTGAATTTTACAGGGCCCATTAAGCCATCCTTCCAGTATGGATCCATGCCTTGTAGAGGGTTTTTGCTTTTTAGTGCTTGACCCGGGTGACTCGTGATGATGCACCCTTTCATTTCGGACTCGGCTTGTATTCAGGGCCGGATTGTCCCAAAAATTTATTTTGGTTTTCCGGGCGCTTTCCATCACACAGTATTTTCATACAATGGACGCCAAGTCAGCGAAGCGTGTAATATCACGGCGACTTATGGCGTTGAGTATTCCCTTCTCCGTGCAATTATAGCAGAAGGTTAAGATTACGTCTTCCTCGCGGTAATCCCTTAGCCTGTTCTTAACCAGGAGGAATCTGGCCCAGTAATGATGTACTGTTTCATCGGGTTCTTGCCTGATTTTGGATAGATCGCTTATGTTGGGGTGGGTGGGTGGAACTAAATCCGAAGCCTCACCCCATCTAAGGCTCAAAGGCCGAGGAATTTCCGAACTCGAAAATTTGGATTCCTGGATGTTGTCCAATGAATCCAGCCCGTCGCCTGACTCTAAATTCAGGTCTTGAGTGATATCCTCCCCTCCGCGGGTATCTGGCTTGGAGGGATCGGGAATCCGGACGTAGCGAGTCTTTAAGATAGATGAAGGATCGCCGCACTGTCCCTCTACCACGGCAACGTGATGGGTGACTTGGGGAGAGTTAATCTCTCTCAGATCGGGTTTAGACCCAATCTGGTCATAATCCGTGGCGACTCCCAGGGCGGCGAAGCGATCCAAGAGCTCGTTTATGGAGGAGAGCTCCATTGGATCTAACTGCTCGGCGAGTTCCGAGCTGACATGAAGATTGTTTTCGATGGCTCGAGAGGTCATCGTCGGCGCAGAAGCCGAACAGGCGGTCATAAGAAAACCACCTAGCCGGAGGGTTTGGCCGACAGCCAAAGCTCCCTTAGCAACGGTGCCGTCTTTAAAGACGGGGCGAGGCATCCTTCCTGATGGTGACGACACAGAGGAACTCCGAATGAAAGCACCAATGTCGGTGTCAAAACCGGCGGATCTCGGGTAGGGGGTCCCGAACTATGCGTCTAGGCTGGATGGTAACAGGAGACAAGGGACACTAAGTTTTACCCAGGTTCGGGCCCTCTCGATGGAGGTAAAACCCTACGTCCTGCTTGATTAATATTGATGATATGGGTAGTACAAGAGTAGATCTACCGCGAGATCGAGGAGGCTAAACCATAGAAGCTGGCCTATAGTATGATTGTTGATGTGTATGTTGTCCTATGGACTAAAACCCTCTGGTTTATATAGACACCGGATGGGGTTAGGGTTACATAGAGTCTGTTACAATGGTAGGAGATCTACATATCCGTATCGCCAAGCTTGCCTTCCACGCCAAGGAAAGTCCCTTCCGGACACGAGGCGGAGTCTTCAATCTTGTATCTTCATAGTCCAACAGTCCGGCCAAAGGATATAGTCCGGCTGTCCGAACACCCCCTAATCCAGGACTCCCTCACTAGACATGTAATGCTTCTGCCTGTTGCTTGTATGCTCTGAATGATGGGTCATGTGACCCCTATTTGTATTTAGTACTATGTGGCTCTTCTGGGCCTTTATCTATATGAGTTGCGTTATGTTGTGATGCCATGTTGTACAGCACATACTTGCATGTTATGCGTACGTGTGATGTGTATTGCTATGTGTGGGATCTGACAATCTAGTTGTTTATCCTTGGCAGCCTCTCTTATGGGGAAATGTAGTCTAGTGCTTCCTTGAGCCATAGTAGTCCGCTACAGCCTGGTTCACCGGAGTCCTGCTAGCCCAGCACTACTGCTCAGGACAATTGACTGGCCGGCATGTGTTTCACTTTGTTCCTGTGTCTGTCCCTTCGGGGAAATGTCACGCGGTGACATCCGGAGTCCTGCCTAGCCTGCTACAACCCGGGTTCCCCGGAGTCCTGTTAGCCCAGTGCTACAGCCCGGATTCACACGCTGCTGACCGACATGCTCGATGTGAGTCATGTATGCCTGTCCCCATAGGTTAGTGCCACTTTGGGTTCACGACTAGCCATGTCGGCCCGGGTTCTCTGTCATATGGATGCTAGTGACACAATCATATACGTGATCCAAAAGGCGCAAACGGTCCCGGGCCAGGGTAAGGCGACACCCGTGGGAATACCGTGCGTGAGGCCGCACTTGATATGAGGTGTTACCGGCTAGATCGATGTGACTTGGAATCGGGGTCCCGACACTACATCAACTGCACTACTAAAACGCTTCCGCTTTCGGTCTACGAGGGTACGTAGACACACTCTCCCCTCTCGTTGCTATGCATCTCCTAGATAGATCTTGCGTGATCATAGGATTTTTTTTGAAATACTGCGTTCCCCAACAGAAAGTGGATTTGGAGAGGCCATGACTTTATTTAGTGATACATCCACTATTTTGGAAGAGGTATCAATTGATTTTGACAATGAAGTTGCTATCTATGATGATTATTATGATGACATCCATGCTATAAAGAGTGATAAAACTTATATGCTTGTGCATGATGAAAAGAGTGTTGTATGTGATGGTTATATTATTGAAAATTCATTCATAATGCCCTTGAAAATTATTATGAGAAAGGAACTTATGCTCTCACATATCTCAATAATATCAAGTTTCTTCTCTATGTGTTGGTTGTTTTGAAGTTGCACTTGTTTTGCCTTCCTATGCTAGTTGATTCTTGCTCCCATAAGTTGTTTGCTCACAAAATCCCTATGCATAAGAAGTGGGTTAGACATAAATGTGCTAGTCATATGCTTCATGATGCTCGCTTTATCTTTCAATTCTTATGTTTTATGCGAGCATCATCGAAATCATCATGCCTAGCTGAAAAGGCATAAAAGAAAAGCTCTTGTTGGGAGACAACCCAACACTTTTACCTACTATTTTTGTGTGTTCGCATGATTATGCTACTATAGTAATCATGTTTTATTGATTTAGTTTCAATAAAGTGCCAAGTAAAACCTTTAGTGTCTTGTTGAGTGATAGTTGCTTTGATCTTGCTGAAAAACAGAAACTTACGCGCTCATGAAAATAATTCTTATTTTTAACGGAAGAGTGATATTGCGTTGATATTTTTTGCAGAGTATTTATATACAAATTTCACATGTGGTCCTAAATTTTCAGAATTTTTGGAGTAAAATAAGTATGGTTTGAGTATAGATTACTACAAACTGTTGTATTTTTGACAGATTCTGTTTTCAGTGCATAGTTTGCTTGTTTTCTAGTTTCTATGGCTTATATTGCTCAATATAAATTGTGGAAATAATATGCTACAGTATGCATTGTGTGGAAACAATTATGAATCTTGTCTTTAACAGTACCAAAGTGAAATGGTTTGCTCTTTATCATACTAACCTATCTCATAAGGTTCCGTTAAGTTTTGTGTGATTGAAGTTTTCAAGTTTCGGGTGAGATGATGATATGAGGAGAATAAAGTTGGAACGAGGCAAACTTGACAAAGTCCTCAGGCCTGACGTTGCTGCACTCGAAATGCTTGTAGATATCCATGAGCCAATCATCAGTGTCTGTTGCCTCGACACAGTTACTGAAGGTCTTTGGCTGGTTTGCGAGGAACTGGTTGAGTGTAGCAAACTGATTCTGATTGTTGCCATGGCCTTGATTTCCTTGGTTGCGCTCTTGAAAGAGTTGCATGATCAGCTGTGTGTTGGCATTGGTAGCGGCCATCACAGCTTGCCATGCCTCCGGAGGTGGAGGTGGTGGCGAGGGTGGTTCCGGATTCTGACGCGTTGGAGGAGCCATCCTGAAGAGGGTGACATCCGTTAGCATCTTGACAGATATATATTCAAGTTGAATCAATGGATTGAAATTGCAACATATAGTCTTAACAGTCGAACAAGAATGAACGAATGCATTCCAAATTAAATGGTCACACTTCCATAAATCGAGAAGCCACTTAGATAGAGGTAGAAGAATAAAAACAATAAGGTACGGACATGAACAAATACTTGGTAAGGATTACCTAATCACAAACCAAATATCTGCGGAAGAAATACTAGATCTACATGAATTCCCACCTATGAAACTCCCGAAATTATCCCGGTATGCAATCAGGTGTTGGGGATACAAGGGAAGCATAATATCTCAGCCAAAGCTAGCAAATCCTACATCCAGCTGTATCCATCCCTCAACACATAACCAAGAAACCTTCGGAAATCATTTACCTCAACCTTTGAAAATCATTCGTTATACGAGTTATGGCAATTCTCCCGAACTCCCGCCCCAGTACTGGGTGGTGTCGAGGTTATCTCACCAACAACTGCATAAAAGAGATTTTCGATGTCGGCGAAACTCAGGTATTCCAGAATTGCAACGATAAAATTGTGACGACAACACCTCGGAGCTCAACTCCCCGGGACACTGCCACAACCCCTAAATGTCAGGAGGCACCAAGAACAATGTTCTCGCCACAAAACCATCGAAACGATTCCAAGATACCCGCGTGATCCTAATTTTTTTGTGAAATTTGAGAAGAGAAGAGTCAAAACTCTATGTCGGGATGCCTCACCGAAGCTACGAAGGGACTGAGGAGTAAAAATAATCCTACTCTCCGATATATATAATCCTAAAAGACTCAAAACATTTTTCTAGACTCAACAACGCCAGTGATTCGATCAAGCAGGGGGCTCCTAAGTCGGGGAAGGCTCTGATTACCAACTTGTAACACCCACGATGCGGCTATATCTCCCACGTGTCGGAGCACGACTTAGAGGCATAACCACATTGTAGGCAATGTCGCAAGAGGGGTAATCTTTACACATCCCATGTACTGAATAAGAAAAGGTACGTAGTTGGCTTACAATCGCCATGTCACACAATAGCATAAATATATCATTACAATCATCCAGATACAATCAAGGTCCGACTATAGAACCAAAATAAAGACAACCCCAAATCCATAATGTCCCCGATCGCCCCAACTGGGCTCCACTACTGATCATCTGGAAAGGAAACATAGTATCGCCCTGAGTCCTCATCGAACTCCCACTTGAGTTCAGCCATATCTCCTGGAATGGTATCATCGGTCCCTGCATCTGGTTTTCGAAGTAATCTGTGAGTCACGGGGACTCAGCAATCTCACACCGTTGTGATCAAGACTATTTAAGCTTATAGGTAGGGAAAAAGTATGAGGTGGAGCTGCAGCAAGCACTAGCATATATGGTGGCTACCATACGCAAATGAGAGCGAGAAGAGAAGGCAATGCACGGTTGAGAAACTATGATCAAGAAGTGATCCAAGACTACTTACGTTCAAGCATAACTCGAGACCGTGTTCTCTTCCCGGACTCCGCCGAAAAGAGACCATCACGAGTACACACGCTGTTGATCCATTTTAATTAAATTAAGTTTCAAGTTTTCTACAACCGGACATTAACAAATTCCCATCTGCCCATAACCGCGGGCATGGCTTTTGAAAGTTCAAAACCCTGCAGGGGTGTCCCAACTTAGCCCATCACAAGCTCTCACGGTCAACGAAGGATATTCCTTCTCCTAGGACGGCCCGATCAGACTCGGAATCCCGGTTACAAGACACCTCGACAATGGTAAAACAAGTCCACCAAGACCACCTGCTGTGTCGACAAATCCCGATAGGAGCTGCACATATCGCGTTCTCAGGGCACACCGGATGAACACTACGTACAACTAAAACCAACCCTCAAGTTTCCCCGAGGTGGCGCTGCAAGTGGCTCTGTTTTGGACCAACACTCAGAGGAGCACTGGCCCGGGGGGGTTAAAATAATGATGACCCTTGAGTCCGCGGAACCCAAGGGAAAAGAGGCTAGGAGGCAAATGGTAAAACCAAGGTTGGGCCTTGCTAGAGGAGTTTTATTCAAGGCGAACTGTCAAGGGGTTCCCATTATAACCCAACCATGTAAGGAACGCAAAATCAAGGAACATAACACCGGTATGACGGAAACTAGGGCGGCAAGAGTGGAACAAAACACCAGGCATAAGGCCGAGCCTTCCACCCTTTACCAAGTGTATAGATGCATTAAAGTAGACAAGATATAATAGTGATATACCAACAATAAACATGTTCCAACAAGGAACAAACTCCAAACTTGACCTGCAACTAGCAACGCTATAAGAGGGGCTGAGTAAAGCAGTAATATAGCCAAACAATGGTTTGCTAGGACAAGGTGGGTTAGGGGTTTGACATGGCAATATGGGAGGCATGATAAGACATGTGGTAGGTATCGCAGCATAGGCATAGCAATAGAGCGAGCAACTAGCAAGCAAAGATAGAAGTGATTTCGAGGGTATGGTCATCTTGCCTGCAAAGTTCTCCGAGTTGACGTAAGCTTGATCCTCGTAAATGTTCTCAATGGGTTCCTCGATCACGTAATCGTCTCCCGGCTCTACCCAAAACAAGAACACAAGCAAAGGGAACCACGATCAACCACGGTGCAATGCACAGGCAACAAGATGCAAAACATGGCATGATATGCGGGATGTGATATGGAATGCATATGCATGCTTCGGAAAGGAAATATTGAACCAGGTCTAAACTTGGAAAACTAAGAGTTCCACTGGAAAGATGAGATGATTTCGGTCAAAATCGATATAAAGATCACCGGAATCGGATGCACGGTTTGCAAATGACAAGCAAAACAAATATGGCACCCATCTGCGATTAACAGCACGAGGCCATCTAAATGCATCAAGAACAACAACCTGCTGCACTCTAACATAGCAACAAAGCACATGGCAGTGATCCACTCAAGGTTCTTGATAAAAGATGAACACTGAGCTACGGCTAACTCACTCAATAGTAGGTTCAAACAAGCATGGCAAAAGTGCAAAAGATATCAGGTTCACAGACTTAGTGAAAATAACATGTCAGGATTTAACATCAGGAAGCAATGTTTAGAGCAAGATAACAACATGCTACAGGAACATATCATGGCAGAGGAAGGCATGGCATGAAACTACACAAGGCATATAACAAAAGTCCCCTACTGACCATAAGCCAAAAGGGATCAGAAAATACAATGGCAACCATGTGAACATAGCAAGTTTCATTAACAGATTCGGACTTAGCAGAAAACTGGAGCATGGCAAAACAGAATTACGTAGGCATGTTTGCGAGTTCGATGCACTCACGACAAGGCATTGAATGACAAGCTAAGCATACACCCAGCAAGTAGACATGTTAAATAAGCTAAACATGGCAAGAACACTCTCATAGCATGCATGGATCAACTACAACCACCTCGGCAAAATTGCTTAACACGTAAACAATCTGCCTGGAACATTTTATAGCAAAAGTAGAGCAAGGTTGAGTCATGTTAGGGTGCTCCATAATTGTAAACAAAGACATGGATGGATAGAGCATAACAATATCTCAAAATCATCCTTACTGAACATGCTCAAAAGAGGCATGGATCACTCTGTAGCAACAAGAATACATGGCATAAAAATATTATTAGGGAAATGACTTAGAAGAATTCTAAGTCACTGAAATCAGCAACATTACAAGAGCTACTTTGCATGCTTGTGCTAGTCACCACAAATATCATAAAAAACATGGCATGCACCCCTGTAAAGATGGCATGGCATACAACAAAACACATGTAGGGCTCAAGATCATAGGAGGCACACATTAAACATGGCAAAAATGACAAATGTCCATAATCTGATAAGAATCTGAAACTAACATTACATAGCACTCTTGCAACAACATTTAGGGCATCAAGATGAACTCAAAAGAACATGGTGCAATGGAATGAAATGAAGTACACATCGAGATGAACAATTTGATATGGTACACGCCCAAAACGGAGCCACTGATGCAAAGATATGACATGATGAAATATGCTAAAAATACTAAAAACTGGGACAAAAGTCAACCATCTAGGGTTTACTGTAGCCAATCCAGATCTGAGGCACGCAAAACGAGGTTCGACGGGGAGCTCGCCGAAGTTACTATGGACGGCCGGAACAGGAGCTAGGTCGTCGGAGCAGGTGGTGACCAGGCCGGATCTGGCCGGATCCGACCGGGAGGCAGCAAGGTGGCGGTGGTGGAGGCGCTGGAGCGGCGCGGGGCGACGAGGGGAGCTCCAGGCGGCGCGCGGCGGTCGGCGGTGCGGTCAGACGGCGGCCGGAGCACGGCGGCCGGCGAGGAGGAGGAAACAGCGGCGTGGCGGCCTTCGGCACAGGCAGGTGGAGTCGGGCGGCGGGGAGGAGCCGGGCCAGGAGGGCCTCCCGTGGGCCCGGGCGGGCCGGCGGCGATGTAGGTGCTGATGCGCCACGTGGCAGGAGGCGATTGGTGCGGAGCGGCGGCGGCGATTCGTCCGGCGCGGACCGGACGTGTCCGGCGCGCGGAGGGAGCGGGGCTAGGGTTAGGGGGTGGAAATGATCCGGGATTTTCGGGGGAGATGCCTATTTATACATAGGAGGAGCTAGGAGGCTCAAAATTGAGCACGGTTTTCGGCCACGCGATCGTGATCGAATGGCCGAGATGATGGAGGGGATTTGGTGGGTTTCGGGCCACTTTGGAGAGGTGTTGGGCTGCAACACACACGAGGCCTTTACGGTTCCTCGGTTAACCGTTGGAGTATCAAACGAAGTTTAAATGGCACGAAACATGGCAGGCGGTCTACCAGTAGTAAACCAAGGCCGCTTGGCAAGTCTCGGTCCAATCCGAGAATGTTTAACACCCGCACACGAAAAGAGGCAAAAGGGGACACCGGGGGACATAGGAGCGCCGGAATGCAAAACGGACAACGGGGGAAATGCTCGGATGCATGAGACGAACACGTATGCAAATGCGATGCACATGATGACATGGTATGAGATGCATGACAAAGACAAAAGCAACACGGAGACAAAACCCAACAACAAGGAAATAACATAACTTAGTGCCAAAAATGGCAAGAGTTGGAATACTAATATGGCAAGTTACATATGGGGCGTTACAAAACTCCACCACTACGAAAGGAGCTCGTCCCGAGATCTAGGACTGGAAAAACTCCGGATATTCGGAACGGAGGTGGTCCTCGCGTTCCCAGGTGGCTTCATGGTCGGAATGATGTGACCACTTCACTTTCAGGAATTTGATAGGCTTGTTGCGAGTCTTGCGCTCAGTTTCTTCAAGAATAGCAACGGGATGCTCATGATAAGACAGGTCTTCTTGAAGATCAATCTCTTCGAAGTTGATGGTGCGGTCAGGAGTCTTGAAACACTTGCGAAGCTGAGACACGTGAAACACGTCGTGCACGTTTGCAAAATTGGATGGAAGCTCAAGTTGATAGGCGAGATCGCCTCTTTTGCCAATGATCTTGAAAGGACCCACGTATCTAGGGGCAAGCTTCCCTTTGATACCGAAGCGACGAGTACCTTTCATTGGAGAGACGCGGAGGTAGACATGGTCTCCGATCTCGAAAGCCAAGTCACGATGCATGCTATCATAGTAACTCTTCTGGCGCGATTGCACGGCTTTGAGATTTTCATGAATGACTTTGCACATTTCTTCAGCCTCTGTGATCAAGTCATTGCCAAGAAGTTGACGTTCACCAGTCTCTGACCAATTAAGAGGAGTACGGCACTTTCTGCCATAGAGAATATCGAATGGGGCCATGCCCGAACTCGCTTGGAAGCTGTTGTTGTAGGAGAACTCGGTATTTGGAAGACAATGTTCCCACTTCATATCGAAAGAAATGACACATGCCCTGAGAATATCTTCAAGAATTTGATTGACTCGCTCGAGTTGGCCACTAGTTTGAGGATGAAAAGTTGTGCTGAAGCGAATGTTGGTGCCCATAGCCTTCTGAAAGGAATCCGAGAACTTAGAGGTGAAGATGCTTCCACGATCTGAAGATATCAACTGCAGAATGTCGTGCAGAGAGACAATCCTGGAGGTATATAGCTCTGCCAACTGAGCTGCTGTGATAGATTCTTTGATAGGAAGAAAATGAGCCACTTTAGTGAGCTTGTCGATGACAACGAAGATAGCGTCATTTCCACGCTTGGACTTGGGAAATCCAGTCACGAAGTCCATCTCAATATGGTCAAACTTCCATTCTAGAATGGCAAGAGGTTGGAGGACACCAACTGGTCGTTGGTGTTCTTCTTTCACTCTTCTGCAGAAATCACATTCATTCATGAACTGAGCAATCTCGCGCTTCATTCGAGTCCACCAATACAACTGCTTGAGGTCATGGTACATCTTTGTACTTCCAAGGTGAATAGAGAGGAGTGAATTGTGAGCTTCATTCATAATGACTTTAGGAAGGTCACCCTTAGGAACAACAATGCGATCCTCAAAGAATAGAGTATCCTTGTCATCAAGACGATAGCATTTGTACTTGGGTTGGCTCTTGGCAATCCCAATCTCCACCTTCTTCACCATAGTATCAAGAAGTTGAGCCTCATAAATCTGATCTTCCAAAGTAGGAGAGACTTGGAGGTTGGCAAGGAATCCTTGAGGAACAACTTGGAGATTAAGTTTGCGGAAAGCTTCACAAACCTCTGGTTGATAGTGTAATGCCCCGAGACCGATGTGCCAGGTGTCCTCCAGTTATTCGCTGTTGTTGCCTTGTCATTGCTTGCGCATCATGCATTGCATATCATGTCATCATGTGCATTTCATTTGCATACATGTTCGTCTCATGCATCCGAGGATTTTCCCCGTTGTCCGTTAGGCATTCCGGCGCTCCTATGTCACCCGGTGTCCCTTTCTACCTCTTTTCGTGTGCGGGTGTTAAACGTTTTTGGATTGGACCGAGACTTGCCATGCGGCCTTGGTTTACTACCGGTAGACCGCCTGTCAAGTTTCGTGCCATTTGGACTTCGTTTGATACTCCAACGGTTAACCGAGGGACCGAAAATGCCTCGTTTGTGTTGCAGCCCAACACTCCTCCAAAGTGGCCCAAAACCCACCTAAAACCCCTCCATTATCTCGGTCGTTCGATCACGATCGTGTGGCCGAAAACCGCACCTTATTTGGACTCTCCTAGCTCCCTCTACCTATAAATATGTGGCCTCCCCCGAAATTTTCGCGGATGAAACCCTAACCTCCTCCTCAACGCGCTGCCGGACATGTCCGCCCGGCGGCCGGACACGTCCAACTGCCCGCCGCAACGAATTGCGCGCTGCCACCTGTCCACCGCCACCGTTCCACCGCCGCCGGCCCGCGGAGCCCGTCGCGGGCCCGTGCGGGCCCAGACCTGCGCCGCCGCCTCCCGCTCTCCTCGCAGTGCAGCGCCTCGCCGCCTGTTCGTCCCCGCCGCCCCGGCGAGGTTCTGGCCACCGCCTCGCCGGCTGGCCTCGCCGCTCCACCGCGCTGGTCAAGCACCAGATCTAGGAGCCGCGCTCCGCTGCCTCGGGCGCGCGCACCTCCAACTGCCAGATCCCACCAGCGCCCTTGTCATGTCGCCGGAGATGGGATCCCTGCCGTCCTACGTCCTCGCCGGCGCCGCCATGGACCACTGCCGCCTTGTCTCTCCACTCCCGATCGGGATCGGGAGAGGGACGCCGAGCGCCCGCGTGGGCCTCCTCCCTGCCTTGGCCTCCCAGGCCCAGCTCGTTGGCCCATCTCGGCCGGCCTACTTCACCAGCGTCCTGGGCCGAAGCCCACATGGTGAGATGCCATATTCCCCGTCCCGTGCGTTGTTTAACTATCTGACGCTCGGATCCTTTTTTTTCACTAAGTCCTAGATCTGCAGATATTTTTAAGCATTTTCCATCGCTCGTAACTCTGCATCCATAGCTCCGATTCGTGCGTGTAGCATATAAAAATGTTCATCTCGACGAGTACATCATTTCATCTCATTGAATCATTTTCATTTGAGCTCATCCTGATGCCCGAAATGTTGTTGGAAGAGGGATATGTGATAAATTTGCCAGATCCGTTTCATCAAATAGCTATTTGTCATTTTTGCCATGATTAATGTGTGCATGCTATGATCCTAATCTCTACATGTGTTTTGTTATATGCCATGCCATATTCACAGAGGTTTTTACCACGTATTTTTGTGATATGTGTGGTGACTAGCACAAGCTTGCAAAGTAGCGTACTCGGTAATGCTGATTTCAGGGACTTAGAATTTCACTAAGTCCTTGTCCTGATTTTGTCGTTATGTCATATGTTCATGTTGTTTACTAGTTATCCGTGCCTCTTTTGAGGATGATCAGTAAGGATGTTTCGTCAATATTGTGGTGCTCAATCCATCCATGTCTTTGTTTGCATTTATGGTGCACCCTAGCTTGAGTCAATCAAGCTCTACTTTTGCTATATCGTGAATCCTGGCAGATTGTTGACTTGTTAGCGATATTGCCGAGGATGTTGCTATTGATCCGTGCATGCTATGTTGTTGTTCTTGCCATGTCTAGCTTCTATGCCATGTCTTCTTGATGGGTGTATGCTTAGTTTGTCATGCCATGCTCTGTAGTGAGTGCATCGAGCTCGTAAACATGCTGACTCGTTAACTGATTTGCATGCTCCAGTTTTTCACTAAGTCTGAATCTGTTTATGTTTTTGCCATGTTCACATGCTTGCAATTGTATTTTCTGATCCCTTTTGGCTCAAGGTCACTAAGGGACTTCTGTTAAGTGCTTTGAGTAGCTTCATGCCATGCCTTGCTTTGCCATGTTAAGTTCCTGTGGCATATAGTTTTCATGCTCCAAAGTGAGCTTCCTGATGATAAATCCCAGACTTGTGTTAATTTCACTAAGTCTGAAACCTGTTGTCATTTGCATTTTTGCCATGCTTGTTTTAACCTATTAATGACTGAATTAACCGTAGCTCAGTGTTCATCTTTTGTCAAGCATCTTGAGTGGATCCCTTCCATGTATCTTGTTGCCATGTTTGAGTGCTGTAGCATATTCATCTTGATGCATTTAGAAGGCTACTTGCTGTTAATCGCAGACCGGTGCCATATTTGTTTTGCTTTCCAAACCGTGCATCCGATTCCGGTGATCTTTATATCGATTTCAACCGAAATCACCTCATCTCTTCAATGGAACTCTTGGATTTCCAAGTTGAGGCCAGATTCAATCATTCTGTGTCAAATCATGCATATGCACCGCATACCACATCCGCATATCATATCATGTTCATGTGTTAGTTGTTTACTATGTTGTGTGCTTCTTTCTGGTGTTGCTTCTTCGGGTTGGTTCCGGTAACGTCGTGATTGTGAGGACCCGTTCGACTACGTCCGTTTGTCTTCTTCATGGACTCATTCTTCTCCTTGCGGGATTTCAGGCAAGATGACCATACCCTCGAAATCACTTCTATCTTTGCTTGCTAGTTGCTCACTCTTTTGCTATGCCTATGCTGCGATACCTACCACTTGCTTATCATGCCTCCCATATTATTAACCAAGCCTCTAACCCACCTTGTCCTAGCAAACCGTTGTTTGGCTATGATACCGCTTTGCTCAGCCCCTCTTATAGCGTTGTTAGTTGCAGGTGAAGATTGAAGTTTGTTCCTTGTTGGAACATGGAGATGTTGTTCCTTGTTGGAACATGTTTACTTGTTGGGATATCACAATATATCTTATCTAATTAATGCATCTATATACTTGGTAAAGGGTGGAAGGCTCGGCCTTATGCCTGGTGTTTTGTTACACTCTTGCCGCCCTAGTTTCCGTCATATCGGTGTTATGTTCCCGGATTTTGCGTTCCTTACGCGGTTGGGTTATAATGGGAACCCCTTGACAGTTCGCCTTGAATAAAACTCCTCCAGCAAGGCCCAACATTGGTTTTACCATTTGCCACCTAGCCTTTTCTTTCCCTTGGGTAGGCCTCCCCAAGGGTCATCTTTATTTAAACCCCCGGGCCAGTGCTTCTCTGAGTGCTGGTCCAACCTGTCAGCTGCCGATGGCCACAAGGGGCAACTCTGGGCTAGTCTACCGGAACCTTGGACAATCCGGTGTGCCCTGAGAAAGAGATATGTGCAGCTCCTATCAGGATTTGTCGGCACATTCGGGTGGCTTTGCTGGTCTTGTTTTACCATTGTCGAAATGTCTTGTAACCGGGATTCCGAGTCTGGTCGGGTCTTCCCGCTAGAAGGAATATCCTTCATTGACCGTGAGAGCTTGTGATGGGCTATGTTGGGACACCCCTGCAGGGATTATGAACTTTCGAAAGCCGTGCCCGCGATTATGGTCAGATGGGAATTTTTTAATGTCCGGTTGTAGAAAACCTGAAGTTGACCTTAATTAAAATGCATTAACCGCGTGTGTAACCGTGATGGTCTCTTTTCGGCGGAGTCCGGGAAGTGAACACGGTGTTGGAGTTATGTTAACATAGGTTGTGCTAGGATCACTTCTTGATCATAGTTTCTCGACCGTGCTTTGCCTTCTCTTCTCATTCTCATTTGCGTATGTTAGCCATCATATATGCTAGTCGCTTGCTGCAGCTCCACCTCATACCTTTTACCTTACCCATAATCTTAAATAGTCTTGATCACGAGGGTGTGAGATTGTTGAGTCCTCATGACTCACAGATACTTCCAAAACCAGTTTGCAGGTGCCGATGTTACCGAGAAGGTGACGCAACCAAGCTCAAGGAGGAGCTCGATGAAGATCTTGTACTTTGTGTTGTTTCGTTCTAGTTGACCAGTAGTGGAGCCCAGTCAGGATGATCAGGGATTTGTGCAGCATTTGGGGTAGTCTTCTTTTATTTTGGTTCCGTAGTCGGAGCTTGATTTTATCTGGTTGTTGTAATGCTTTATTCATTACATGGGTTGTGTGAACATTACCTCACTTGCGACATTGCTTTCAATGCGGTTATGCCTCTAAGTCGTGCTTCGACACGTGGGAGATATAGCCGCATCGAGGGTGTTACAGATAGGGCTTGATAATCAAACTGTTGCAGTAAGCCTTTCTGCTCAATGCGTCAGCAATGACATTGGCCTTGCCTGGAGTATATTCAGTACTCTGATTATACTCTTGAATCATTTCGACCCAACAAGTCTGCCTGAGGTTGAGGTTGGGCTGAGTGAAGTTGTACTTGAGACTCTTATGATCAGTGAAGATGTCCACTTTCCTTCCCAACAAGAGATGTCTCCATGTTAAAAGAGCATGGACAAGTGCCGCCAACTCGAGGTCATGAGTGGGGTAGTTCTTTTCGTTGGGCTTCAACGGGCGAGAGGTATAGGCCACAACTTTCTTCTCTTGCATCAACACTGCACCGAGACCTTGAAGGGAAGCATCACAGAAAACTTCGAACGGTTTGGATTCATCAGGAGGAGTTAGAACTGGAGCTGTGACTAACTTCTCTTTGAGGGTGTTGAAAGCGATGTCACATTCTGGCGACCAGACATACTTCACATGCTTCTGGAGAAGGTTGGAAAGAGGCTTCACGATCTTCGAGAAATTCTCAACGAACCTTCGACAATAGCTTGCGAGCCCAAGGAAGCTACGCAGTTGCTTCACACACTGAGGCGGTTCCCAATTCACAATTGCAGACACCTTCTCAGGATTAACAGCTATGCCCTTGGAGGAGATGATATGCCCAAGGTAGAGAACCTCATCGAGCCAAAACTCACACTTTGAAAACTTTGCATAGAACTGATGTTCTCTGAGTTTGTCTAGCACCAATCTCAAATGCTTGGCATGATCCTCCTTGTTCTTGGAAAATACCAAAATGTCATCGAGATAGACCAAGACGAAGTCATTTGTGTAGGCATTGAAGATGAAGTTCATCATGCGAGAGAATGTTGGAGGAGCATTGACAAGGCCGAAAGACATGACAGTGTATTCATATGAACCATAGCTTGTTCTGAATGCTGTCTTGTGGATATCTTCTTCACGAATGCGAATCTGATGATAACCCATACGGAGGTCAATCTTGGAGAATACATGAGCACCTTTGAGTTGTTCGAAAAGCTCATTGATGTTGGGAAGTGGGTACTTGTTCTTTATGGTCTTCTTGTTCAATGGACGGTAGTCGACACAAAGTCGGTCCGTTCCATCCTTCTTCTTGACAAAAAGAACACCACAACCCCATGGAGAAGAACTTGGTCGGATGAGACCCATACGCTCTTGAATATCGAGTTGTTTCTTCAGCTCCTTCAACTCTTCAGGTCCAAGCTTGTAAGGACGTTTGCAAACAGGTTCCGTGCCAGGTTCAAGATCGATGACGAATTCAACTGTCCGGTGAGGACGCATTCCTGGAAGCTCTTCTGGAAAGACGTCTTGATATTCACAAAGGACCGGAATCTGAGAGATGGCATCCAGCTCGGCCTTCTCATTGAGAGAAAACAGTCGAATGGTATCATCACGAGCGGCAAAGACGATCACATCCTTAGACGAGTGTGTCAATTGAATCTGCCTGGCAGCACAATCAAGCTGAGCCTTGTGCTTAGAAAGCCATTCCATTCCAAGAATAAGATCAATATCCGAGTTACCAAGAACAATTGGAGAGGACAGAAACTTATAGTCGCCCAACGTGATAGTAACATCCGGGATGCAATTGTTAGATGTCATTTTCTTGCCCGGGGACACAATCTTCAACGGGGAAGGAATCTTTTCGGTCACAAATTCATGCTTGGCAACAAAAGGTCTTGAAATGAAAGAAAGCGATGCACCAGTGTCAAAAAGAACTTTTGCAGGAATATCGTTAACAGGAAGGTTACCCATAATCACTTCTGACGAGTCCTCTGCCTGAGCTGCGTTCATCATCTTGACCTTTACGAACTTGGGATTATGCTTGACCACTGCAGCGCTAGCAGATCTCACAGGAGGAGGAGGGAGACGCCTCTGGTTGAAGCATTTGTTGGCATAGTGACCCTTCTGCTGACACTTGTTGCACGTGACCTCTGAAAGTGGACGGTGATACGGAGCACTTGATCTTGGAGCATGAGATGAAGTCTTGTTCTGAAATCCGGGGTGGGGGGGGTGGGAAGATCCATTTCCACCTTTGCTCTTCTACTGAGAAGGCTGACGAAACGAAGGAGGAGGCAACCAATACTTTTGCTGCTTAGTTGCCACTTGAGTTGAGGAAGAAGAAGGAGTTGCATCCCTGACTCTCTTCTTGGAAGCATCGCACTTGAGTTGAGCAGCCTCTTGTTTCAGTGTCATGTTGTAGAACACATCGTACTTCTTTGGCTCAAAAAGCACAAGGGCTAGTTGCAGATCTTCTCTAAGGCCACCTCTGAATTGATAAATCATGCTCTTCTCGTCAGGGACGTCTTGCTTAGTGAAACGAGCGAGCTTCTGAAACATGATGTTGTACTGGTAAACAGACAAGTTGCCTTGCTTCAGATTGCTGAACTCCTCACACTTGCTCTCAACAACACTCTGAGGAATGTAGTGAGCTTTGAAGTCTTGACGGAATTCATCCTAGGTAATCACACGACCTCCTCTGGAATCTTTGTATTGCTGATACCACTCTGCAACTTGGTCTTTGAGTTGGAATGAGGCAAACTTGACAAAGTCCTCATGCCTGACGTTGCTACACTCGAAATGCTTGCAGATATGCACGAGCCAATCATTTGCGTCTGTTGCCTCGACACAGTTACTGAAGGTCTTTGGTGGTTTGCGATGAACTGGTTGAGTGTAGCAAACTGATTCTAATTGTTGCCATGGCCTTGATTTCCTTGGTTGCGCTCTTGCAATAGTTGCATGATCAGCTGCGTGTTGGCGTTGGTAGCAGCCATCACAGCTTGCCATGCCTCCAGAGGTGGAGGTGGTGGCGGCGGTGGTTCCGGATTCTGACGGGTTGGAGGAGCCATCCTGAAGAGGGTGACATCCGTTAGCATCTTGACACATATATATTCAAGTTGAATCAATGGATTGAAATTGCAACATATAGTCTTAACATTCGAACAAGAATGAACGAATGCATTCCAAATTAAATGGTCACAATTCCATAAATTGAGAAGCCACTTAGATAGAGGTAGAAGAATAAAAACAACAAGGTACGGACATCAGCAAATACTTGGTAAGGATTACCCAATCACAAACCAAATATCCGCGGAAGAAATACTAGATCTACATGGATTCCCACCTATGAAACTCCCAAAATTTTCCCAGTTATGCAATCATCTGTTGGGGATACAGGGGAAGCATAATATCTCACCCAAAGCTAGCAAATCCTACATCCAGTTCTATCCATCCTTCAACACATAACCAAGAAACCTTCAGAAATCATTTACCTCAACCTTCGAAAAACATCCGTTATACGAGTTATGGCAATACTCCCAAACTCCCGCCCCAGTACTGAATGGCGTCGAGGTTATCTCACCAACAACTGCATAGAAGAGATTTTCGATGTCGGCGAAACTCAGGTATTCTAGAATTGCAACGATAAAATTGTGACGACAACATCTCGGAGCTCAACTCCCCGGGACACTGCCACAACTCCTAAATGTCAGGAGGCACCAAGAACAATGTTCTTGTCACAAAACCATCAAAACGATTCCAAGATACCCGCGTGATCCAAATTTTTTTATAGCAAAATTGGAGAAGAGAAGAGTCAAAACTCTACGTCAGGATGCCTCACCAGAGCGACGAAGGGACTGAGGAGTAAAAAGAATCCTACTCTCCAATATATATAATCCTAAAAGACTCAAAACATTTTTCTAGACTCAACAACGCCAGTGATTCGATCAAGCAGGGGGCTCCTAAGTTGGGGAAGGCTCTGATTACCAACTTGTAACACCCATGATGCGGCTACATCTCCCACGTGTCGGAGCATGACTTAGAGGCATAACCGCATTGTAGGGAATGTCACAAGAGGGGTAGTCTTTACACATCCCATGTACTAAATAGGAAAAGGTACGTAGCTGGCTTACAATCGCAACGTCACACAATAGCATAAATATATCATTACAATCATCCAGATACAATCAAGGTCCGACTACGGAACCAAAATAAAGACAACCCCAAATGCATAATGTCCCCGATCGCCCCAACTGGGCTCCACTACTGATCGTCTGGAAAGGAAACATAGTATCGCCCTGAGTCCTCATCGAACTCGCACTTGAGCTCAGTCATATCTCCTGGAACGGTATCGTCGGTCCCTGCATCTGGTTTTCGAAGTAATCTGTGAGTCACGGGGACTCAGCAATCTCACACCCTCGCGATCAAGACTATTTAAGCTTATAAGTAGGGAAAAAGTATGAGGTGGAGCTGCAACAAGCACTAGCATATATGGTGTCTAACGTACGCAAATGAGAGCGAGAAGAGAAGGCAAGGCACGATCGAGAAACTATGATAAAGAAGTGATCCAAGACTACTTACGTTCAAGCATAACTCGAGACCGTGTTCGCTTCCCGGACTCCACCGAAAAGAGACCATCACGGCTACACACGCTGTTGATCCATTTTAATTAAATTAAGTTTCAGGTTTTCTACAACCATACATTAACAAATTCCTATCTGCCCATAACCGCGGGCACGGCTTTCAAAAGTTCAAAACCCTGCAGGGGTGTCCCAACTTAGCCCATCACAAGCTCTCACGGTCAACGAAGGATATTCCTTCTCCCAGGATGGCCCGATCAGACTCGGAATCCCGGTTACAAGACATCTCGACAATGGTAAAACAAGTCCAGCAAGATCACCCACTGTGACTACAAATCCCGATAGGAGCTGCACATATCTCGTTCTCAGGGCACACCGGATGAACACTATGTACAACTAAAACCAACCCTCAAGTTTCCCCAAGGTGGCGCTGCAAGTGGGTCTGTTTTGGACCAACACTCAGAGGAGCACTGGCCCGGGGTGGTTTAAAATAAAGATGACCCTTGAGTCCGTGGAACCCAAGGGAAAAGAGGCTAGGTGGCAAATGGTAAAACCAAGGTTGGGCCTTGCTGGAGGAGTTTTATTCAAGGCGAACTGTCAAGGGGTTCCCATTATAACCCAACCGCGTAAGGAAAGCAAAATCAAGGAACATAACACTGGTATGACGGAAACTAGGGTGGCAAGAGTGGAACAAAACACCAGGCATAAGGACGAGCCTTCCACCCTTTACCAAGTGTATAGATGCATTAAAGTAGACAAGATATAATAGTGATATCCGAACAATAAATATGTTCCAACAAGGAACAAACTCCAAACTTCGCCTGCAACTAGCAACGCTATAAGAGGGGCTGAGCAAAGCGGTAACATAGCCAAACAACGGTTTGCTAGGACAAGGTGGGTTAGAGGTTTGACATGGCAATATGGGAGGCATGATAAGGCATGTGGTAGGTACCGTAGCATAGGCATAGCAATAGAGCGAGCAACTAGCAAGCAAATATAGAAGTGATTTCGAGGGTATGGTCATCTTGCCTACAAAGTTCTCCGAGTTGATATAAGCTTGATCCTCGTAAACGTTCTCAACGGGTTCCTCGATCACGTACTCGTCTCCCAGCTCTACCCAAAGCAATAACACAAGCAAAAGGAATCACGATCAACCACGGTGTAATGCGCAAGCAACAAGATGCAAAACATGGCATGATATGCGGGATGTGATATGGAATGCATATGCATGCTTCGGAAAGGAAATATTGAACCAGGTCTAAACTTGGAAAACTAAGAGTTCCACTGGAAAGATGAGTTGATTTCGGTCAAAATCGATATAAAGATCACCGGAATCGGATGCACGGTTTGCAAATGACAAGCAAAACAAATATGGCACCAATCTGCGATTAACAGCACGAGGCCATCTAAATGCATCAAGAACAACAAACTGCTGCACTCTAACATAGCAACAAAGCACATGGCAGTGATCCACTCAAGGTTCTTGATAAAAGATGAACACTGAGCTACGGCTAACTCACTCAATAGTAGGTTCAAACAAGCATGGCAAAAGTGCAAAAGATATCAGGTTCACAGACTTAGTGAAAATAACATGTCAGGATTTAACATCAGGAAGCAATGTTTAGAGCAAGATAAGAACATGCTACAGGAACATATCATGGCAGAGCAAGGCATGGCATGAAACTACACAAGGCATATAACAAAAGTCCCCTACTGACCATAAGCCAAAGGGATCAGAAAATACAATGGCAACCATGTGAACATAGCAAGTTCCGTTAACAGATTTGGACTTAGCAGAAAACTGGCACATGGCAAAACAGAATTATGTAGGCATGTTTGCGAGCTCGATGCACTCACCACAAGGCATTGCATGACAAGCTAAGCATACACCCAGCAAGTAGACATGTTAAATAAGCAAAACATGGCAAGAACACTCGCATAGCATGCATGCATCAACTACAACAACCTCGGAAAAATTGCTTAAAACGTAAACAATCTGCCAGGAACATTTTATAGCAAAAGTAGAGCAATATTGAGTCATGTTAGGGTGCTCCATAATTGCAAACAAAGACATGGATGGATAGATCATAACAATATCTCAAAATCATCCTTACTAAACATGCTCGAAAGAGAAATGGATCACTCTGTAGCAACAAGAATACATGGCATAAAAATATTATCAGGGAAATGACTTAGAAGAATTCTAAGTCCCTGAAATCAGCAACATTACGAGAGCTACTTTGCATGCTTGTGCTAGTCACCACAAAGATCATAAAAAACATGGCATACACCCCTGTAAAGATGGAATGGCATACAACAAAACACATGTAGGGCTCAAGATCATAGGAGGCACACATTAAACAAGGAAAAAATGACAAAATGTCCATAATCTGATAAGAATCTGAAACTAACATTACATAGCACTCTTGCAACAGCATTTAGGGCATCAAGATGAACTCAAAAGAACATGGTGCAATGGAATGAAATGAAGTACACATCAAGAAGAACAATTTGATATGCTACACACCCAAAACGGAGCCACAGATGCAAAGATATGACATGATGAAATATGCTAAAAATACTGAAAACAGGGAGAAAAGTCAACCGTCTAGGGT